>NC_083870.1:10533479-10843805 GCF_032452875.1 Bos javanicus
TTTTTAAATTATTTCTTTCCTTTTTCATTTATTACTTTTACATAATTTTAATGGTTATTTTGGACTTTACTGGTGGCTCAGTGGTAAAGAATCTGCCTGCCATGCAGGATTCAGTTCAGTTGCTCAGTTGTGTCCGACTCTTTGCAACCCCATGAACTGCAGCACGCCAGGCTTCCCTGTCCATCACCAACTGCCAGAGTCTACCCAAACCCATGTGCATTGAGTTGGTGATGCCATCCAACCATCTCATCCTCTGTCACCACCTTCTCCTCCTACCTTCAATCTTTCCCAGCATCAGAGTCTTTTCAAATGAGTCAGCTCTTCGCATCAGGTGGCCAAAGTATTGGAGTTTCAGCTTCAATATCAGTCCTTCCAATGAACACCCAGGACTGATCTCCTTTAGGATGGACTGGTTGGATCTCCTTGCAGTCCAATGGACTCTCAAGAGTCTTCTCCAAAACCACAGTTCAAAAGCATCAATTCTTTGGTGCTCAGCTTTCTTTATAGTCCAACTCTCACATCCATACATGACTACTGGAAAAACCATAGCCTTGACTAGACAGACCTTTGTGGACAAAGTAATGTCTCTGCTTTTTAATACGCTGCCTAGGTCTGTCATAACTTTCCTTCCAAGGAGTAAGCGTCTTTTAATTCATGGCTGCAACCACCGTCTGCAGTGATTTTGGAGCCTGTTTCCCCATCTATTTGCCATGAAGTAATGGGACCAGATGCCATGATTTTAGTTTTCTGAATGTTGAACTTAAAGCCAACTTTTTCACTCTCCTCTTTTACTTTCATCAAGAGGCTCTTTAGTTCTTCTTCACTTTCTGCCATAAGGGTGGTGTCATCTGCATATCTGAAGTGATTGATATTTCTCCTGGCAATCTTGATTCCAGCTTGTGCTTCCTCCAGTCCAGCATTTCTCATGATATACTCTGCATAGAAGTTAAATAAGTAGGGTGACAATATGCAGCCTTGATGTACTCCTTTTCCTATTTGGAACCACTCTGTTGTTCCATGTCCGGTTCTAACTGTTGTTTCTTGACCTGAATACAGGTTTCTCAAGAGGCAGGTCAGGTGGTCTGGTATTCCCATCTCTTTCAGAAATGCAGGATACCCAGGTTCAATCTTCCCTGAGTCAGGAAGATTACCTCGAGAATGAAATGGCAACCCATTCCAGTATTCTTGCCTGGGAAATCTCATGGACAGAGGAGCCTGGTGGGCTATGGTTCTTGGAGTTTCAAGAGAGTCAGACATGTCTTAGTAACTAAACAACAACAGTAAAGTGGTTATTTTAGAATTACATCTCAAGGACAATGAAAAGACTGTATGAAGTCTGAGTTTAATATCATTTTCATGTTACTGTTGTATGGTTTAATTCTATAAATATTTAAAAATTCATAATACATTAATTCATGACTGCAGAATACTAAGTACAATATCAACTTATACTTTGCCATGTATTTATCTTTTCTATAATTTTTAAATTCATTTTTGTTAATTTTCATTTTTGTTTCCATCTAGGATGGATTTTCCTTCTACCTGAAGAACTCTTTTTATATTTCCTTAATGCAAGTCTGATGGTAAATTCTCTCACTTGTTTCCATTGAAAAATGTATTTAAAAATTTTTTTTTAATGATAGAGATTTTCTCTGAGTATAGAGTTCTAGTTTGGCAGCTATTTTATTTCAGCACCTTTAAGGTGCTATTCCATTGATTTGTGTTTTCCATTATTGCTACTAAGAAGTCATTTAATAGTCTTATTGTTATTCTTTGAAAATAATGTATCTTTTTTCCCTCTGGCTACTTTGAAAACTTTTTATCTTTATTTTCAGTTGTTTTACATAATATTCCTGCATTCTGTGTGTAGGTATATGTGTGTATATTCTGTGTCTGGTTCAAAATGATTCTCAAATCTGCATCTGATGTTTTCCTCAGGTTTGGAAAACATATGGCTATTATTTCTTCATATATTTCTACTGATACATTCTATCTCTTCTATCTATGTGGAACTTCAATTACACATATGCTTAACCTTTTGACTGGGTTCCATATGCCTCATATGCTCTTCCAAGCTCATATAGCTCTTGGCAGAATTTATTCCTTCTGGTTATAGGACTGAGGTTGTGTTTTCTGAGCAGCTGCCAACTGAGATTGCTCTGTTCCTAGAGGTTGGCCATATTCTTTGCCAAATGGTTTTCTTATAAGCTCTTTCAAAATTTGACAGCTTACTTCTTCAGAGCCGGCAAGGAAAGATCTCTTGATCCTTTTTGCTGAGATGAATGTTTCAAGATGAGTGTGACATGAGTTTGACACCCATCACCTTTGTTTTATTCTGTTTCATAGAGGCAAGTCACAGTTCTGCCCACATTCAAGGAGAGAGGATTATACATGGGTGTGGCTCACTGAGGGTCACCCTAGATGCATCTGTTATTATATATTTATCTTAAAGTTGTGTCTGATAATTTTAATACAGTTATTTTTATGGGTCTGTTTCAGTCAAGTGCTTGTTTTTTCTTTTTTTGAAATTTTCTTGCTCTTTAGCTTTTCAGTCTTTTCTCTTGTATGTTTGGTGTATTTTTATCACATCCTGGACACTCTATATCATTTGCAGATGTAAAAATCATTATACAGCCTGCAGGCTATGTGAAAACCACCAGTTTTCACATGGGTAAGTAGGCTCATGGGTAAGTAGGCTGTAGTTTGCCTACCCCTGTTCTAAATTTTAAAAAATGTAAACTGTAGAAATAAACTGAGACTTTACATTATATTGTCCTCCTCTAGAAAAGATTTTATTTTACCTCCTGTTGGATAGTTAGTCTAAAGGTAAGAGCAAATAACACATGTAGGGATTAAGTAAAATTGAACTGGTTTCATTCTTTGTGAGGGTGAATTTATTTCCATTTTACCCTTTTGCCTAAGGTATAGACCACACATATGGATACTGCTAGATGCTCTGCTCAGTTTTTAGGCTTTTGACCAAAGATGACAGACATTAAGTTACGATCTCACAAAGAAACTACAGAGAAGTGGGTATCAGGCTAAAATTTCTATATGTCTTTTCTTTCTGGAATCTTGACTCCTCTACTTTTCACTGACTTAGAAGCTATATCTACATCATATAGTCATTATAATATCGTTCTAGGGACAGAGGAAAACTAGTTCTTTCTTTAAATTCTATAGGAATATGAAGAGTAGTAGGGTGGAAAGGACCCAGGTAATGGTCACTTATTAATCAGTTCTCTTAGTCTTAGCTGCTCCATTTGTACAATGGGGATGCTGCTGCTGCTGCTGCTGCTGCTGCTGCTAAGTCGCTTCAGTCGTGTCCGACTCTGTGCGACCCCATAGATGGCAGCCCACCAGGCTCCCCTGTCCCTGGGATTCTCCAGACAAGAACACTGGAGTGGGTTGCCATTTCCTTCTCCAATGCATGAAAGTGAAAAGTGAAAGTGAAGTCGCTCAGTCGTGTCCGACTCTGTGTGACCCTATGGACTGCAGCACACTAGGCTCCTGCATCCATGGGATTTTCCAGGCAAGAGTACTGGAGTGGGGTGCCATTGCCTTCTCCACAATGGGGATAATAGTATTCAAATATGTAACTACTTTATTATGTGAGGTTATATATGCTGTGTACACACACACACATATATATATGTATATATATACTGTGAGGTTATATAAAACAACATGAAGGATGCAGAATGAGAGCTGTCATCTGGTTAGATATTATCGTCATCATCATCACATGATTATATCATTACTCAATGATGAATAAACAGAGGCCCAGATAAGAAAAGTGTCTATCCAAACAGTAATCAAGTCAGTAGCTGATATGGAAACTGAAACCTGGGTAAACAGAATTGCTAGTCTGACACTTTTTTCACCATAACCAAGGTGTCTTTTTAGATTGTTATCACTAGTAGTGCCACCATACAATTTCAAATTAAATTCTATCTAGCCACTATTTATTGAGAATTATTTTGTGTCCAGAATTGTGCTGGTGTGTCTTCTAAAGCTGAATTTTAGGAATTTAAGTTCTGGTTTCCCATTTATCACCCCAGTATCATAGAAAAGTTACATAATGTCTTTGTGCTGGTTTTCTATTCTGAAAACAAATATAATTATGTTGCCTTATGTATTTATTGTTAGGATTATATTAATACATGTACATTACAGAGTCTACTACTTAGCATCTAGTAAGCAAATATAAAAAGTGTTAGTAATTGTTTTTATTAGTGGTAGTAGCTGTAGGTACTGTCAGAGAACAAAAGAATGAGAGTCTCTGTCTGAAGGTACTCTCAGTCAAGTTAGAGATGTGAGACCAATGCAAAGAAAATGATTAAAGTGTTAAAAATATGCGACAATTCAACATTAGCTTTTACATATTTGAAGGTTATCAACACTCATGAACACCTAGATAGACTATGAATTCTTTTAATTTTTTTTTTAGATTTTATTTTTAAACACAAAATAATTCTCAACAAACAGTGGCTAGATAGAATTTAATTTGAAATTGTATGGTGGCACTACTAGTGATAACAATCTAAAAAGACACCTTGGTTATGATGAAAAAAGTGTCAGACTAGCAATTCTGTTTACCCAGGTTTCAGTTTCCATATCAGCTACTGACTTGATTACTGTTTGAGTAGACACTTTTTTATCTGGGCCTCTGTTTATTCATCATTGAGTGATGATATAATGATGTGACATAATGAATTTCTTTGTAAGTATATGAAAGATGACCTGGCAAGGCTGAGGCCCTGGTGGAACTGAGTTAGGGGCTCCTAAATAACATAGGATTTATGGTGAGCATATATCCTATATATTAGGACTTCCCTGGTGGCTCAGATGGTAAAGCGTCTGCCTACAATGCAGGAGACCAGGTTCAATCCCTGGGTCGGGAAGATCTCCTGGAGGAGAAAATGACAACCCACTTCAGTATTCTTGCCTGGAAAATCCCATGGGCGGAGAAGCCTGGTGGGCTACAGTCCATGGGGTCGCAAAGAGTCAGACATGACTGAGTGACTTTTAAATAAGTAAGTTATGGTGAGCAGAGCAAAGCTGAGAAAGGTCAGTTTGTAAAACTCTTTACAACATAATTCATGGACTGGATTGATGATTCTACCCTAAGATTTTAATCTTATTCAAGTGTCAGAGTATCGGAACATCAACCATGTGTGTAAGAGGCAGGAGGGATTCATGCTTAAACCCTACTCGGCAATTATTGTTTCTCTTCTGCCACTTACGAAGAGTCATTCCACAAGATCTTGAGCCACTCTCCTTTGGCACCAGAGAAATTGACAGAGAGCATGATGTGTATCTTAGTAGGACCATGGCCAGCCCTAATAGAACTTGAAGTCAGACTTTTTACCCCAGAGATTCCTCCTGATAACCAAGGGAACTCTCTGCTCCCAAACATTAATCTTGGGATTAGGAAGTGAGCTGCCTGACTAATAAGGTCTCCAGGTACTCTGCAGTTTGCATTATGTCTTTTGCTATTGGTCATTTGGGAGTAGTCAGTGTTATTTTGGGGAAGAAGACCCCAGAGTTTGAGCAGACATTTGCACATTACTAGGAAACCTCAAGCCAGAGTTACTGCTTTGTGACTCAATGAGAAGCTTCTTCCAGGATTACGGGCTGTGAGAACCTAGAGGAAATTAATGTTCAGGAAATTAATTGTCTGTCCTTCACTTCTAATCTCAGGCACTGGAAGAGAGGGATAAGCATTGTTTCCTTCCTGTCTAGTACTTTTACATATTGCATCCTGGGAGCTATCTAAAGATCTGCCATTTAAGGGGGAATTCCAATTAAACTGTAGCTCTGCTCAGTAAGACGTTAGTGACTTGCAGATAAAAAGAAAAAACTTGTAGACTACTTGATAAAAGGACAAATTTGTACACAGTGGTCTAAACTTAAATAACTGATAGGTTGAAATAATTATTAGGAAATTCAATGATGATCTGGGAAACTTATAACTGTTTAGTAAAAATCCGTATCTATTATTGCAGGCATTCAAAGTTCCAGAGCGGGTAATGCGACTCTTGGACATGAACACAGCTCTCTAGAAGACCCAAAAACAAGCCCCTTGGTGAGTTTCATTTCCTGATATATAAAATATTTATTATAGTATATATTCAGTTATGACACAGCCAGTGATAAGTCTATACAAAAGGGAACATGATCTTTCCTAGAAACTATTGTGATTTCTGATTTAGGAAATGTAGATGTATAAACTAACATAGAGAAGAGGGACATAAGACTTTAAAGGCTTTCAGTTGGGTCCTGTACAAAAAGATTTTCAAAAATTTAACCTCCATGAGGACAAGAACCATTCCTTGGTCATTTTTGCTTTCTGAGTATTAGCGCAGTACTTAAACCTTGTGACTACTTAACACACAGGGCTACTGAAGAAATGGTTTTGTTTGGATTTGAAGCAAGGTTTTACTATTCACGGGAAACAAACAAAACAAAACAAAGCAAAAAAAAACGGAATGATGAGATAAAAAAAAGCTCTCTTCACTGAGACAAAATGCAAATTGTGCATTCATCCACGACTGAGGCAGGAGCAGGCTTTGTTTCACTTTGGTGGTGGGGAGGAGTCATTTATTTGAAATAAATAAAAGGTAGCAAAGACTCCAGGGTCAAAGAAATTATCTGGATTTTGAGGTTTCTGTCCATCTGTACCTTCCCTATTTTTTTGGTCTTTTATGCTTCCTCCTACAGCCTAGATGAGTAATCCTACCCTTGCCAGTGTTTTTCATTTCCCCATTCCACTCTGCACCCCTTTGCTGACTGTTCTATCTGTTAGAATCTCCCATATGATGGTGCTGGGGTTCAGTTTTTTAGAGTGTTAGCAATTAAGAGCTGTCTAATGGTCTGGAGGAGAGGGAAACAAATATTTTAGGCTACCAGCATGAGTAAAGTCTTCTGGCCAACAAAGTGAAATTAACTTATCCATCCTGAATAACCTGGATGAATTTCAAATCAAATGTGTGAGTATAGTGAAAACTGTGATTTTATAGTGCTGAATTCAAAACTATTGCTTATAACCCAGAAACACAATCTAGAAGTCACAGATTAGTCCTAGATATATATTAGCTGCGGGGACTAACATGATCTAAGGGAGAAGTAAAATATTGGGCATCTTCAAGGAGATTAGAATTAAAGATGAAAGTCTTATTGTACCTAATTCATACCTTTGTTGATATAGTACATGTAACAGTGTATGTTTTGATCAATGTACCTCAATAAAAATTTTTAAAGAGCAAGAAAAAGTCCATATGAACAATTGGAAGGTAAATAATAAAATTTATAAAATCAAGACTAGAATCACAGGCTTATTTATATACCCTAGAATGCTAGGTTTAAGCCTGTCTACCCTATCCTGCTTCTCTGAAGTATTTAAACTGGTTTAAATATTTAAATATGTGGAAAGTAAAAAGAAGTACTAGGGAATTCCCTGGCCATCCAGTGGTTAGGATTCAGTACTTTCACCGCTGAGGACTCAGGTTCCATTGCTGGTTGCAGAACTAAGATCCTGCAGAAAAAAGTACTAATAAAACTATTATTTATTAAAGGCTCCCTATGTGTTGAGTACTGTTATCAAACTCTTCTAATATATTAACTCATGTAATACTTATGTCAACTTTGTGGAGCATTACTGTATTCAATATACAAATAAGTTTAAATATCATGCCTAAAATTTAGAGAGGCTAATGAAGGAATTTAAGGGCTTCCCAGGTGGCTCAGTGAGTAAAGAATACACCTCCGATGTAGGAGACAAATGTTTGATTTCTGGATCAGGAAGATTCTCTGGAAGAGGGCATGGCAACCCATATCATTATTCTTGCCTGGAGAATCCCATGGACAAAGGAGCCTGGCAGGCTACAGTCCATGGGATCACAAAGAGTCGGACATGACCGAAGTTACTTAGCACGCACACATGTAGGAATTTGTGCAAGAACTCTCCATCAGTGGACTTTTAAAAAGAATGTTGTGACAACATTCAGAAGGAAGACTTGGTCTAAGGTCAGCTTAAATAAAGGGGATTAATTAGGAAAACTTTTTTGAGGTTGAAAGTTGAGTGTTGGTAAGAAGCATGGAGAGGAGAAGACAGAGTGGAGAGAATTTCAAGAAGCACTGTCTTCAGGAACAAACAGGAAAGGAATATAATTAGAATCTATCTTAGCTTCCTGAATAACAGTAATGGTTAAACGGTGGGTAATCAGGAGTAGATATGGGTTTATGGGCAATGTTAACTCTGTTCAAGTATGGTCTCCGATCTGGAGTTCACATTGAGTAAGCACATTTCTATCCCCATCATAACTTGGAATATACAATATTGAAATGAAAAATAGAACATCTGTTACAGAACATCTTCTCTGATTAAAAGTTTTGTCTTTTCTCACACTAGGGAAACCTTTTCATACTTGAAGTGACTTGAAGGAGTAAGTTCATATTTATTTTATTTATTTCATTCTCTCCTTGCCTTCGGCTAGAATTCAGGGAAATAAGCTAACTACCTGCATGGTCTTTTTGAGTCTTTCATGATCACAGTAGATTTTAGTGTAGGACTTAGGGAAGTAAAGCCTAGGACAAAGGGTTCTGAGGAGAAGTCATCCTAGGACCCTTGCAGGACACTTGGTCTTGAGAGAGCATTCTGACAGTATTGAAAGAATATCAGCTGTGAGTGTCTTTTGTCTTTCACTTAGATTACTGTTCCCCACTGGATGCTGAGGGGGCTAAATCAAAAGTGCTGGAGGAGGACACTTGCTTTGGCCAGTTTATTTTTGACAGTTGAATGAGTCTAAAATGATATGTCACCATCTTGCCTTGCATTTCCCTAATTAATACTGAGATTTGAATATGTCTTCATATGTTTATTGGCTGTAAGTATCTTCTGTCCTGCAAAAAAAAAAGAAAAAAAAAAGAGTGTTGGAGGAAGAACTTTAGAGCTGGGTGTCTTCCTGAACCTGGACTCACCTCTTCCATGGCTGGGTAATTATTTCTACAAATCTGCCTTTTGATGTGCCTCTCTTTTCTTTCTCAGGTCTATTTCTGCCATAAACCCCAGGGTCCTGGCATAAAACCTTTATAGTACTAAAGAAAAGAGAGGGGAAAGTGATGGCTCTGAGCATGTGGTCTAACCTGAACACTGATGACTCTTGAGGGCTCAGGCATTGCTCATAAAATGGACACACCCTTCACTGAAGGCCTTGGTCCAGCCTATTATCTTTCATGATTAACTCATCATACCTTTCTTTCCTTTGCTGAGCTCTTCTAGACCTCAGTCTCCCTCAATGCCAAAGCCAAACTCCACTTCTGTGGCTGAGTTCCTTTTTGAAGGTTTCTCCAGCTTTGGGTGGCAGCACAGGCTTGGTTTCTTTGTTGTCTTTCTAACTTTGTACCTGCTGACTCTCTCTGGCAATGCCGTTATTTTGACTATTATTCGCCTGGACCATCATCTTCATACTCCCATGTACTTTTTCCTAAGCATGCTGTCCATCTCTGAGACCTGCTATACTGTGGCCATCATTCCCTGTATGCTTTCTGGCCTCCTGAGTCCTCATCAGACCATTTCTCTCCAAGACTGTGCCACTCAGCTCTTTTTCTATCTAACCTTTGGTATCAATAACTGCTTCTTGCTCACAGCCATGGGATATGATCGCTACATGGCCATCTGCAACCCTCTACGGTATTCGGTCATCATGGGTAAAGAGGCCTGTATCCAGTTGGCAACTGGGTCCCTGGGAATTGGCCTGAGTATGGCCATTGTCCAGGTAACGTCTGTGTTTGGCCTGCCCTTCTGTGATGCCTTTGTCATCTCTCACTTCTTTTGTGACGTGAGACCCCTGCTGAAGCTGGCCTGCACAGATACCACTGTCAATGAGATCATCAACGTTTTTGTCAGTATTTGTGTCCTTGTTGTACCCATGGGACTGGTCTTCATCTCTTATGTCCTCATCATCTCCACCATCCTCAAGATTGCTTCAGCTGAGGGTCGGAAGAAGGCCTTTGCCACCTGCGCCTCCCACCTCATCGTGGTCATCATCCACTATGGCTGTGCCTCTATCATTTACCTGAAGCCTAAGTCCCAGAGTTCCCTGGGGCAGGACAGACTCATCTCAGTGACCTACACAGTGATCACCCCTCTGCTAAACCCTGTCGTGTACAGTCTGAGGAACCAGGATGTCAAAGATGCTTTGTGCAGAGCCGTGGGGCGAAAGCCCCTCTCCTCTTAGTGAGGAGAGTTGTGGAAGGCCTTTTCTCTCATTTCATAAACATATATTAATTTTAATGCTGTTTTAGTAATGCTGCTCAGTATGGGATCAAGAATAGACTGAATTGGGTCCTAAAACTGGAGGCTTCCATTTGAGTTAGTCATGCTTCTCTGTGTTCTCCTTAAGAGAGAATAGAAAATGACTTATCATACCCTTAAGAATACAGGGAAAAGATTTATCTGTGTGGGTCATTCATACCCATATTCTGTCACACACTCATGTACATACATATCTAAATATGTCCTGAGAATATGTTGGATTATACAACTACAGTAAGACAAAATTCAGCAGAGTTCTAAAAGGCTAATAAATAAAGTGCTTGGAAACCACCTCAGAAAAACCTCTGTTGTGGTGGTTAAGGGCGTAGGAGTAATTTGTGCAAAATTTATTTAACAAGTAAGTGTGGAGACACATGCATGTCCTTTTCTGTGGATGTTGAAGGCTTTTTGTAATCTGATTTTGCTGCTTGCTAATATCCCACCACAGCCTGAGGGATCTTCAAAAGGCAAACAAACGAACAAAAAAACCCACTCTCCAAGTGGACAGAACTGCCCTAACTGACTATTTCTGGAAATGAGGAGTACATATGTGGTAATGCAAAAGATCTTCAGCTACTGAGAGCACAGAGGTGGGTTGTCCAGTCCCAAGATGCCTAGGTAAAAACTAGTGAGAAAACTCCTTGGGAAAGGAGATCATGATAAACAGTTTAATGCTTTCATACCTCCAACACAGGAGTGAAAGAGGATGGAGGCTGGGAGGAGCCAAGAAGAATCAGAGTTCCTTTTGCAGAGTAGACCTAAATCTTTGAAGTAGTGTTATAAATGTAAGCACTTTAACTGCAGCTTCTGAAGTCATTTGTTAATAAGACAAAGTCTGAAGCTTGATTTAATGAAAAAATTTTCCAGTCAGCTCCTAAGCTATCATGGTTTCCCAGAAGCTAAATGGTAAAGAATCTGCCTGCCAGTGCAGAAGAGGCAGGTTTGACCCCTGGGTCAGGAAGATCCCCTGGAGAAGGAAATGGCAACCCACTCCACTATTCTCGCCTGGGAAATCCCACAGACAGAAGAAACTGGTGGGCTACAGTCCATGGGGTCACAAAAGAATTGAACACAATTCAGCAACTTAACAACAAAAATCACCTAAACTTTCAGTGGTTAATCTTCAGAAATTTCTTCTTAGATATTCCCAACTTAAAACCTGAGTTTAAAAAACAGCACTTTATGTCTGAGCATCACAGAAGGTGATGCTTTCATATGCTCTGGTTCTCTCTCCCTTATCCTTTCACAGCACTCTGGCCTTCTATGCTAAAGATCAGGTATAGCCTGCATTTCAAACGCAGCTTCTGCAGTCTCCAGAATCTAGCTGATCCCATGGGGTGGTCCTGCAGAGGCAAAATGTCACTTGTAAGAGTGTCGTCTAGGTGCTGAAAATGGGACAAACCAATGGAAATGAACAAATCTTCTAAGTCAACTTAACATATCTAGCTTTGCTGAAAAACACTGGTATATAAAATCTGACCAGAGATAAAAGATAAAAAATATCTTTGCCTTGGTGACCATATTTTTAGAAATGACAGAGTCAGTTTATTTCTATTATGATAGCCAGAAAACAGTTATAATTTTTTTCTTAGTAGTTCTGTTTAATGTAGATAAAATTGTTAGGTAAAGATCTGATGGCCAGTGTCACACTCACTTCAATTTGAAATTGTATTTGGTAGCTGCTCTAGTGCTGCCCCTTCAGGACCCACACATCTATTTCCCTAGCTGCTGGAAATGTCTTGGGCTGACAGCTGGCAGCTGAACCCCGCTTCAGGAACTACCATGCTAAAGAACTGCCATCTCCAGAGTCATAGCCCCTTCCCATGGGTGGGCTTTCCAATGACTTATCTTTTTCAGGGTATAGACTGGCACCCTTTCCTCAATTTAAGATAGCTATGAAGGGTACTCCCAGATTCAGGAATTCCTATCTGTGAGATGATTTGCGGTTTCTGCATGACTCCATCACATTTCCACTTTGCCCTCTACCTTCATCCCGCATGGGTGTTGATTCTGAGAGCACTCCCTAATAAACTTGCTGCTTTCAAATCTCTGTTTCAGACTCTGTTTCTTAGAGATCCCAGTCTGCAACTTTTAGGATCCTATTGCTAGAACAGTGGTTGGTCAATGGAGATTCCAAATTTTCAGCCTTGATATGAGCTAGTGAAGGTAGAAGATCAGTGGTTCCTGTATTTTAATTTTAAAAAGATGTTAATTTTAAAAAATTTAATCCTATTAATTGAATGATATTTACTCGGGTTCAGTTTAGTCTGTGGCAGTGCAGTATTACCTTGTTGCAAACTGGTAAATAAATAAATAAATAAAAATTAGCATTTTTCTCAGAATCCACAGGAAGTCATTTCTTTGTCTTCAAAAATTTCTCTGCAAGCAAGTTCAATTTCTGCCAGGGTCCAGCCCTGGTGGATCCAGGGAATTCGAAGCGGGGATGGCATCGGCGAGGATCAGGAAACAATTGCTTAATTAAACGTTAATAAGGATATAAAGAGTAATAGAATAAGGATAGCTCAGTGAGAAAATTTAGTGGAGAAAAGAGGCTGAATAATTCAGCCAGAAGGTGAGAGAAAGAACGATATGGGGAGACCAAGTTTCAGTGAACAAGGCCCGCACTTTATTTTCCAAAGTAGTTTTTATACCTTAAGTTATGCATAGAGGATAATGGGGGAAGGGTAGAGTCATGAAGTAAGCCAGGCTTTCTTCCTGCAAACTTATCATATGCAAAAGCTTAGGTGATTTGCATCGTCTTCTGGCCCGGAGGCCTGTTAACATTTTAAGACCCTTTCTTCAGAAAACTTACTTTTCTATAAAGGTGATTAGTCAGGAGCCACCCTCCAAAAGCATTAGATAAAGTTGCATTCCTATAGGGTAAAGGTGTGGTGGGCTACAACAAGAAAAATAATTAACTCAAGGGTCCAAGGTTACAAACATTAAAGCTACTACTTACACCAATTATATTAATAAATACACTGCCAGGGACACAGCAGGTAAGGGATATGGAAACTTAGCAACAAACATTGGCCCAACAAGTGAAAAACCCTTCACCAATACAATTTCTAATCAATCTTTTAACTGCTCAAAGGAATCTGTATTTAGACAGTTTAGAACATCTTATGCCTCTCACAGTTGGGAGGCTCTGAACAATCACATGTGGCCGGAAGAACCTGTTCAGGAGAGAGATGGTGGTGGAAGACAGCCCCCCGTAAAGTCAAAGGTGTAGGTGAGAGCACAAAGCAGTAAAGTAGGCAGACTCTGGTTTGGGGGGTAGATGGTCGAGAATTTCCAGGGGGACTCCTGAGGCTCGATCCTGCCTTTGAGTATGCTGAGCCTCCTTCCTCATGACCTTTGCCACGGGTGGAGTTCCTCACTCTGGCTCCCCGCAAATTTCATTGCATTCCTTACCTTGCAGTGAGATTACTGACTTCTCTCAGAGATAGTTCAAAAATAGCAAATAACAGGAAAAACAGGAAAGTCTTCAAGAAGGGAAAGATTGTGGATGCTTTAAGTGATGTATGCAAGTGGCTTTAACAGTGATCCTGGGCACAGTTACAGAGTAAAAGACTTATGGTGGGAATGTCATGGAAGCTGATAAGGCATCAGTTGGGAACTTGGGCTGGGTAGACAATTTAAGGCCCAGGGCTGGGTAGACAATTTAAGGCAAGGAGATAACACTACTCTCTGAGGTTTTCTGGGGACCCAGGCTGGCAAGTGCCTCTGCCATTCTCAACATAAAGCTCCCATTTTTGACTTCAAGGAGATGTTCTGTTGTTCCATGTTCCGTTTAATGAAAAGAGAGAAAGCAGAGCCTTTCTTCAAGTATTCAATTTCCTGAAATACTGAAGAGGTGTATCTTTTGTCTGTTCTACTCCTGAGGGCCATGGAAATTTTTCTTCCACTGGTCAGTAGCAGGGAGCTACTGACTTGATGTTCAAAAACAAATCCCTTATTATTGGGAGTTTGTGACAGTTTATGGCAGATAATTTGGAACAGTAATCGTGGGAAAGAAATTTGCTTTATGGGCTAGTCTAGACCATTATGGTAAGGGATTGGAGGTAACAGAGGGTGAAGCTGGGGTGAATTATTTCTATCTAATCATTTGGTGACATTCATACTATTTCTGTCACAGATAGATTTTATATACATATATATATGTATATATATATATAAAGACATCTTTATAAGTGCCATATTTGGAGGGTCCACAGAGTACTCAAGATCCAACTATGTGTTCCACATTCCCTACAGAATAGATGTATGACTATCAGGAAGAAAAAAATGTGGAAATAAATGGTAGACATAAGTCTGATACAAGTCTGAAATTTAAATATATGAAAGAACACAGTGAAAGGAGAGAACAGTATGTGGAGTATGAAAGAGAAATTCACACTGGAGCTTCTTGGGGAATGTGTTCTCAACCTTTGTACTGGAGAGTCACCACACAGAGCCAGGTTCCCGTGCAATGAAAGACAAAATGTCTGGGCTAAAAGGGAGCTTAGAGACCACCTAGTCCAAACCTCCCTTGTTACAAAGAAGAAATGGAATCTGAGACTGGAAAGAACTTGCCCCAGTCACACAGCTAGTTATCAACAGCTCGAACTTCCAGGTTTGTGCTTAGTCCATAGTGCTTGCAAGCTGTGGGTGAGGATGTAAATGGAAGAAACATGAAGTGTAACAGTCAAGACTCAGAAAGATGTATCTGAAGCTTACAAAGCCTGGACTATCCATGTTCAATCTCTCTCAATTCTTCTGGGTCACTTAGTCTCAGAACAAATAAAGGAGTAAGTAACTTGCTCTTCAGCCTGATGCATAGCTGTGTGTAAAACACTATGAGACTAGATGTTGTTAATGAATGTTCTGTATGACTCTGGTCCCAAGCCTGTAACTATAATAGACCTTCTATCTTTTCTTAAAGGTAGGGGAGTATCTAGGAATAACAGCAAGGAGCTTCCTATAGGGACTTTTCCTGGCCTATTGTTGCAGAAAAAAATCCCTTCTCCACCCATAAAGCCTCTTTACACAAAGCCAAGTGCCAATGGCCGTTTCCTGGGAATCTGGTCACTATCTCTCTGAAATTATTATTAAAAAAAAAGCATGGACAGTGTTAAGGAGGTTCATACCAGTGTTAGGACTCAATGTGGGCTGTCTCTAAATATGCCACAATGACATATTGAATATTTTGAATTAAAGTTACTTAAGAAGTGGGGTGGATGGATTTGGGAGTTTGAGATTAGCAGATGCAAACCATTATATATAGGATGGATAAACAACAGAGTCCTACTATATGACAGAGGGAACTATATTCAATATTCTGTAATAAACCATAATGGAAAAGAAATGAAAATGACTGTGTGTATATATAAAACACGGGGAGCTCAGCCCAGTACTCTGTAAGGACCTAGACAGGTGGGATGGGGTGAAGGGATATCTACAACTATCCTCTAATTAAAAATAATAATAAGAAGAAAACCTTGTTTCTTCTTTTATTTAATACCTCAAGCCCAATCTCTGATTAGATTCTTCATGAATTGAGCACTCCAAACCTAAGCTTCTCTGTCCTGTCAATTCCTTTCAAATGTATCATTTCTTTGTCTGAAAAGTATAAAGGTTGCCTGCTTTGGCCACTTCTAAGGTCCCATGTCTATGAGACCTCTGAGCACCTGAATTAAAATTTCTTTCTTTTCCTCCTTTTAATTTGCCTTGTGTCAACTTTATTAGTTCAGCCACAGAACTCAAGGGGATGTAAGGGTTTCCTTTATGCCAACAGCAGATACCTATATTAAAAAAAAAAAAACCCTTTAATAATTTCCCTATTCTTTATGACCCCTTTGGAGAAAATGGGACTTGTCAGTCTTATGAATATTTACAGATGTTCCCCCTAGTTCACTTCCTTATGTTATTAATTGTTCAAAAAAAAAAAAAAAACAGATAAACTAAAGGTGCTCTGATCTCCCATTTCCTGTTGTGAACTCCTGGTCAGCACCAACAGTACCTTCCTCTCTTCTCTAGTGCTTTCCCCAGGGCCCCGTATAACTGTCTTCATGAGCAGAGGTGGGGCAGGGGTAGGAGAAAAAAGACTGGGACTTTGTTTGAGATCTTATTCAGTCCTGTACTTTTTCATTGTGAGAGTTATTATGTGCGAGTATTTCTAAGATGTTTAGTTCAGGTACTGTAAGAGGATATACAAGATTTAATTTGGGGAGATAAGACAGGAGTGAAACAATCACAGGGAACTCTTAGACTGAGCCTCACCCCCAGAATTCAGGGGCTCAAGCCTGCCCCAGATTCTGCCAAGAGCTAGAAGTTCATGTGATAGTAAGTGAAGAGAGAACATAAAAATGATCAGCTTCATCAGCACATTCTTCCTTGTCTTCTCATTCGTAGGTCAGACTTACAATGGAGAGAACATTACGAAAGAGAACATTTCTAATCTAGGACTTCATGGTTATGCCTCAAAACTAGCAAGCCTCGAATACTTAAAAGTGTCACATTATCCACCGCTGGGCATACACACTGAGGAAACCAGAAGGGAAAGAGACATGTGTACCCCAATGTTCATCGCAGCACTGTTTATAATAGCCAGGACATGGAAGCAACCTAGATGTCCATCAGCAGATGAATGGATAAGAAAGCTGTGGTACATATACACAATGGAGTATTACTCAGCCATTAAAAAGAACACATTTGAATCAGTTCTGATGAGGTGGATGAAACTGGAGCCTATTGTACAGAGTGAAGTAAGCCAGAAAGAAAAACAGTATACTAACGCATATATATGGAATTTAGAAAGATGGTAACAATAACCAAGTATACAAGACAGCAAAAGAGACACTGATGTATAGAACAGTCTTTTGGACTCTGTGGGAGAGGGAGAGGGTGGGATGATTTGGGAGAATGGCATTGAAACATGTATGATATCATATATGAAACTAGTCGCCAGTCCAGATTCGATGCACAATACTGGATGCTTGGGGGCTGGTGCACTGGGACGACCCAGAGGGATGGTATGGGGAGGGAGGAGGGAGGAGGGTTCAGGATGGGGAACACGTGTATACCTGTGGCAGATTCATGTTGATATATGGCAAAACCAATACAATATTGTAAAGTTAAAAAATTAAATTAAAACAACAAAAAAAGGAAATTAAAACAAAAACAAAACAAAACTGTCACATTACATGGTTTCATACTTTTATTCAAGTTGTATATCGCTTTTACAGATGCTAATAAATGAATCTATTCATTTCTTTACTTATGTAAATGATGCTTATTGAGCACTTAATATTACGTGCCACTCCATTAGTTTAATGAAGTTTAATGAAGTTCTATAAAGCTGTGAGCATTTTCTATGTACCTTGTGAGTTGTCTTTGACAACTGAGAAGCATTTACTAAAGCCAAAAAGAAATTGCCATCGGAGAGGTTTCTTGAGGAGTGACTTCAGTTCCCTGGGGGATCTGGTTTAGGCTGTGGGTCCGTAAATCTGTTGCGTTTCCTGGTTCTCTTCATCTTCAATAGTAATGTGAACTGCTGCTGGGTCGAGATAAGCAACCCTGTGTCCACAGCAAACAGAATCACCACCAACAATGGGATAAGAAATTGTAGCCAGAAATAGTTGCTTTGAGGGTATGCTAGATGCAATAAGAAACATAACTCATATTAGGAATTGAAAACTGAGGTTAAAGTCTTCATCTTCCCTAAAAGAAGGATCCAACATGGTCCTTCACCTTCTAGCATGAAATGACATGCAGTAGCAGAGACAAAACACTCATAGGTTTGGGTTCCTCAGTCTGTGCTCCCTGAAGCCCTAGGGAGTCCTGAGTATTTCCCCCACAGTCCCTTTCTAATGGCTTGTCTGGCCAATATGCCTAATGGAAAAGGTCATAGGAAAGATGATCCCTCCCTTGGAGCCTCACAAGACCAATGTCCACATAGGACATGGAGGTGGGAAGCAGATAGAGTAAGGGCAGGGGATCACCAGTGCCTTATTTCTCAAACAATCATCATTCATTGCATGTCTGTTGGGTGAAATTAAGATATTGGGCTAGATCATAAATATTAATAAGTTGGCTTCCCTGGTGTCTTAGTGGTAAAGAACCCACCTGCCAATGCAGGAGATGGAGGAGACACCAGTTTGATCCTTGGGTTGGGACAATCCCCTGGAGGAGGAAATGGAAACCCACTCCAGTATTCTTGCCTGGAAAATCCCATGGACAGAGGAGCCTGATAAGCTAAGTTCATGGGGTTGCTAAGAGTCAGACACAATGGAGCAACTGAACAAGGCAATAAGTAAATTGCCTTTCAAGTCCACTGTTTTGTGATTCTGCTATTCTATTTACAAAGTAATGATTTTTTGCAATTTTTCTAGAATTTTAGAACCCTAGAATATTACAGCCAGAAATTACTCACAGATTACCTAGACCGGTGACTCTCAACACTGGCTGCCTATTACCATTACCTGGAAGAGCTTTCAAATATTGATGTCCAGGCCTATTCCAAGCTAATTAAGTTAGAAGCTCAAGGGATGATATACAGACATCAGTATTTTTTTTTTTTTAATTCTCCAAGCAATTTTAATGAAGTTTAGTCCAAACCCTTTGTTTTACAGATAAGGATACTGGAAGCACAGTGAAAATCAAACAACAGGTCTCAAATTAGTTAACAGAGAACTACCATTAGAAATTAATTGTGGCTTCTGGTCTCATGTTTTTTAAGATTTTGGCATGAGCAAAGTGTACCAAGCAAATGTCTGATTTCCTCATTGCAAAGCAAATATTTTAAAGGCTCATTCTTTTATATGAAATTTGGAAATGGCAGCCTTTCATTGGCTACAGAGGCAGCCTGCCTGACTACTCTTTCCATATCAAGCCCTCTTTCTCATCTCCTAATTCACAGGCACATAGCCTGTTGAGTTGGTTTCCTTTCCCATCCCTCATAGGCTAGAATAGACTCTTCAAGCTATAAAGAGTTTGTTCCTTCAACTTTGAAACTCTTTTTCTATTTGATAAATGTAAGTTTCTCCCCAGGAGCAATAGATGACTTTGCTTGACTAATATTCAACAGTTTAAAAATCCATTTCACAACTATTGCATTTAACATCTGTAAAAATTCCATAATGTGAGCAGGTATTACTGTTGCCAATGAACAAGTAAGGAATCTGAGACAGAGACTAAGGGATATACTCTACCCCTGGTCTCCTCATTGCAAACCTAGTAGACTTTTCAAGGAATCACAGTTGCCTCCATTCTATAGCTTCAATTGCATTAGGCTCAAATGTTCTTTCTCCTTTCCCCTGATATGGACTCATTCCCTTTCCTTCACCAACTTACGTTTTTTTACTATAATCTTGAGTTTATTAGAGATGTAGGGCAGCCTCTGAATTCTGCCTACACAGTAATAGGTGCCACTGTTCCCTTCTGTGACATTGGTGATGGAGATGTTGTGGTTCTCATACCAGTACTTGAGAGCTTTGTTATCCTTGTAGTAGATCACCTTGAAGACATTCAGATTCTTCCAACTGTGGCACCTGAGGAAGAGGGACTCACCCTCCATCATCACCTCAGCAGAGGCCTGAATGATCAACCAGTCTGAAAAATATTCATTAAGATATTTATTTAACAATGACAGATAAAAGAAAAATAAGATAATAAAAAAGGTCATGCAGAGAGTATCAGAAACCTTTATCATTAACCCATTTCTTGGCTCAGTCTCCTCTGTTGATAAATACTCTTTCCTCCTGAAAGGTAATTCTGGGGCCACAACATTGCTGACACTTCTGATGAGCCCACCCATAGGAAGTCTGAAACCCATTATCCCTTTCAGCTCTATTGTTGCATTTGGTCACTAAAGGGGAAATTATCCTACTCTGCCTGGAGAGTCCTAGCCTAGTAGAGTTGTCCTCTCTAAACTTATAGGTGCTTCCCAGTTCTATTAATCATAGTAAGCCTCCAGCTTCCTCAGAACATGCATTACAATTTGAATTAATTATTTGTGTAATTATTGATTGGATGTCCGTTTCCTCATTGGGCTCTCTACTTCAGAGGTCAGGAGCATGTCTGTTCCTTTTATCATATCTCCAGTGCCTAATAATACCTAGGAATCAGTAGATTCTCAATGAATGTTTGTCAATAATGAGTCAGGTTTTATGGCTAATGTCATTTTAAGAACTCAAAATTTAGAATAGAAACATGTCTAGGTTGCATAAGCATATTTTATTTAGGAGCAATCCTTGAGGACTTTTCTAGAATCTACTCCAAAAAAATAAAGAAGCTATTTTACACTGCTTTAGGCAATGGCACCCCACTCCAGTACTTTTGCCTGGAAAATCCCATGGATGGAGGAGCCTGGTAGGCTGCAGTCCATGGGGTCACGAAGAGTCAGACACGACTGAGCGACTTCACTTTCACTTTTCATTTTCATGCATTGGAGAAGGAAATGGCAACCCACTCCAGTGTTCTTGCCTGGAGAATCCCAGGGATGGGGGAGCCTGGTGGGCTGCCATCTATGGGGTCGCACAGAGTCGGACATGACTGAAGCGACTTAGCAGCAGTAGCAGCAGTTTCTACTTAAGAATTTGTACACAGATGTTGAAACATCTCTTTTCACTCAAGAGAAAAAATACAAAATGTGCTTATACTTTAAAAATATTTATATTTAAAAATATAAAACAAAATATAAATGACCTAGCTGTTCAAATGAAATCATTACTTTGTTCACTGAACATTTACAAAGTAACCCACATATGCCTGAGCACACTGCACTAATTGTTGACAGTAGGAGAGTGATGAAGCAAAACATAAGATTTGTTCTTAAGTAAAAGTAGAGTACATGAGGAATGTAAAGAGAGAGCTTTCAAAATGAAGAGTACAACTTACTACTTTACCATATGTAAAAGAGATAGCCAAGGGGAATTTTGCTCTATGTCTCAGGAAACTCAATCAGGGGCTCTGCATCAACCTAGAGGGGTGGGGTGGGGAGGGAGATGGGAGGGAGGTTCAAAAGGGAAGGGATATATATATATACCTGTGGCTGATTCATGTTGAGGTTTGACAGAAAACAATAGAATTCTGTAAAGCAATTATCCTTCAATTAAAAAATAAATTAAGCAAAGAAAAAAGAGTACAACTTAATATTCAGGTCATGACACATGGAAATGGCAAAGTAAATCTTTAAATCAAAGAGCTCTTTGTAATGTTCACATATCCAATATGCCATTTGACCATGTAATATGCATCTGTAGCCAGGTAGAGAAGATAGAAATGAAACAGACTAGAGGAGGAACATTGGGAGACTGCTAGAATATTGAAAGAAGCCAGAAGGTCAGATGGAGTAGAGGCAGAAGAAGAGAGAGGGACCTGTATGTGGAGAGAGACCTTGAGTTCCACCTTGCTTCTCTAAGCCTTGGAATAACTTGCTTTCTCCCCATTGTCAGATGGGCCATTCCGCACATGAGAGAATTGATACTTCTGTAGCCCTGGAACTTACCACTGATGACATTTAGGTATACAGGTTCACTGATGGCAAATCCTTTGATTCGGCATTGGTATTCCCCACTGTCCTGCATGCGTGCTTTCACAATGTGCCATCTTGAATTATTCGTTGTGAAACTGGTTCCATTGTGGATCCACAGAGAGGACTGGTCTTCAGAGGAACCGTTCGTACCACATGTAAGAGTCACAGCATCTCCTTTAAGTATTTTTCTCCATGGTGGATTCAAGGACACCTTAGATTTCCAGATGGCTTTGAGAAGAACAGATTGTGGAAAGAGATATGGAAGGAGGGAAAATATCATTGAAATCTGTTCAGCCTCCAGAGTACAGACATAATAATAGTCAATCAACGGTCAATCTACCCTTAAACTGTTGGTGATAAGAAACCTGAGTCCTAGAATTAAAGGAAGGAGGAAAGAATCTTGTGGTCCCACCTAGGGACTCTAGCTCCCAACCTAGGAAAAAATAGGACATGAATGTAAGATATTAAAAAACAAAGAGGATAATCCCTCTAATTTTCTTGATTCCAATTTCAGTATCTGTAAATGAGGATTGAAGTCTCTTTTCAGGCAGAGATTATGTCTGTGATGTTCATACATAGTTCAGCACAATGACTACTACATAGCGAGTATTCATTAAGTATTTATTGAGTTGATGAATGAGTGAATAATGGATGAATTAAGGTAGTGGACTAAATGAAGTACATGGCCTCTCCCAGCTCTAAATTTTTATGACTATTTAATTGTGAGTGAATAGGGAATGAAAATTATATGTCAATTCTGGAAGGTACTGAGAATCACCAAGATGATCAGTCTTAAAAGGCTTTCAAGAACAAAGAGATATGGTACAAATTTGAATGAAGACTTTGGAAGTGGCCAGGTGGTGATGAGGAAGAGGTGATATGGTCAAAAGAGAACTAGACTTGGATTTAAGGGACTTACGTTAGAATCCAGTGCCTTGTTAGCCATGTAACCGCCAACAAATTACTTAATCTTAATTCAGTATCCTCAATTATAAAATGGCAATAATAATAACAGGGATGATGATGTAAGAATTAAATGAGTTTATATCATAGTATCTGGTGCAGAGGCTGAGACAGATGCTCAGCAGACATGAATGTTTGCATAAAAGAGGAAAGGGTGACTTGAGAGAATAAAGTGCTGTGTGGGAAGCTTTTGAATGGGGGAAAGAAGGAAGATGAGGCAGGTGGAAGTGCGGTAGACAGGGAAGAGCAGATTAATAATCATTAAAAAACAGATGATGGGATGAAGGGAAAGGATGAAGGGTGGGCAATTTCCAGACACATTGAAATGCTGAGGGAACAAGGACAGAGGACTCACCTGCTGACATGCCATCTGGAGCTGCAAAATCCAGAGACAATAAGTTAGTATCTGACCCCAGCCTTCTGCATACCTGAAGACTGGGATCTGGTTATGATGCTGAGGTCCACATCCATGGAGTTTAAAGGGCCAACCATCTTTTCAGGACTCTGTTTAAGGGAGAGAAGGAGCTTCTCTCCTTCCTCTGCTGTCCCTCCTTTACCCTCTAGGAAAATCCAGCTTGATAGCAAGGACCAGACTTTCAGTCCGGCTTCCTCCTTAGATGATGCCCAATCCCCCTCCTTAGATGATGCCCAACCCCCCTATCCAGTTCGTCCTCCCTACAGAATCCCTGGGAAATGACCCACAGTTTGCTCATAACCTAGAAAAAGTCAGCAATAAAACTGTCAACTCTCCCTCACCAGCCACTCCCCCAATCTGTTCTGGCCCCTTCAAGGGGGCTGGTAACTCTACTTACAGAAAAGCAGCAGAGCTATCCACAGCAGGGCAGGGGCTCCCATGGGAATAGTAGGCATCTTCTCCGTGGCCTCCAACTGAGCTGCAGAGATCCAAGGCCTTAGAATAAACTTGAAAGTGAAAAGCAGAAGGAAATGTTCTCTGTGTCATATCTGGTTAACGCATCAGCTGCACCTAAGTTTGCTTCCTTCTCTGGAGATAACATTCAGAGTGGTGCCTAAAAGGGCAATTTTATATATATAGTTGTAAAATCATTTACTGATTTTCTTCTTCTTTTTTTGTTTGCACTGCACAGCATTCAGGATCTTAGTTCCCCAATCAGGGATTGAAACCATGCCCCTTGCAGTGGAAGTGGATGCACAGTGTTAACCACTGGACCACCAGGGAGGTCTCCAGGACAATTTTATACTTACCCCCATACTCTCCATTACACCTTTGTGTACACACCTGGAATCTAGTGGGAGAGGGGCAGAGGGGGCACACAGGAACAAAACTTTCTTAAACTGTCAAAATATAGTTATTTTGTTTGCAACTTAGAAAAGTGGGGTGCAGAGGAGAGAAGAATAAAAATAAGTTAATTATTCACCTAATATAGGTCAGCTGCTGCTGCTGCTGCTGCTGCTAAGTCGCTTCAGTTGTGTCCGACTCTGTGCGACCCCATAGACGGCAGCCCACCAGGCTCCCCCATCCCTGGGATTCTCCAGGCAAGAATACTGGAGTGGGTTGCCATTTTCTTCTCCAAATATAGGTCAGGCACTATGCCAAATACACCTTATACTTCATTCATTTCTCAAAATAATTCTATGAAGATATACCATCATTATCTACATTTTATAGAAAGGAAAATTGGAGCTTAGAGAGGTAAAGTCATTTATCCTAGAGTACTCCCTAGTAAATGGCTAATTTGGGACTGAAACATTTGAAAAATCGAATCCTAGAGTAAAATTCACAATCATGATTACTGTTTATGCATGTCTATAAGTATGGCCAGAATTCTAGCTGAAATTCTGTTGTGGTTCTCCAGAGTTACCAACCCTCTTGTTACCTAATTTCCTGCTGATCCATTAGTGCACAAATCCACAAATTTTCATCTGCTTCCTATGACCCACTGTCCGACCAGCCAAATTGGAGATATTTTTGGAGGCTCCTTCTCTCCATGGGTCCTGATGAGGTCTACAACATAGGAAGGCAGATGTTAAACCATAACTTACAGGGATCTCAGTAATATGATTTATTTTATTTTATTGCTCCAGCTTTTGTCCATTTTTATGTTTCAAATCCTCTAGCCTGATCACCCTTTCTCCTTTAAATCCACATCTGTTTTCTTCCCTCCTGGACCTCAATGAGTAATTCTTCTCTTTTTAACTCTAGGTCAGAATTAGTCACCTTCTTCCAGGATTTGATATTGATAATGACACTGGAGATAATATCTCCATAAATATCTCCATTGGCTTGCCCTCCACAAAGTTTTTTTCATGTGTGGTATTATTATTTGGGCCTTGCCAAAACTCTGAAATAGCAGAGGCAATATGAAGTCAGCAAGGCCCCATTCTATCATGCCAGCTTTTCCATACTGACTGTTTTATTTTTTTAATATATATAATTATACTTATTTTTGTATGTATTCTTGGCTGTGCTGGGCCTTCTTGCTGCATGTGTTTTCTCTAGTTGTGGCAAGCAGGTCTACTCTGTAGTTGCAGTGCGTGGGCTTCTCATTGCGGTAGCTGCTCTCATTGTGCAGCACGGCCTATAGGGCATTCAGGCTTCAGTAGCTGCTGCCTATGGGCTCAGTAGTTGCAGTTCCTGGGCTCTAGAGCACAAGCTCAACAGTTGTGGCTTAGTTGCTCCTCAGCACGTGGGCTCCTCCCGGACCAGATATCAAACCTATCTCTCCTGCATTGGCAGGAGTACTCTTTACCACTGAACCACCAGGGAAACCCCACCAACTGTTGAATTAAGACTAATGAATTAAATATAAAGTCGCTGCACATAAAGATCTAACCAAAGCTTTCAGCTTCTCTGAAACTAGAGAATATGGGTCTACAGATTCCTAAACAGAAAGTTTCAGATAAGAAAGATGCTGACTGGTCCCAGGTTGTGCAATATCTTAGTGACAGATCTTTAAAGAAAGCAAAGAGTTAATCTGGAAAGTGTAAGTATTTATGTGATTAGGGTTTACCTATAAAACAGAGACAATGATGATATCTAGATCATGTCTTTATTATGAGGTTTAAGAAGATAATAAATGTGTAAAATGCATTGAACAGCATCTGGTATGTAAAAGATGCTCTGTAAATCTATCTTTCCCCTCCTTTATTGTTGTTGTTGTTGTTCAGTCGCTACGTCAGGTCTGACTCTTTGTGACGCTATGGACTGCTGCTCGCCAGGCTTCTCTGTCCTTCACTATCTCCAGGAGTTCACTCAAACTCATGTCCATTGAGTCGGTGAGGTCATCCAACTGTCTCATCCTATATTGCCCGCTTCTCCTCCTGCTCCCAATTTTGCCTAGCATCAGGGTCTTTTCCAATGAGTTGGCTCTTCCCACTAGTTGGTCAAAGTATTGGAGCTTCAGCTTCAGCATCAGTCCTTCCAATGAATATTCAGGGTTGATTTCCTTTCAGATTGATTGGTTTGATCTTATTGCAGTCCAAGGGACTCTCAAGAGTCTTCTCCAGTACCACAACTTGAAATCATAATTTCATCCGTTTTCAACCTTCTTTATGGTCCAACTCTCACATCCATACATGGCTACTGGAAAAATCATAGCTTTGACTATACAGACCTTTGTCAGCAAAGTGATATCTCTGCTTTTTAATACACTATTTAGGTTTGCCATAACTTTTCTTCCAAGGAGCAAGAGTATTTTAATTTCATAGCTATAGTCACCATCCACGGTGATTTTGGAGACCAAGAAAATAACACCTGTCACTGTTTCCATTGTTTCCCCATCTATTTGCCAGGAAGTGATGGGACTGGATCCCATTTATTACCATTGCTCAATAAAGACTCAGGAGAAACATGCATTTCAACAGGACTAAGGCTATGGTTTTTCCAGTGGTCATGTATGGATGTGAGAGTTGGACTGTGAAGAAAGCTGAGTGCTGAAGAATTGATGCTTTTTTAAATTTTTTTTATTTTTAAACTTTACAATATTGTATTGGTTTTGCCAAATATCGAAATGAAAGAATTGATGCTTTTGAACTGTAGTGTTGGAGAAGACTCTTGAGAGTCCCTTGGACTGCAAAGAGATCCAACCAGTCCATCCTAAAGGAGATCAGTCCTGGGTTTTCATTGGAAGGACTGATGCTAAAGCTGAAACTCCAATACTTTGGCCACCTCATGTGAAGACTTGACCCATTGGAAAAGACTCTGATGCTGGGAGGGATTGGGGGCAGGAGGAAAAGGGGATGACAGAGGAGGAGATGGCTGGATGGCATCACCGACTCGATGGACATGAGTTTGAGTGAACTCCGGGAGTTGGTGATGGGGAAGGAGGCCTGGTGTGCTGCGATTCATGGGGTCACAAAGAGTCAGACATGACTGAACTGAACTGAACTGAAGGCAATCAGCAAATACATAGGATGTTTTCCATGATAACCAGTATGTTGCTCTGCTGCTGCTGCTAAGTTGCTTCTGCTGCTGCTGCTGCTAAGTCACTTCAGTCGTGTCCAACTCTGTGCGACCCCATAGATGGCAGCCCACCAGACTTCCCTGTCCCTGGGATTCTCCAGGCAAGAACACTGGAGTGAGTTGCTATTTCCTTCTCCAATGCATGAAAGTGAAAAGTGAAAGTGAAGTCGCTCAGTTGTGTCCGACTCTGTGCGACCCCATGGACTGCAGCCTACCAGGCTCTTTCGTCCATGGGATTTTCCAGGCAAGAGTACTAGAGTGGGGTGCCATTGCCTTCTCTGAACCAGTATGTTATGCCGATAAAATTTATGTAAGTAATCTCACTCCTCCCCATAGTGATGAAGAAGAGAGTATTATAGGAAAGAACAGAATGGACAAAATTGTTTGGGGAAGAGGAGGAGAAAGAAATGGGGAAGATGCAATTTTTTGAGGTGCTGTCAGAAGGCAGTACATATTTGAAAATACCAAGATCCTAAAAGAGACAAAGATGGAATCTGTTTCAGCACTTTCTTGAGAGTTTGTCCAGGAGAGTTATCAGATATTCTTTTACCCTAGGACAGTGATTCTACATTAAAATTATCCTTCAGAGACAGTCACTTTACTGTGACTCAAAAAGTCTATTTTAAAGCCTCCCCCAAGTCTTCAGTTATTCCCTGCTTGAATGGGAGGTGGACTGGAATTCAAGATGTACTAGTTCTTACTATGGAGAGAATAAGGTTTGTCGTTGATACACTATTTTCATTTCCTCCACCATCCTAAAGCAAAGCTTCAGTGTCCAGCAGTGAAATGAAGGTAGTATTTTGGTAGCAGTAATAGCAATGATTTTACCAATTCAACTAAAGAAGTTCATTAAAGCTTAAAAACAAACCAAGCCACCCATCCTCAACTCACACAACAACAACAACAAAATCAAAAATATCAACATCAGGAAGAATAAACTATATCCTGATTCCCATACTATAAAACCACAGGTACCCAAAGGAACAAAATGAGAATTCAGAAGGTACAAATAAACACAAGATTACATCATAGTTCTGCTCTACCCTAACATAACTGGTTGATTCACCAGTCAAGTCCCACACATCCTTTATCTTATTACCTGCCTGTAGATATCAGAAACCTGTGCTCACTGGGACCCATAGATTTTTGTCCTAATCTCACTTCTTATAATAAGCATTGAATCCAGATATTCATGTGTTCAACACTCATTAACAACATCTCTGTCCCAAATTTTGATCCATTATTGGTTTTCAGAAACCTTAGTGGTTTGGGTGTTTTTTGGTGTGTTTTTTTTTTTTTTTTTTGCCTTACTGCACAGCATGCAAGATCTGTTTTCCAGTGAGAGATTGAACCCAGGCTCACTGCAGTGGAAGCACAGAGTCTTAGCCACCGGACCACCAGGGAAGTCCTCCAAACTTTTTTCTGTTCTTCACTTTGTAGCAGTGGGGAATTGAAACTCAACTGGCCATGCATGAACTATTAGGATCTACTCATTGTAAGGTGTCCAGATGAGGTATCTTTGTGGCACCTTGTAGACAGGGAACAGTCTGAACCATAAGGTGCACTCAAGCAAATGTGACCTTTGCCTTATAAAAATTATGTTCCAGCCAAGAGACCTAGAGGGCCTCTGACTTGCCTTTCTGCCTCCAACAGATACAATCAGTAAGTAACCTGATCTTTCCTTCAGAATAGACAGAACAGAATTATAAGCCTGCTGAGGAAGATACCTAGGAAGAATGGTAATGTAAAAAAAACAAAAACAAAATGAATGCTGGACTATTATATTAAATTTAAAAATTAAAAGAAAAAAATTATTATCCAGGAATATTTTATTTTTTATTATTATTATTTTTTTTTACTTAAAAAAATTTTTTTTAAATTTTACAATATTGTATTGGATTTGCCATAGATCAACATGCATCTGCCACAGGTGTAAAGAGATTAAGTGTAAGACAGATTAGGTATCCAGGCTCTGAACAGGCCCTGGAGTTTGATTCTCAGCTCAGATCACATATTGGTTACCTGGCTCTCCACAAGTTACTAAACCTCTCTGTGACTCAGCATCTTCTCTGGTTAAATGTGGATAGTGGCAGTATTTGTTGTTGAGGGTATTAAATGAGTTAATATAGTAAAAGCTTTATAAGAGAGGCTGGCAGATAGTAAATGCTGTGTATGATTTTATTACTGTTATTACAATCATTTTCTTAGGATCCTTTAGACTTTGGAGCAGCAGAGAGAAACTCTTTCTGTCCACAGGAAAATGAGCAGGAAAGGCTACTGGTCTGGAAGGCAGTGCATCCCGGATCACATAGGAGTGATTGTACCTCAAGGAGACCCTTCCTCCACTCACAGGTGAGGGGATAGAGGAGAGAAGTTGCTCTGTGGGAGTCCTGAGAGCATTCCCAGGTGTGGTTCTAGACAAAGTCCAGTTTTGCAGAGTCAGCCCTCAAGCCATATGTAGTGTAGGCTAGGTTTATTTTACCCTTCCTTACGGAATTACATAGTTAAAAATGGTAACAACTCTTTTTTTAAAGGAATCCCTTTTAGGCTGTTAGCAGATAAAGAGAAGAGGTCTTAGTCCAGCCAAGGATATTTGCATTTTAATAAGTAACTTTTGGAAGCTGGGAGGAGTAGCTTGTTGCTTGTCTCAGTGATGAGTGTGCAGGATGCATTTTTAGCATTTAGTAGGCAACCCAATGTCCTGTAATACCCAGGGCAGCCTTGCATAATATAAAGAATTGTTCTGCCTTTACACTGTTTTCAAATGTCCAGCCAGGTATTTTATAATTATTTGAGCCTTGAATCTATTTGACAAACAATGCAAAGCATTTTTACATTTTTTCATATATTCTGGATTCTATAGGAAAGAAACTATTGTGTCCTCTGATGGAAGATTATTCTTGTGTCACTTGTAAACTGGCTTTGCCTCTTGGTGAATGTCATAACCAAGTCAAAGTTTGGGAAGAGGGATGATTTACTATTACTAGCAGTAAATAGGGAGATCTTTCCCAAAGCAGTATCTCCCAGAAGATCAAAATCAGGGAAGTTTTAAGCTAAGGGTACATATATATTCATGAAAGGGCTTGAGCAGAAGAGAATCAGCATACAATTGGGGTCAGGGTTGAGTACAAGCTTTAGCTGATTGAAGTCAAGAGGGTCAGCATCATCATTCTGTCCTCCACCTTGGTTACTGCAGAACTCAAAGACCATATCAGATTGTTATGTATATCCCTTAAGGAGGAACTAGAACCCTGTCTAATAGCTGAACTCTTGTTTCTTGACTGCTTTTCCTTTGTTCTTACATTCCCTTACTTAAGATCACTGATTAGTGAGACCTGTGGAAGGGTAAATATTGTGACCAGGCTTAGATCACAAAATGGCTTCTCACGTTAAGAAAGTCAAGCCTGGTTCTCTTTCTCCAGGGATCCCCTACACTATCTGCTTACATTTGGTTTTCCTAGAAAAGCATCTTTGGATCATTCACTGTTTCCCCAAATCAGATCACCAAGAGCCACACTGTTCCTGATCATTGTATTGTTACCAGATTAGTCAGCTAGACCCCACCAGGATCCTAGCCATCCCTTGTCTTAGCCAGGGAGGTTCTTTTTCTGCTTGGATCTGTGCTGCCAATAAGGAAACTGATGTTGAGATTAGAACAGCATCAGCTTTATTCAATGGTCAAAGAATGAAGAAGCAAGAACTTGGCTCACAAATCAACTTCTCAACCTAATTTAGACAGAGAAACCATATATGTAAGAGGGTCAAGGTAAAAGGGAAGGAATTGGAAAGTGTGGGAGGAATATTCATAAGTAATCCAAGCACAGGGGTGTGGTTTGGACCTGAAACTGATGCAGCACTCCTGTTCAGTCCTTGTATGGGCTTTTCCAGTTGTTAACTGTCATGGCACCTATGGGTGTGTCACTTAGCATATGCTAATATATTACAATGAGCATATAATGAGACTCTAGGACCACTTCTATGGACCACTAGAAGTCAAATCTGCTGTCTTGGGCCTAGTTGGTTCTAATCAGTTCTTGCTTTTCTCTTTGCAGCTTCCTTCTGAAACTTAGATAAGAAGGGCAGAGGTATGACTCTTGGGCAACAGCTTTGGTAACAGTATCACCAATACCTCACTGCTGGATAGGGCTACATTTATAGCTGTCACATTTATCATGGATATACTTGCTTACTGTAAGTTATTTCATTTTATTTCTTTTTTATATTAAGACTGGGAACTATATTGATTTTAAAATATATGTGTGTGCGTAGGTAGGAGTGATGGATCCAGTTTCAGTTACCTGAAACTTCCTCAATTTGGAGCATCTTCCTTAAAAAGGTGATTAGAAAATTATGAATATAATATTAGGTATTAGAATGACTATTTATCTAAAACAAGAAAACAAACTCAACAAATTGCAAAGTATAAAAGCTGGAAAAAGACATCAGTATTATAAAATCCAGAAATACTTTTCTTACCTATCTTTACAACATACTCTGCTCTCTTCTTCATTGGACAGTGATATCACAATATCACATTTTACAGAATGTTGGGAAGGAAGAAATTTTCCTCTACCCTTCTTGGTTCTTCAGGCTGGTCTAAGAAATAAATTGACATGAGAGAGATTAATAGGAGAAAATCAAACAAAGTTTAATGTTGTGTAGACATGGGAGGCCTGGTGAGCTGCAGTCCATGGGGTCACTCAGAGTCAGACATGACTGAAGCGACTTAGCAGCAGCAGCAGCAGCAGCAGCAGACATGGGAGGAACCCAGGAGAACTGAGTAACTCATGAAAAGGGCAGAAGCCCTCACCTAAAATACCACACTCAGCTAAAGACAAAAAAGGTTGTGGAGGGTGGAGGGAGTAAATTGTGGAAGATTACCTGGAAAAGCACAGTAAAAAAGGGTAAGGTTGTTATGCAGATTTAAGTCTGTGCCTTCTCCATTAATAAGAATCTCTAGAGATTTGGTCATCCTCTTCTTCCTGTTTCAGAGAGGGAGACAGACTTACAGATGGAGATTTCCCTTGTAAATGTTTCCTAAAAAAGATTAACTTCTATTTGGTTTTCAGAGTTTTCTCCCTGTTTTCTATCAGAAAATAACCAACTTAAAATACTTAATCTGCCAAAGAGACATATTTGGGGGTGGCAATTTTTGCTTCTCTACAAGATAAACTAGAAATATAATTCATTCTTTAGCATCACTTATCTGCATTTATTTTCTATTATTGATAGTTGGGGTGCATGGAAAATGTGGTTGCCAAGCAATAATTAATATTAAGTTTACGCAGGAAAAGAGCTTTATTTGGGGTTAAGAATCGTGATTCCGGGAGGAGCTAAGATGGCGGAGGAGTAGGATGGGGAGAACATTTTCTCCCCCACAAATTCATCGAAAGAACATTTAAACGCTGAGTAAATTCCACAAACAACTTCTGAATGCTGGCAGAGGACATCAGGCACCCAGAAAAGCAACCCAAGTCTTCGAAAGGAGGTAGGGAAAATATAAAAGACAAAAAAAGGGACAAAAGAGGGAGGGACAGAGTTCCGTCCCGGGAAGGGAGTCTTAAAAAGAGAAAAGTTTCCAAACACCAGGAAACCTTCTCACTGCTGAATCTGTGCCAAGCCTTGGAAGCACAGAGGGCAACATAACAGGGAGGAAAAATAAATAATTAAAACCCGCACATTGCGAGCCCTACGGTAACTCCCCCAGCGGAGAAGCAGCGCAGAGGCCTGCATATGCTATTAGCAAGTGGGAGCTGGGCAGGGAGGCACGGCGCGGGCTGCATCGCAAGAATCTGGCCTGAATACCCCGAGCACTATCTAAGCAAAATAATTTGGGCTAGCAAACCAGACTGTGGGATATCTACCACGCGAAAAGCCAGCCCTAACCTATGACACCACCAGGCCCACGCACGGAATAAAGGACTGAACAGAGATAGCCGTCGGCAGACCATCCCCCTCCGGTGACAGGCAGCCAGAGCCGGAAGGGGACAATCGCAGCCCCAGAGAGACATTATCTATAGAACTGTAAGCAGGCTTCTTTGCTAACTAAAACTTCTTGGGGGTCTGGACGGTCAACATCTGCCTGAGAAGGTGTGCCGGTGCACAACTAGATAACCGAGCGGCAGGGAGGCGCTAAGTCGCAGCAATCACGCGCGCAAAACACCTCATCACCTGAGCTGCTCAGATCTGCAAAGGGCACAAAACGCAGGCCCAACCGAGAGTCTGCGCCTCTGAGGACTACCCGAGTGCCTGAATCTGAGCAGCTTGGACCTGGGAAGTACAGGCAGCCCAGGGCCAGCCACGGATGGTTCGTGGTGGAGCAACCTAGAGCCTGAGCAGCGTGGGCAGAGAGGCTACACGTGCCATGAACGGGGGCAGACCCAGTGTGGCTGAGGCATTGCGAGCACACGCCAGTGTTATTTGTTTGCAACATCCCTTCCTACCTCACCTCAGTGCGACTGAACAAGTGAGCCTATTAAAAAAAAAAAAATTAAGTCCTCTATTATTCCTTTAATTTCCACTTTTATAACGGATTACTTTGCAAAAAAAAAAAAAGAAGACCCTATTTTTTTAAAGCAAGCTTCATATATATATATATTTAATAATTTTTTGACCTTTTTTTTTCTTTTTCCTTCTTTCTTTAACATTGTATTTTGAAATTCCAAACTCTACTCTAGACTTTTAAATTTAGCTTTTTAGTATTTGTTATCAATTTTGTACCTATAGTTTTTTTTTTGTTTTGGTTTTTGTATAATTTCTGTGACCCTTTTTTATTTTTTCTTTTTCTTTTTCTCTGTTTCTTTCTCTTCTTCTTTTAAATAACATTGTATATCTGAAATTCCAAACTCTATTCTAGATTTTTAATTTATGCTTTTTGGTATTTGTTATCAATTTTGTACCTGTATTCTTTTTTTTTTTTTTATAATTTATGCGACCTTGTTTGTTCTTGTTTGTTTTTTTTCTCTCTCTCTTTCTTTTTCTTCTTCTCTTTTTAACATTGTATTTTTGAAATTCCAAACTCTACTCTAGATTATTAACTTTTGCTTTTTGGTATGAGTTATCAATTTAGTACCTATATTTTCTTCATAATTTTTGCGACCTTGTTTGTTTTTGTTTGTTCGTTTTTCTCTTGCTTTTCCTTCTTCTTTTCTTTAACATCGTATTTTTGAAATTCCAAACTCTACTCTAGATTTAAAATTTTGCTTTTATGTATTTGTTACCAATTTTGTACCTTTAAGAACTCAATCTTCAGTACCCATTTTTCACTACGGAGTGAGATTACTGGCTTAACTGCTCTATCTCCCTTTGGACTCTCCTTTTTCTCCACTAGGTCGCCTGTGTCTCCTCCCTAACCCCTTTCTACTCTACCCAACTCTGTGGATTTCTGTGTGTTCCAGATGGTGGAGAATACTTAGGGAACTGATTACTGGCTGGATCTGTCTCCCTCCTTTTCATTCCCCCCATTTATCCTCCTGGCCACCTCTGCCACCTTATTCCTTCTTCTCTTCTCTGTATAACTCTGTGAACAACTCTGAGCAGTCCAGTTGTGGAGTGCACATAAGGAAGAGATTACTGAATAGCCAATTCTCTCCTCTATTGATTCCACCTCATCTCATTCGGGTCACCTCTAACTCCCTCCTCACTCTTCTCTTCTCCATATAATGCTGTAAACCTCTCTGGGTGAAACAAGTTTCAGGGCAAGACATACCAAGCAAATTCTCCAGCAGCAAGGAACACAGCCCTGAGCTCCAAGATACAGGCAGCCCAAAGTCACCCCAAACCATAGACATCCCATAACTCATTACTGGACATTTCATTGCACTCAGAGAAGAAATACAGCTCCACTCACCAGAACACCGACACAAGCTTCCCTAACCAAGAAACCTTGACAAGCCACCTGTACAAACCCACACAGAGCGAGGAAATGCCACAATAAAGAGAACTCACAAACTGCCAGAATACAGAAAGGACACCTCAAACTCACCAATTTAAACAAGATGAAGAGACAGAGGAATACCCAGCAGATGAAGGAACAGGATAAATGCCCACCAAACCAAACAAAGAGGAAGAGATAGGGAATCTACCTGATAAAGAATTCTGAATGATAGTGAAATTGATCCAAAATCTTGAAATCAAAATGGAATCACAGATAAATAGCTTGGAGACAAAGACTGAGAAGATGCAAGAAAGGTTTAACAAGGACCTAGAAGAAATAAAAGAGTGTCAATATAAAATGAATAATGCAATAAATGAAATTAAAAACACTTGGAGGCAACAAATAGTAGAATAACAGAGGCAGAAGATAGGATTAGTGAAGTAGAAGATAGAATGGTAGAAATAAATGAATCAGAGAGGATAAAGAAAACGAATTAAAAGAAATGAGGACAATCTCGGAGACCTCAGGACAATATTAAACGCTACAACATTCGAATCATTGGGGTCCCAGAAGAAGACAAAAGAAAGACCATGAGAAAATACTTGAGAGATAATAGTTGAAAACTTCCTAAAATGGGGAAGGAAATAATCACCAAGTCCAAGAAACCCAGAGAGTCCCAAACAGGATAAACTGAAGGCGAAACACCCCAAGACACATATTAATCAAATTAACAAAGATCAAACACAAAGAACAAATATTAAAAGCAGCAAGGGAAAACAACAAATAACACACAAGGAATTCCATTAGATAACAGCTGATCTTTCAACAGAAACTCTTCAAGCCAGAGGAATGGCAAGACATACTTAAAGTGATGAAAGAAAATAACCTACAACCCAGATTATTGTACCCAGCAAGGATCTCATTCAAATATGAAGGAGAAATCAAAAGCTTCTCAGACAAGCAAAGCTGAGAGAATTCAGCACCACCAAACCAACTCTCCAACAAATACAAAGGATATTCTCTAGACAGGAAACACAAAAACAGTGTATAAACTCGAACCCAAAACAATAAAGTAAATGGCAACGGGATCATACTTATCACTAATTACCTTAAATGTAAATGGGTTGAATGCCCCAACCAAAAGACAAAGACTGGCTGAATGGATACAAAAACAAGACCCCTACATATGTTGTCTACAAGAGACCCACCTCAAAACAGGGGACACATACAGACTGAAAGTGAAGGGCTGGAAAAAGATTTTCCATGCAAATAGGGACCAAAAGAAAGCAGGAGTAGCAATACTCATATCAGATAAAATAGACTTTAAACAAAGGCTGTGAAAAGAGACAAAGATGGTCACTACCTAATGATCAAAGGATCAATCCAAGAAGAAGATATAACAATTATAAATATATATGCACCCAACACGGGAGCGCCGCAATATGTAAGACAAATGCTAACAAGTATGAAAGGAGAAATTAACAATAACACAATAATAGTGGGAGACTTTAATACCCCACTCACACCTATGGATAGATCAACTAAACAGAAAATTAACAAGGAAACACAAACGTTAAAGGATACAATAGATCAGTTAGACCTAATTGATATCTATAGGACATTTCATCCCAAAACAATGAATTTCACCTTTTTCTCAAGCGCACACGGAACCTTCTCCAGGATAGATCACATCCTGGGCCATAAATCTAGCCTTGGTAAATTCAAAAAATAGAAATCATTCCAAGCATCTTTTCTGACCACAATGCAGTAAGATTAGATCTCAATTACAGGAGAAAACTATTAAAATTCCAACATATGGAGGATGAACAACACCTGCTGAATAACCAACAAATCACAGAAGAAATAAAAAAAGAAATCAAAATTTGCATAGAAACGAATGAAAATGAAAACACAACAACTCAAAACCTGTGGGACACTTTAAAAGCAGTCCCAAGGGAAAGTTCATAGCAATACAGGCATACCTAAAGAAACAAGAAAAAGTCAAATAAATAACCTAACCTACATCTAAAGCAGCTAGAAAGGAAGAAATGAAGAACCCCAGGGTTAGTAGAAGGAAAGAAATCTTAAAATTAGGGCAGAAATAAATGCAAAGAAACAAAAGAGACCATAGCAAAATCAACAAAGCCAAAAGCTGGTTCTTTGAAAGGATAAATAAAATTGACAAACCATTAGCCAGACTCATCAAGAAACAAAGGAGAAAATCAAATCAATAAAATTAGAAATGAAATGGAGAGATCACAACAGACAACACAGAAATACAAAGGATCGTAAGAGACTACTATCAACAATTATATGGCAATAAAATGGACAACGTGGAAGAAATGGACAAATTCTTGAAAAGTACAACTTTCCAAAACTGGACCAGGAAGAAATAGAAAATCTTAACAGACCCATCACAAGCACGGAAATTGAAACTGTAATCAAAAATCTTCCAGCAAACAAAGCCCAGGTCCAGACGGCTTCACAGCTGAATTCTACCAAAAATTTAGAGAAGAGCTAACACCTATCCTGCTCAAACTCTTCCAGAAAATTGCAGAGGAAGGTAAACTTCCAAACTCATTCTATGAGGCCACCATCACCCTAATACCAAAACCTGACAAAGATCCCACAAAAAAAGAAAACTACAGGCCAATATCACTGATGAACATAGATGCAAAAATCCTTAACAAAATTCTAGCAATCAGAATCCAACAACACATTAAAAAGATCATACACCATGACCAAGTGGGCTTTATCCCAGGGATGCAAGGATTCTTCAATATCCGCAAATCAATCAATGTTATACACCACATTAACAAATTGAAAACAAAAACCATATGATTATCTCAATAGATGCAGAAAAGCCTTTGACAAAATTCAACATCCATTTATGATAAGAACTCTCAGAAAGCAGAATAGAAGGAACATACCTCAACATAATAAAAGCTATATGTGACAAACCCACAGCAAACATTATCTCAATGGTGAAAAATTGAAAGCATTTCCTCTAAAGTCAGGAACAAGACAAGGGTGCCCACTTTCACCATTACTATTCAACATAGTTTTGGAAGTTTTGGCCACAGCAATCAGAGCAGAAAAAGAAATAAAAGGAATCCAAATTGGAAAAGAAGAAGTAAAACTCTCACTGTTTGCAGATGACATGATCCTCTACATAGAAAACCCTAAAGACTCCACCAGAAAATTACTAGAACTAATCAATGATTATAGTAAAGTTGCAGGATATAAAATCAACACACAGAAATCCTTGCATTCCTATACACTAATAATGAGAAAACAGAAAGAGAAATTAAGAAACAATTCCATTCACCATTGCAACGAAAAGAATAAAATACTTAGGAATATATCTACCTAAAGAAACTAAAGACCTATATATAGAAAACTATAAAACACTGGTGAAAGAAATCAAAGAGGACACTAATAGATGGAGAAATATACCGTGTTCATGGATTGGAAGAATCAATATAGTGAAAATGAGTATACTACCCAAAGCAATTTATAGATTCAATGCAATCCCTATCAAGCTACCAACGGTATTCTTCACAGAGCTAGAACAAATAATTTCACAATTCGTATGGAAATACAAAAAACCTCGAATAGCCAAAGCAATCTTGAGAAAGAAGAATGGAACTGGAGGAATCAACCTACCTGACTTCAGGCTATATTACAAAGCCACAGTTATCAAACAGTATGGTACTGGCACAAAGACAGAAATATTGATCAATGGAACAAAATAGAAAGCCTAGAGATAAATCCACACACATATGGAAACCTTATCTTTGACAAAGGAGGCAAGAATATACAATGGATTAAAGACAATCTCTTTAACAAGTGGTGCTGGGAAAACTGGTCAACCACTTGTAAAAGAATGAAACTAGAACACTTTCTAACACCATATACAAAAATAAACTCAAAATGGATTAAAGATCTCAACGTAAGACCAGAAACTATAGAACTCCTAGAGGAGAACATAGGCAAAACACTCTCTGACATACATCACAGCAGGATCCTCTATGACCCACCTCCCAGAATATTGGAAATAAAAGCAAAAATAAACAAATGGGACCTAATTAAACTTAAAAACTTCTGCACAACAAAGGAAACTATTAGCAAGGTGAAAAGGCAGCCTTCAGAATGGGAGAAAATAATAGCAAATGAAGCAATGGACAAACAACTAATCTCAAAATATACAAGCAACTCCTACAGCTCAACTCCAGAAAATAAATGACCCAATCAAAAAATGGGCCAAAGAACTAAATAGACATCTCTCCAAAGAAGACATACAGATGGCTAACAAACACATGAAAATATGCTCAACATCACTCATTATCAGAGAAATGCAAATCAAAACCACTATGAGGTACCATTTCACCCCAGTCAGAATGGCTGCAATCCATAAGTCTACAAGCAATAAATGCTGGAGAGGGTGTGGAGAAAAGGGAACCCTCTTACACTGTTGGTGGAAATGCAAACTAGTACAGCCACTATGGAGAACAGTGTGGAGATTCCTTAAAAAACTGGAAATAGAACTGCCTTATGATCCAGCAATCCCACTGCTGGGCATACACACTGAGGAAACCAGAAGGAAAGAGACACGTGTACCCCAATGTTCATCGCAGCACTGTTTATAATAGCCAGGACATGAAAGCAACCTAGATGCCCATCAGCAGATGAATGGATAAGAAAGCTGTGGTACATATACACAATGGAGTATACTCAGCCATTAAAAAGAATACATTTGAATCAGTTCTAATGAGGTGGATGAAACTGGAGCCTATTATACAGAGTGAAGTAAGCCAGAAAGAAAACACCAATACAGTATACTAACGCATATATATGGAATTTAGAAAGATGGTAACAATAACCCTGTGTATGAGACAGCAAAAGAGACACTGATGTATAGATCAGTCTTATGGACTCTGTGGGAGAGGGAGAGGGTGGGAGATTTGGGAGAATAGCATTGAAACATGTATAATATCATGTATGAAACGAGTTGCCAGTCCAGGTTCGATGCACGGTACTGGATGCTTGGGGCTGGTGCACTGGGATGACCCAGAGGGAGGGGAGGGTAGGGGAGGGAGGAGGGTGCAGGGTTCAGGATGGGGAATGCGGGTATACCTGTGGTGGATTCATTTTGATATTTGGCAAAACTAACACAATATTGTAAAGTTTAAAAAAAAACAAAAAGCTAAAAAAAAAAAAAAAAGAATCGTGATTCCGGAGACAGAGATTTGGGTAGAACCTAAGGAGTGTTCCAGGGAAGAGAAAGAGTCAGGGGCTTGTAAAGATAAAAGCTACAATGGTGCTAAATTGTCTAGCAAGAATTGTGACGGACTCTGAAGCAAGTCAGAATCACATGTTGTTTTAGAGCAAGGGTTCCATAAGTATCTTGAGAGGACAATAGTGCAAAATGATAGATTCCATTCAGACTGAGACAGGCATAAGTCCCACTTCCTCAGTGGCTTCCTGACTCCATCTGAGAAAACTTTTAGCAATAGTGACTCCACATCATTCACATGAGTAGCTCCACTCTTTGTAGTACTGCTGCAGGTTTGAGCTTTACAAACACAGAAATTATGATTAATTCTATACTGCTTTATCCCCATCAAAAAAAGACAAAATCATCACAGTGTGCTTATAATTTTGTATTCTACATTATTGAGTAGATTCCTGATAGGAGATAACTTCCATTTTCACTAGATGGGGGAATGAACAAAATCCTCTGCCTACAATTTTACACACATCTGATGCTTAGAAAAATATTTTGACAAGATTAACTTCTGACTCCAGATACTTCAACCTTGTCTTCCTTCACTGCCCACAAATTTCCAATGCCAAATACTGGAGGATGCATTCAAGCTGCATCGTGACCTTTGCCCCTCCACCTTTGTGTCCTGAAGTCAGGAGAGCTGGTTCTTGGTGGAGTTTTCTTGATGGCCATTTCTACTCCAGGCTGGCTTGAGGTACTTTCCCATGCCTGGAAGTGATGATGAATCATGTGCATCTATTATACTGAACCAGAACTAAACAAATCCTCAACTCAAGTTCGTCTTGTCTGTATTCCAAAAGCTTTCTGCAGCTACTCTCATGCTGCCAATAAAAAAGAAAGTATGACAGAGAGAAATCTGATGGGGAAAAGACAGTGGTCTTATCCAAATGTAGCTAAAATATATTACTTTTGCAAATGTTACAGAAACATATGATCTCTTCCAGCACCTGCTGATAGATTGGAAAGTGCAGAAAGAATAAAATATGATTCCTGAGTTTTCAGCTCTAATCATTGGGTAAATGTTGATATCATTTATTATATGGTGAAATCTGAGAAAGTACCAGATTTAGGAAGGAAAATCAAGTCTTCTGGTTTGGGAATATTGTAGTTTGAAGTGTCTTTGTGATATTGAAGTGTTTATACTGAGAAGCAATGTGAGGACTAGAGACTTAAATTTGAAAATCATTGGCAAATTTATAAAGCCACTGGGAATAAGATGAGGTCAGCTAAAGAGAGAGGAAGAGTAGCTAGAAAACAAAGATGATCCCAGGACAGAGCATAAAGAATTCCAGTATTTAGAAGAGGGATAGAATGGGAAGAGCCAGAAAAGAGACTAGAAGAAACAGCCAGGAAAGTGGGATACATCTCAGGGAATTCAATCTCAGTCACTAAAACTGAAGAATATAGTTCTAGTGGAAATTATTGATTATAGAATCTTGTTGAGAGGTAAAATAAGAGAATAAAATTGTTCTTTGGATTTAGCAATATGGAAAACTTGGGGATCTTAACAACAGCAGTTTCAGTGGATTAGTATGTGCAGAAGCAAGGTTGAAGGATGTTGAAAAGTAAATAAGTGAGAACGTAGAGACAGAATGTGTAGAACACTTTCTGTGTTTTGCTGTGGAAGGGTGATGTAGGAGGATGTGGGGTCAAGAGAGGGTTTGGTTTTTATGTTGTTTTTGTTCAGTCATGTCTGACTCTTCATGACCCCATGGACTGTAGCATGCCAGCCTTCCCTGTCCCTCACCATTTCCCAGAGTTTGCTGAAGTTCATCATGTCCATTGCATTGGTGATGCCATCCAAACATCTCATCCTCTGTTGCCCTCTTCTTCTCCTGCCTTCAATCTTTCCCAGCAGAAGGGTCTTTTCCAATGAATCAGCCAAAGTATTGGAGCTTCAGCTTCAGCATCAGTCCTTCCAATGTGTATTCAACATTGATTTCTTTAAGATTGACTGGTTTGATCACCTTGCTATCCAAGGAACTTTCAAGAGTCTTCTCCAGCACCACAGTTCAAAAGCATCAACTCTTTGACCTCTGCCTTCTGTATTGTCCAGCTCCCAGAACCCTACGTGACTACTGGAAAGACCATAGCCTTGACTAGACGGACCTTTGTTAGCAAAGTGATATCTTTGCTTTTTGGATTTTATAAGAGAGGCTAGATCATATTTGTTAGCTGATAGGAAGCAGGGCAGGTAATGAGGGAAGACAAAGTTAAATAGTTGAAAGAGTTAAGTCCTTGAATGGCCAAAAAGGGAGAAATGGTGTCACTCTTTCAATTCAATTAAAAGATCTCAAACACAACACAGGTGTTTCTGCTATAACGTCATATGCATTTATTTTTAAAAGTCCTTGCATTCTGCAAAAACACACACTAAAAATAACAAGTTTTGGGGGAGAAAAATGTTGTGGCAGATCATTCAAATCCTATAACCAGAGCACTAACAAAAACATTAGCATTTCTACTAAATAAATTAAATGGTTAAAAGGATATGTTAAATTTCTAAATAATGAATAAAATCAACAATAGACATAGGGTTTGATCTTCTTCAAAGATAAAGGTAGGTTGATGGAAGAATGCCACAGGGAGAAAGTGCATGCAAGCCAGAGAAAACTATGTAAGAACAGTCTCAAGACAGACATGCGGTAAAGCTAAGCCAAGAAGAAAACCTTTAAGTGAATGACTTTTGTGTAGGGTATTCTGTTCCTTGCTGTGCTTCAGTGCGCTAATAAGATCTATGTTCAGCTACTATTCCTTGACAATAATAAAAAATTAACATGCTCAGAAAAATCTTGTATGAACTAACTCCCACATTATACTGACATTATGCCTTGGTTTACCAATAGTATGTGGAATATTTGCATTTCAGAAACATCCAGTGTATCACAGAAACTGTATTTCTTCACTTGTTCAGCAGCTGTTACATGTATAGCAATCTACTGAATACTGTGCAGGATCAAAGATGCAAAAAATGTAGGTCCCTCTAACTATAAGCACAACCTTCGCCCTAGAACTCAGTTATGCCACACACTCTAAACCTTTACACAAGACAAAACAATAGTTTAGTCACCAAGCAGAGCCAAAGACCTGTAGTTACTCCTCAAGAGTCATAGATAATATTCTGAGCTGTATCTTGTGAGCTGCTTTTTAGACACTGAAGCCCCTCACCAGGTGGAAGAAGGTGACTTGCATGATGAGAGGATGACTACATGATGACCAGACAAAAGCTGTGACATAAGCCACTCCACACAGTTCTGAGAACAGTCCCCAAGAAGTGGGAACAAATGCTGAAACTAGAGTTTAACGGTACTCAGAACAACTAAAGAGGATGCTGGCCAGACTACCACATCACTGATATCAAGATAACTGTCAGAACTGACTGTGCCATCCTGTCCCCTCCCTCCTCCCACACAACCCTGAAACACCCCTTTAAAAACTTCTGTCCCCTGAGCTGCAATTTGAAGTTGACCCTCAGACACGAGTCCACCTTCTCTCCCGGTTGCCAGCATCTGAAATAAAGCTACCTTTCCTTTCCTACTAACCCCTGTCCCTCAAGAACTGGCTATCAAGCGGCAAGCAGCCAGACCTGGGTTCAGTAACATAACCACATTTGACTTTGTCAAAATCTTGATTTCCACAGGCAGAAATAAAAAAGGAAAAATTATAATGTGTTTCAATAAAAATAATGAACATGTTCAGTTCAGTTCAGTTCAGTCGCTCAGTCATGTACGACTCTTTGCGACCCCATGAATTGCAGCACGCCAGGCCTCCTTGTCCATCACCATCTCCCAGAGTTGACTCAAACTCACGTCCATCGAGTCGGTGATGCCATCCAGCCATCTCATCCTCTGTCGTCCCCTTTTCCTCCTGCCTCCAATCCCTCCCAGCATCAGAGTCTTTTCCAATGAGTCAACTCTTCGCATGTAGCAATATTAATAACTATTAACATTTACTGAGAACTTATTCTATATCAGAGTGATTTAACCCAATTAATACACACAGGAACCCTATGAAGTGGATACCCTTAGCATCCTGATTTCCATGAAGTAGAAAGATCATACAACTATTGAATGACAAAGCCAGGATTTGAAGCTTAGAGATTTGAAGAGCTAGGTTCTTTAAAATGGGGAAGGAAGGCATTCAACACGGTGCTCAAATACTTTTCCCACCACATGTGTGATTATTGAATCATTCCCTGTACCTCCAAAAAATTGAGAACTCATGGTCATCTTTTGCCTTAAAGCTTACGAAGCATTATTCTAGAAGAGTGTCTAATGTTGCTAGAGCTTACAGGAGAAGTCCAAAAAGAAGTGATGGACCTGAGAGGGGGTGTGCTAGGAGTTCCTGTTTATTGTCAACATTCTGTGTGGCAAAGCTAAACAAAGGTCCCAGGGGTTAGGTGAGAAAAACAGAAGGCTGTAGAGGCATGCTATCTTACCTGTCTTCCTCTGATAACAAGAGGCTGAGGGGGACTCCAATAGTAAGAGGTTGTGGAGTGGGCTGCCTGTATTGAAAGCAGAAGCAGATTGAACCTTGCTAGATAGATAATTGGAATTGTGCAGACCAATGAACACAGGTCCTTCTGGAAAGCCTAGAGGTACTCCTGTGAGAACACCTACTTTTGAATAACTGACAAATGAAAAAGAAAAATCAACAATGCTAAAAAAATAGTGACAACTAATGAAAAGGGGCGGTCCCAGAGGCAGCGGGTTGTGGTTCCAGTTCCGCCGTGGAGACACGTGAAGGAAAAGTGCATGGACAAGCCTGGGCCAAAGTTGGACAGTCGGGCTGAAGCCTGTTTTGTGAACTGTGTTGAGCGCTTCATTGACACAAGCCAATTCATCTTGGATTGACTGGAATGGATGCAGAAATCCAAGCCAGTCTTCTCAGAAAGCCTTTCTGACTGACCTCAGCATTACCTCTTCAGAAAAGGAAGGAGCCATGGCTGTGCAGGCGCAGGAGGGCCTAGAGGAGGTATCCCACATTGAAGATCAGGAAGGGCAGCAGTGAGGAGATACCCCTTGTCCAAGGTAAGGAGCATTGGCTGCGCTTTGCTGGAGCAGCCGTGAAGAGATACCCCACGCCCAAGGTAAGAGAAACCCAAGTAAGACGGTAGGTGTTGCAAGAGGGCATCAGAGGGCAGACACACTGAAACCATACTCACAGAAAACTAGTCAATCTAATCACACTAGGACCACAGCCTTGTCTAACTCAATGAAACTAAGCCATGCCCGTGGGGCAACCCAAGATGGGCGGGTCATGGTGGAGAGATCTGACAGAATGTGGTCCACTGGAGAAGGGAATGGCAAACCACTTCAGTATTCTTGCCTTGAGAACTCCATGAACAGTATGAAGAGGCAAAAAGATAGGATACTGAATGAGGAGCTCCCCAGGTCAGTATGTGCCCAATATGCTACTGGAGATAAGTGGAGAAATAACTCCAGACAGAATGAAGGGATGGAGCCAAAGCAAAAAGAATACCCAGCTGTGGATGTGACTGATGATAGAAACAAGGTCTGATGATGTAAAGAGCAATATTGCATAGGAACCTGGAATGTCAGGTCCATGAATCAAGGCAAATTGGAAGTGGTCAAACAAGAGATGGCAAGAGTGAACGTCGACTTTCTAGGAATCAGCGAACTCAAATGGACTGGAATGGGTGAATTTAACTCAGATGACCATTATATCTACTACTCAAGGCAGGAATCCCTCAGAAGAAATGGAGTAGCCATCATAGTCAACAAAAGAGTCTGAAATGCAGTACTTGGATGCAATCTCAAAAATGACAGAATGATCTCTGTTCATTTCCAAGGCAAACCACTCAATATCACAGTAATCCAAGTCTATGCCCCAACCAGTAACACTGAAGAAGCTGAAGTTGAACGGTTCTATGAAGACCTACAAGACATTTTAGAACTAACACCCAAAAAAGATGTCCTTTTCCTTATAGGGGACTGGAATGCAAAAGTAGGAAGTCAAGAAACACCTGGAGTAACAGGCAACTTTGGCCTTGGAATACGGAATGAGGCAGGGCAAAGACTAGTAGAGTTTTGCCAAGAAAATGCACTGGTCATAACAAACACCCTCTTCCAACAACACAAGAGAAGACTCTACACATGGACATCACCAGATGGTCAACACAAAAATCAGATTGATTTTATTCTTTGCAGCCAAAGATGGAGAAGCTCTATAAAGTCAGCAAAAACAAGACCAGGAGCTGACTGTGGCTCAGATCATGAACTCCTTATTGCCAAATTCAGACTTAAATTGAAGAAAGTAGGGAAAACCACTAGACCATTCAGGTATGACCTAAATGAAATCCCTTATGATTATACAGTGGAAGTGAGAAATAGATTTAAGGGCCTAGATCTGATAGATAGAGTGCCTGATGAACTATGGAATGAGGTTCGTGACATTGGACAGGAGACAGGGATCAAGACCATCCCCATGGAAAAGAAATGCAAAAAAGCAAAATGGCTGTCTGGGGAGGCCTTACAAATAGCTATGAAAAGAAGAGAAGTGAAAAGCAAAGGAGAAAAGGAAAAATATAAGCATCTGAATGCAGAGTTCCAAAGAATAGCAAGAAGAGATAAGAAAGCCTTCTTCAGTGATCAATGCAAAATAATAGAGGAAAACAACAGAATGGGAAAGACTAGAGATCTCTTCAAGAAAATTAGAGATACCAAGGGAACATTTCATGCAAAGATGGGCTTGATAAAGGACAGAGATGGTATGGACCTAACAGAAGCAGAAGATATTAAGAAGAGATGGTAAGAATACAAAGAAGAACTATACAAAAAAGATCTTCACGACCCAGATAATCACGATGGTGTGATCACTGACCTAGAGCCAGACATCCTGGAATGTGAAGTCAAGTGGGCCTTAGAAAGCATCACTACAAACAAAGCTAGTGGAGGTGATGGAATTCCAGTTGAGCTATTTCAAATCCTGAAAGATGATGCTATGAAAGTGCTGCACTCAATATGCCAGCAAATTTGGAAAACAGCAGTGGCCACAGGACTGGAAAAGGTCAGTTTTCATTCCAATCCCAAAGAAAGGCAATGCCAAAGAATGCTCAAACTACCACACAATTGTACTCATCTCACATGCTAGTAAAGTAATGCTCAAAATTCTCCAAGCCAGGCTTCAGCAATATGTGAACTGTGAACTTCCAGATGTTCAAACTGGTTTTAGAAAAGGCAGAGGAACCAGAGACCAAATTGCCAATATCCAATGGATCATGGAAAAAGCAAGAGAGTTCCAGAAAAGCATCTATTTCTGCTTTATTGACTATGCCAAAGCCTTTGACTGTGTGGATCACAATAAACTGTGGAAAATTCTGAAAGAGATGGGAATACCAGACCACCTGATCTGCCTCTTGAGAAATCTGTATGCAGGTCAGGAAGCAACAGTTAGAACTGGACATGGGACAACAGACTGGTTCCAAATAGGAAAAGGAGTACGTCAAGGCTGTATATTGTCACCCTGTTTATTTAACTTATATGCAGAGTACATCATGAGAAAAGCTGGACTGGAAGAATCACAAGCTGGAATCAAGATTGCCGCGAGAAATATCAATAACCTCAGATATGCAGATGACACCACCCTTATGGCAGAAAGTGAAGAGGAACTGAAAAACCTCTTGATGAAAGTGAAAGTGGAGAGTGAAAAAGTTGGCTTAAAGCTCAACATTCAGAAAATGAAGATCATGGCATCTGGTCCCATCACTTCATGGGAAATAGATGGGGAAACAGTGGAAACAGTGTCAGACTTTATTTTTCTGGGCTCCAGAATCACTGCAGATGGTGACTGCAGCCATGAAATTAAAAGATGCTTACTCCTTGGAAGGAAAGTTATGACCAACCTAGATAGCATATTCAAAAGCAGAGACATTACTTTGCAACAAAGTTTCGCCTAGTCAAGGCTATGGTTTTTCCTGTGGTCATGTATAGATGTGAGAGTTGGACTATGAAGAAGGTGAGCGCCGAAGAACTGATGCTTTTAAACTGTGGTGTTGAAGACTCTTGAGAGTCCCTTGGACTGCAAGGAGATCCAACCAGTCCATTCTGAAGGAGATCAGCCCTGGGATTTCTTTGGAAGGAATGATGCTAAAGCTGAAACTCCAGTAGTTTGGCCACCTCATGCGAAGAGTTGACTCATTGGAAAAGACTCTGATGCTGGGAGGGATTGGGGGCAAGAGGAGAAGGGGACGACAGAGGAGGAGATGGCTGGATGGCATCACTGACTCAATGGACGTGAGTCTGTGTAAACTCCGGGAGTTGGTGATGGACAGGGAGGCCTGGCGTGCTGCGATTCATGGGGTCGCAAAGAGTCGGACATGACTTAGTGACTGAACTAAACTGAATGAAAAGGGGACATTACTGTATCTGCATCTCCATTTATAGGGTGGTGTTCATTTCAGAAATAGCAGCAACAACAAAACAAGGAGCTGATAGCTGATACACTGTGGATAATTGCTTTTCATTCTCCATTCTCTCTTCTCACCTTTCAGGAAGGAAGACGATGATATTGGGAGGAAAGGGGACTGTGTGGTCATCACCCTTCACTTCCCAGTACATATCAAGACACTGGAGCCATAAGCCTATTCCATGCTTGGGGGAAGGTGGAAGCGTAGGGGCTGATGGAGACTGGAGAGAATTTCAAAGAAAATATAAATTTTGGAAATAAGAGGATTGTGTTTAATAACTCCAATGATATAATTTAATAACAAAAAAGGGATTAGAAGTTTATGAAATTGGTCTAAAATGTCATCATGGGAGCCTGCTGCCCAACAGGCGTGAGGCTGCAGTAAGCGTTTTAGAAAAAAATTATGATTATACCTCACAAGTTGAGACTTCTTTCAAAACAGTTGTGTCTATGAAATGTAAAGGTTGGACTACATGAACCGTAAGGTCTCCTCCACTTCTAACATCTGAGCCTTTTTTGGCAATTAGGATTGTAGGAGTTCAAGAAGCTAAGTCACTGGAACGGTGTGGCCCTATGGTGGTTTCCAAAGAGCAGTGATTCCCGCTGCCTGGTTGATGAGTCCTTCATTCTCCTGCCTGGTCTGCTAGGTTGATAGTTCAGGACAGTAACCTTGCCTTCTGTGATACTGTCTCAAAGCTGGCATAGGTGAAAAGAAAAAGCCACAGGAGGTGGTGGTAGATTTGAAAGTAGAAATCAAAGAAAGAAAGGAGTTTAAAGCAGAATACTGAAGGGATGGTGGGATTGATGATAACCATGGGACATCGGTTAGAAGTGACTTGAGGAAGAGATAAATGGTATTTTCAATTTCCTCTCAGTGGGGCTTCCCAAATGGTGCAGTGGTAAAAGAATCTGGCTGCCAATGCAGGAGATGTGAGTTTGATCCCTGGGTCAGGAATATCCCCTAGAGGAGGAAATGACAACATACTCCAGTATTATTACTTGAAAAATTCCAAGGACAGAGGAGCCTGGCAGGCTACAGTCCATAGGGTTGCAAAGAGTCAGAAATGACTGAGCACAGAAGCACACATCAGTTTTTATCCTAAGTCCCAAAGTAGAGAAAAATATCAAGGTTTTAAAATAGGAAAATACTTTAGAGAGAATTTAAATTTCTTTATTTTAAGGATTGAGAAATCTGAACATCAAAGCATGGTTTGTGCAAGTTTTATATCTAAGCCATTCATCAGTGGCAAACACAGAGCTAAAGTATGGGGTTCTGTTTGTTTGTTTGTTTGTTTTGGCTGAAGGTTTAGGACTGAGAAAAGGATGAGAGACTGAGTGCTCTTATGGACTAATAACTCAATATGGGAGAAAGAGAGTGATGAAATGAATAAAGAAATGAACAAAAACATACCAGGCAGAGAATTAAATCAGAGTGATGTGGCTGAGTAGGTAGTTAATTTAGATATTTAGGTTAATCACAAACTGAAATGAAAAGAATGCAGTAGACTCTCTCTTAACAACCCCAAGTTCATTGACTCACTAGATTAAAAGGCATTCACTATCCCCTCTGTAAAACAGATGGACAAATGCATGTACTGTGCTTAGTCACTCAGTCGTGTCTAACTCTTTGTGACCCCATGGACTGTAGCCCACCAGGCTCCTCTGTCCATGGGGCTTCTCCAGGCAAGAAAACTGGAGCGGGTTGCCATGCCCTTCTCCAGGGGATCTCCCCAACCCAGGAATTGAACCCAGGTCTCCTGCATTACAAGTGTATTCTTTACTGTCTGAGCCACCAAGGAAGCCCATATGCTAAATTACCCATATGCTAAATGGTAAGCTTCTCTGTTTAAATTTAGAAACACCAAGAGATAGTAATGGTATCACAGAATCAATGCTGAAGAAAATTTCAAGATGGGGAGTAATTAGCAGTGTTGAATGCATCAGAGTTATCAAGTAAGAGAAGAATCAAAAACAGCATTTGGTAATTAGGAAAACCTTGGTGTAGCTCCCATCATCCAGGGTTGTCTCAGCCACGCAAGCCCCAAATCTTAATGGTCAACTCACTAAAGCTGACCAGTCTCTGAGATGTTATTCAAACTCACAAGATAATTCAAAATGCCCATTCATTCATTTTTGATGGTTATTAATTCAGATCAGTCATCTCCAAGTGGCTTTTGCTTCCTGGTGGATATAAGTAATTTAGTATATTAAAATGCACATCAGAAGGTTACTTATTGTTCCTGTAATACTCTGTTCTTACCTTATCAAAGCATGTGTCAAACTGTATATGAATTGCATTGTCTTGTTCCGCATCACATACAATGTATGTGTTTGATTGATTGCTCTTTACCCTGTGCTTAGCATGATGCAGAGCATGTTTAGATTTTCAATAAATATTTATTAGAGATATAAATGAGCAGTTAACTCATTAATTTTTCTATAATGATGTTGCAACCTGATAAATTATCCTCTTCTTTCTTAGAGATAATTGCTTTTAAAAAAATATCTCTGGAAGAGTACTAAAGACATTCGAGACAACTCTTTTATCTCCAGTTGTTCATCTTTCATGGAATCACTAATCTTTGCATCTCTTTGACATACTCTTAAATGAATTCCTATGGTAATTAGTATCATAGAATATTTTCTTTTATAACTGATGTCCTGCCAGCCCTATTGAGATATATGACATATGTGAAAGATAGGGTCTACTAATCCTCTTTCTATATTCTATCCACAGGATATTTAACTATAAATTTAATTCACTGGAAGTGCAATATAATAAAGACAATAAATGAAAAAGAAGAAAATTTTTTGTGCTGCCTAATTCTGATCATGTCACATGTCATGAAGCTGAAGAAAGGGAGTCTTCCTCTGAGATATCTTTAAAGTCTGTTTGTGAACAAAACTTTAGACCTTTCAGAAAAAGTGAAATTGTTAGTCAGTCTGTCATGTCCAACTCTTTGTGACCCCAGGGACTGTAGCCATGGACAGGCCCTTCTGTGCACAGAATTCTCCAGGCAAGAATACTGCAGTGGGTAGCCATTCCCTTCTCCAGGGGATCTTCCTGACCCAGGGTTTAAACCTGGGCCTCTTGCATTTCGGGCAGGTTCTTTACTGCTTGAGCCACCAGAGAAGCCCAGACCTTTCAGAAATCACAAGCAATTTGACTGTCTATAGTACACACATGGATATGTACTTGACTATATGGATTATTTTGAAATGTGTTACTCAGACTCTGTGGCCAGAATGAAAGGAAAATAAAAAATGCCAGATTCTTTAAATTATCCATCACTCTCTTTGCTTCAAATGCCATCATTTACTCCTTATTTCTAGAGTTTTTTTCCCCCCACTTAGAGAATTTTTTTCTGAATTTGCTTCAGTTTGCAAATTTGCACACTCCCACCCTATGCTATATCTCTGCCATCTTATATCTCCACTAATTATGAGACATAGGCTTCCTGGATTGTGACTATTTGTAGTCATATATCATCAACAAATCAAAAGTGAATGGTCTTTTTTCCCTGGATGTAATGGAATGCCCACTAGACTCAGAAACAGAGGACCCAGTTTGAATTTTGATTATACTCTGTTCTACCTTGTACTCTTGGCCTAACTGATGAAATAAACTTCTATACAAAAAAAAAAAAAAAAAAGTATATGGAATAAATGTAGAAGAAATGACTTGATTAGAAAAACATTGTTTTCATCCACTAATAAAAAATTGATTTAGCCAAAAGTCATTAAAGATGAAATGATAAAAAATTGATGGGATCAATTTGAATAGAGCATCAGACTGTTGCTCCCTGAAACACTGATCAATTTAGCATTGCTGAGAGTAGTATGATCAAACAGTATATGCCTCCTGATGAGGGTTGCCAGATAAAATATGGGATGCTGAGTAAAATTTGATTTTCAGATAAATAATAATTTTTAATATAAATATGTCCCATGATATATTTGGGATATTCTTATCCTACAAAAGTTACTTGTTGTTTATTTAGAATTAACATTTAACTAGGTGTCTTGTATACGTTTTACTGGAAAATACCGAGGAAAGAAGAGCCTGGTGGACTACAGTCCATAAGGTTGCAAAGTGTGGAATATAAGCGTGCATTTGTATATGTATGTGTTAAATTTGATAATCCTACTTGATGTGGTGCAAGATTTTAATGTATATTATATAATCTAGCACAGCTATGTATAACTTATATATGGTTTAATGTAGTATAATACATTTTATAGTACATATGCTTCAGTTCAGTTCAGTTCAGTCGCTCAGTCATGTCTGACTCTTTGCGACCCCATGAATCACAGCACGCCAGGCCTCCCTGTCCATCACCAACTCCCGGAGTTCACTCAGACTCACGTCCATGGAGTCAGTGATGCCATCCAGTCATCTCATCCTCTGTCGTCCCCTTCTCCTCCTGCCCCCAAACCCTCCCAGCATCAGAGTCTTTTCCAATGAGTCAACTCTTCTCATGAGGTGGCCAAAATATCGGAGTTTTAGCTTTAGCATCTTTCCTTCCAAAGAAATCCCAGGGCTGATCTTCAGAATGGACTGGTTGGATCTCCTTGCAGTCCAGGGGACTCTCAAGAGTCTTCTCCAACACCACAGTTCAAAAGCATCAATTCTTCAGCGCTCAGCCTTCTTCACAGTCCAACTCTCACATCCATACATGACCACTGGAAAAACCATAGCCTTGACTTCTAAATATTGTCAAATATCCCCTGGGGGCAAAATCATCCTCTTTTGAATATCTTTGATCTAGAGCATTCTGCCATTCTCCTCCCCACCACCCAAATCTTTTTCCATTTCATTGATAATTTAATAAATTGAACTTACCTCTAATTAAAACTTTAGAACTGACTTTCAATCTGCAGAAAACACAGGATATAGAAGAACAAATTAAATGATACAATGAGTAAATTGATATCCAAAAGTGAAATTTTAACCTGGTTTTTACACCTGTCAATGAAATGGAAAAAGATTTGGGTGGTGGGGAGGAGAATGGCATAACACTCTAGATCAAAGATACTCAAAAGAGGATGATTTTACCCCCAGGGGATACTAAACACTTTGTAACCTCACACAGCCATGGCCTCCCCCCTCATGCCCCTCTCCTGTCTCCAAAAAACAAAGAATTATGAGGCGTAAAATGTCAACAGTGCTTCTGGTTAGAAACCCTGGTCTAGACTAAAAAAGACCTTAAAGACTTACCAACCACATGTAATACATGATGCTCATTTAAGTCTTGAAACCATACTATAATATAGAGTACTTCAGTGGTAGAAGGCAAGATAGCTATTTAAGAATAATTCTGTAGAAAAAAATTGCTATTTATATAGGAAAGATTCATAAGACATTGCTAAGAGAGAAAACAGGCTGCATATAAAGAATATGTATAACACAACCTCATGTTGTTAAAAAGAAGCACTGCTACAAAAATACTGTGCGTGTTAGTCACTCAGTCATGTTTGACTCTTTGAGACCCCAGGAACTATAACTCTCCAGGCTCCTCTGTCCATGGGGATTCTCCAGGAAAGAATACCGGAGTGGGTTGCTGTTCCCTCCTCCAGAGGATCTTCCCAACCCAGGGATAGAACCTGGGCCTCTTGCATTGCAAGCAGGTTCTTTACCACCTGAGCCACCAGGGAAGTCCAAAATAATACAAAAATAATAACCATTCCATTTTTGCCATAAACATAAGTGTACATGTGTAAACAGATACAAACATATAAATGCATATAAAAATAATCTGAAAACCAGTTATCAAAATATGTATAGTGTTGGGACTCCCCTGGTGGTCCAGTGGTTAAGAATCCATCTTGCAATGCAGGGGACAAGGGTTTGATCCCTGGTCTGGGAAGACCCCACATGCTGAGGACCAACTGAGTTCATGTGCTGCAACCATTGAGCCTGTGCTCTAGAGACTCCAAGTCGCAGTTCCTAAGCCCTCGTGCAGCAGTGGCTGAAGCCTGAGTGCCCTAGAGCCCATGCTCCACAGCAAGAGAAGCCACCACAATGAGAAGCCTGTGCATCATAAGGAAGAGCAGCCCCCGCTCTCCACAATTAGAGAAGGCCCACAGGCAGCAATAAAGACCCCGTGTGCCCCCCAAAAAATAAAGTAATGAATTAAATATTTGAAAAAAATTCAGTGTTGGTATTTCTTAAGTTGGAGATCATAACTAATTTGCATTATCTTATTTTCCCTTTCTTGTGTTTATATACGGTGAACATACATCTATATTGCTATTTTAATCAGAGGGAAAATAGAATTATTTTAGAAAGAAAATTCTTAGAGTTGAAGATCCTTATGTCCATTCTCTTTTACACTGCTGTTGTTCAGCCGCTCAGTCATGTCCAACTCTTTTCGATCCTATGGACTGCAGCACATCAGACTTCTCTGTCTTTCGCTATCACCCAGAGTTTGCTCAAACTCATGTCCATCAAGTCAGTGATGCCATCCAACCATCTGTCATCCCCTTCTCCTGCCTTCAATCTTTCCCAGCATCAGGGTCTTTTCCAGTGAGTCAGGACTTCCATCAGGTGGCCAAAGTATTGGAGCTTCAGCTTCAGCGTCAGTCCTTCCAATGAATATTCAGGGTTGATATCCTTTAGGATGGACTAATTTGATCTCTTTGCTGTCTCTCAAGAGTCTTCTCCAGCACCACAGTTTGAAAGCATCAGTTCTTCAGCACTCAGCCTTCTTTACTAAAATGGCTTCTCAAACAACTCCCAAGGATACAGATGAGTTCAGTGTCTCAATTGATGCAAACACAATTTGCCACAAAGATTCCACCCTGGCTTACTAGGGGCTTGAGAAGGTAACAGGAATAGTAGTAGGAGTATTAGTTGCTCAGTTGTGTTAGACTCTTTGTGACCCCATGGACTGTAGCCCGCCAGGCTCCTCTGTCCATGGGATTCTCCAAGTAAGAATACTGGAGCGGCTTGCCATTCCCTCTTCCAGAGGATCTTCCCAACCCAGGGATTAAACCCAGGTCTCCTGCATTGCAGGCAGACTTTTTGCCATCTGAGTTAGAGGGAAAATCAGGCAAGAGTACAGAGACCTTCTCAATGAAGAGGTCGTACTGACCCAGAAACTCAACTTGCTGAAGTGGAAAGCTACTGCTGTTTCATTTTCTTTCCAGAATAAGTCAAGAATGAATCAAAAGGAGCATGAGGAATGGGTATGAAAGTATCTTCTCTCCAAACATAGGAGATGGATCTCTCTAAATGGGAGAGTTAGGCTGAGATGTATGTCACTGAGGTGTTAAGAAATTGACTGTAAGCTGAAACTGGACAAGAGAAGCCCCGGCTCCTGTAACCCTCTGCTTGCCCTGATCTGATTTGAATAAGTTTCAGGAAGTTGGCTGCTCTCTAATACTGCAAAGCTAAAATTTAGGGTCTTTGTAAGCTTATCCAGTAACCCTATGGTTTGCTGGACTAAAATCAATGCACTATTAGTCTGTGAAACTTTCAAAATCCCCTAACAGTTAGCAAGCAAATGAGAGCATCTCTCTTATCTACTACCCAAGTTCCTAACAAAGCCCTTGAGATAAGCTCTAGGGTTCTCTCATCCTTTCCTTCTTAGCACCCTGGAGGAATTTTGAAACAGATGGTCCCAGGAGACTTGGGGTAGAGGGATTTGCTCCTCTTGGGGGAAATACTCCTGAAATCTGGAGTTTAACAGACTGGATTTTTTCCCTCTGACTCACTTCTCAAACCGAAGGAATCAATGTCCCCAGCTTCAAGGAATATATAGCAATAATTTGAGATTCTCTAAGAGTTGGAGACGTCAGAGTGACTGAGTATGCATTGATACTAGAAGAGCTGAGTTTTTCTTGCTTTGTGGGTTTTAGCTTTCCTTTTAAACACCTCTTGAATATATGGTATTTTCACCTGTTTCCTCTGAATAGATTCAGCCTTTCAATGTCTTTTAAAGATCACTGTCTGAAAAGTGACTCCTTTTCCTTATTGCTAATGTCTGCCACAGCAAGCAGCTGTTGGCAGAACTAAGTAAAAATGGAATGCCATGTGTATTTTCCAAAATATTATTATTTTCCCTTTATGATTTGCAATATTTTTTGGTTGTATTGATTCTTATGTTCATTAATATTATATTTCTTCATGCTCATCTTGTTGTGGTAATGGATTCAAGGACATGAAATTTAGCTGAGACATTACAATGATCTCCAAATATTTTAAACATTATCAGATTGAAAAGGAAATAGATGGTGGGATAATGTGTGGATGTGGTAAGTTGCAGGGAGACATATTGAGTCAATAGGAAGTAACATTTTCTAAGAACTAAGACCATTCAAAAATAGAATTGATGACCATATATCTATATGATTCTGTGTAATGAGGTAGTATGCACCATTAGAAAGGAAAAGAGTGAGAGATTTACAGCACTGGTATGGAAAGTATTCAAGATATTAAGGGGAAAAAACTAGCTGTAAATTGGTATGTGCAGTCTAGTTCCATTTGTGCAAAATTGAAATGATACAGAAATATACATAACTGAACATAGAAATTTTCTAGACAGAAATAAACCAGGTAAAATAAACAAACAAACAAACAAAAATTATGTTTACTTCTAGACCAGAGAATGCAAAGCAAGGAACAGAAAACTAACTTTTCTACTTATGTCTTTCTATACGGACAGCTTTTTTTTCTGCCTTAAGCATTTTTATAATATGAAAAGCCCAGTTTTATTTCTTTAAGTAAACTTAATTTCTGAAGAGGCGGATGCTAACTTGTAAGAGAATGAATTTCCAATCATTGGAAGCAGAGTTTGGCGGCTATTTGTGAGGAGTGCTGTGCTTTTAAAATTACCTCCTAACTCTAAGGTCCTATGATTCAGTTATATTTAAAGGACTTAAAGCTACCAAGCACATGAATTTTTCCAACTTGCTTCCAGTTGGAAGCAAAGACTTGGATGATGAAATGAATACGATTAACCCCTTGCCTAGGATTGGTTGTTAGGTCTAAGCAGAAAATGATGTCTCCAGAAGGAAATATTTTTTATATTTTCTCATGGAGAGATATTTTGGTCAAAAGATCCAGAATCCAAGGAACAGAAAGTGGTTTAAAGTGTTGCGTTTTTCAGTGAGGTGAATTCTGCAGAAGGAGGCTGTCATTTTGTTTCAGTTATCCTGACCTTACCACCCTAGTGGCATCACCCACCAGTTCTTTGTCCCCATTTCCCCAAGAGGATGATGGGGGAGGAGATGGAATTGCAGGAATGCACAAGCTCAATTCAATCTTTACTCTCCTATAGCCTAGCTTATTTTTCTTTCATTCCCCTTAATATAGGTAGGATTGATTTTTCCAGTGACATAAGCTTTGAATTTTATCTTGCTCAGTAATACATCATGAATCTCAGTTAAACAGAAGTGGTTAAGGATTAGCCCATCACCACATCTCAGTGGAAAGGGAACACATATTTGGTCTACATTTTCTCTGTTATTGAAAATATTTTCTATTTTTCTGTTTTTCAAAATCTACCCTCATTTAACTACTTCCATCCCACAATAGTAAGAGTCAGAATTGGTTCTGTGTTTATTTCAGATTTTAATATTTCATTCATTATGGATTTTTGCATTCATTTTTAAAAACACTGCATTAAAATCTTATTCATCTTGATTACTGTGTTGTTTTCTTAATTTTTTAAAATAGTTTTGGTATTCCCTTAAATTCTGCCTCACTTGCTACACTATTTCCAGCACTGTTCAGAAAGATTTTCTTTTTAGCAACTATGGCCTTCCTTTAAAAACCGGAAGTTAATTTCCTTTGAATCTGGCCTTTGGGTGCTCAAATTTCTATAAAATGCCTGTTTAGAGACTTTAAGTTAGTGGTACCTTATACTGTCAACTTTTTCTTCTCCACGGTAAATTACCCACTGTGTTCACCTTTTCTTCTCAGTAGTCCTCTCTGCAGCCTCATTAGAAAGTTCCATTTTGGCAAAGAATTTAACAATTTTGCTTTGTGTTTAGAAGGGAATAATTAAGAAGAAAATCTTGATTATATAGAGAACATAAAAAGAAAATTAATTTAATTCACTACTCAGAAAAAATATTTTTAATGCTATGCTTACTTTCAGACTTTTTCAAAACCATGTGTGCTGTTGAATGTGTTTCATTCTGTTGTTAATTCCTCTTCTTTTTACAAAATTTGATCTATTTATCTATTTATGTATTTAGCTTTCTATTGTATCTTTCCATATCAGCCCTTTTTAGACATATAATGGCTGTTTGGTTGCCAGCAGATGGATATAACTTATTTAATCATACATTATTTTTGGTACTCATTATTATAAATAATATCGTAAAAGCTTTTGGTATATCCAGGTGCTTATCTCTGATAATTTCCTTAAAATAAATAATTGGAAGTAGAAATGTAAAGCCAAGGAAAATGGACATGCATTGACACTAATATGCTAGTATTTCATATCCTTGTTTAGACACTTCCAAATTTTTCTAGTTTTCACATAGTTTTTCAGCTTTTCCAAGGTTTTCCTAATATAATCTCATTCTCAGAGTGAAGAAAATGCATTAATTATTTTTAATAAAAGCAAAACAAAAATATCTTCTTCCTCATCTGTTTTGTAGTCTTGACATTTCTCAGGCCTTCATGATGCAGAACAAGTTACACTGGCTTTAAAATTAAAAGTGTGGATCTAAGGACTTAATAATTGTGGCTGAATCACCTAATGCTATGTGTCTTTAGCTTCTCCATCTGCAAAATGGAGGTAATTCTTACCTAACGTATGAAATTGCTATGCTGTTAAATAATATTGGTAAAAATTCTCTATAAACTAAAAAGTGACATAAGGGACTATTATTATTGATATTATTGTTATTAAATATTTTTATTAGTGAAAACTTTCTGAGTTACTGGGGTAACTCCCCGGTAGGAAATAGTTGTGCAAACTAGCTTCCCTAAGAAACCTGTTCATAATTCTGAAGGTGTCAGAAAAGAGAATTCAGAGTCTAGCAGTAAGTCAAACTGCCTGTGAAAATCCAAATCCAAACGTAAGGCAGAAAACACGAAGAAATACACACTGTCCGAGAAAACCAGCTACACTGCAGCACTGAGCAACTGAGCTACACTACAGACAGCTGGGGTCGATAGGTCGTATTTAGTGCTGGCCAAGAGGAGTCTTGGAGAAGGCAATGGCAACCCACCCCAGTACTCTTGCCTGGAAAATCCCATGGATGGAGAGGCCTGGTGGGCTGCAGTCCATGGGGTCGCTAGAAGTCGGACATGACTGAGCAACTTCACTTTATTTTTTCACTTTCATGCATTGGAGAAGGAAATGGCAACCCACTCCAGTGTTCTTGCCTGGAGAATCCCAGGGACAGGGGAGCCTGGTGGGCTGCCGTCTATGGGGTCACACAGAGTCGGACACGACTGAAGCGACTTAGCAGCAGCAGCAGCAAGAGGAGTCTTGGAAAATAAAGTAAAGTGGCTTGTTAACAAAAACATGTATGTGGCGGGGGTGGGGGTGGGGTCAGGGGCCATAAGATTGGAAGCTATTGAATGATTTGTGAAAAGGGTTCATGAAAGATGCAAACAAGTGGGACAAGGAGAAAGCAAACACTTACGTCTTGTTGGAGCAGAGAGCGTTGTCTTGTTTAGCAACTTAACAGGGAAGATACTTGGGAAAATGGTAAAATTGTGCCTTAAACAACAGAGGAAGAGTTGTGGGCAAAGTTAGAACATTTATTTTAAGTTAAAAAAAAATTTGAAACTGTAATCCAAAGAAAATCTTTCCAAATTTAACTACACATTCCCTATTTCTCCAGCCTCCATTTATCCCAACGTCTATGTTTCTAACACACCAGGACATCTTTTCCACATTTGACCCAGCCTTCCTTCCTTCTGTCTCGTCCCATCTCCATTCATTCTTTTGTATAAGTCTCCATACATGAAATTGTTTCCTGATTGTGTTTTTCTATCTTTTACCTAGAGGTGAACAGCAGTCCCCATTAACCAGGCATCCATCAGGAGCAGATCCTGATGATTTCCTTGCCTTTGTGTTCTCCTGCTCAGAGCACTGCGCGCTGATGTGTTCTGACTACTTGTCCTAAGTCTCCTGGAATTTATCAATGAAGACAGAGAACTACACAGGGGTGAGGGAATTTATTTTCCAGGGTTTTACCAGTTTTCATGAACACAAGCTCACCCTCTTTGTGGTTTTCCTTACCTTGTACCTTTTAACCTTGTCTGGCAATGTCATCATTGTGACAATTATCAGCATTGATTGACACCTTCACACCCCCATGTACTTCTTCCTTACTGCGCTTTCCACTTCAGAGACTTTGTACACATTGGTCATTGTACCTCGGATGCTGTCCAGTCTCGTAGGCCTGAGCCAACCTATCTCCTTGGCTGGCTGTGCCACCCAGATGTTCTTTTTTATCACTTTGGCCATCAACAACTGTTTTCTGCTCACAGCGATGGGATATGACCGCTATGTGGCCATCTGCAACCCCTTGAGGTACATGATCATCATGAACAAGAGGGTATGTGCCCAGCTGGTATGGGGGGCCTGCAGCATTGGGTTGTTTGTGGCCACAATTCAGATTTCCTCTGTGTTCAGGCTGCCCTTTTGTTACAGAAAGGTGGCCCATTATTTGTGTGATATCCGCCCAGTTATGAAACTCTCCTGTGCCAACACCACTATACATGACATAATTAATTTCCTTATCAGCTCACTCATCATTGTGGTGCCCATGATTCTGGTCTTCATCTCATATGTCCTCATCATCTCCACCATCCTCAAGATTGCTTCTTCTGAGGGCCAGAAGAAAGCTTTTGCAACCTGTGCCTCCCACCTCACTGTGGTCATTGTCCATTATGGCTGTGCCTCTATCGCCTACCTCAAACCCAAGTCAGAGAACATGAGGGATCAGGACCAGCTGATTTCAGTGACTTACACAGTTTTCACTCCTCTCCTTAATCCTGTGGTGTACACTCTAAGGAACAAAGAGGTCAAGGATGCCCTTTGCCGTGCTATTGGCAAAAAACCTCTTGCTTAGAATCTTTGGTAGTTTGATGTATAGCCTGTCATATTCTGGGTATTTTTGTAATCACACACACAAAAAATTGATCCTATCATTCTTCCTTTACCTAGACAGAGTTGCACAATTTGGTGGCAAGCCTAAATTAAAGAATTAAGAGTTTCCCTGACTTGAGTTTTGTTTTTAACGTCATTCTCCTATACTGTCTGTTCATCTGAGAGGTTACCACCAGGGACATGGTCAGGTGCTGCTCACCAGGTGGAAAGCTGGTAGGGAATAATAAGCAAGAGGGTGGCTGATTGTTTCCACTTTATTAATGGCAGAAAAGTGGGCTGTGTAACACCTGCTTGAAGCAATGGGTTGAAAGATCAACTGAAATGTCAAGTAGATATTGAGCTCTAAAACCTTACAGAGAGTGTGGTCGGTGAACAGGATGTGTTGAAAGCACAGTCAAAACCACCTTTCTTACTTATCATCACTTTTTCTTTTGGGCAGTGGAAGAGTAACATTCCAGAAGAAGTATTATCAGCCTAAAACATTCTCACCTGCCTTGGAGACCCATGCCATTTTTCCCTCAATTTTGTTGAAGCTCACATTGGGACTGTTTCCTGAGTGAGTTTTGTGTATTTATATGTTAATACAAAGTAACAAAAGATGGTAATGACAACCCTATGTGCAAGACAACAAGAAAGACATAAATAACAGACTTTTGGACCCTGTGGGAGAAGCCGAGGGTGGGATGATTTGAGAGAAGAGCATTGAAACATGTATATTACCATATGCAAAACAGATGACCAGTCCAAGTTCAATGCATGAAACAGGGTACTCAACACTGGTGCCCTGGGATGACCCAGAGGGTCATAGACTGATGTGATGGGGAAGGAGGTGGGAGGGGGTTTGGGATAGGGTTAGGACATGTACACCCATGACTGACATGTCAATGTATGGCAAAAACCACCACAATATTGTGAAGTAATTAACCTCCAATTAAAATAAATTAATTAAAAAAATAAAAGGGTTCACTAAGGACTATAACATTATCTTGACCAAAACATATTCTCTAGGTCTGACCCGGAATTTTGTGGAGAGTAAAAAGAAAAACTCAGAAAAGAAAAACAAAACCAAAAAAGTAACGTCACACCCAGCAGCTGAATTTCACTGGAGTTACACATGCTTTCTCTGGGAGTAACATGTATGCTATATTGTATTCACAAGTGTAGGGATATCTGAAGATCTGTTCTGAAATTAAATTTGATAAGGGACTTCCCTGATGGTCGGGTGGTTAGGACGCCACGACTCCACTGCCCTGAACCTGGGTTTGATCCCTGGTTGGGGAACCAAGATCCTACAAACTGTGTGCTACAGCCAAAGGAAAAAAAAAAGAAGAAATTATATTTATTAATACCAGCTAACTCTGCTGCTGCTGCTAAGTCACTTCAGTCGTGTCTAACTCTGTGCGACCCCATAGACAGCAGCCCACCAGGCTCCCCCATCCCTGGGATTCTCCAGGCAAGAACACTGGAGTGGGTTGCCATTTCCTTCTCCAATGCATGAAGGTGAAAAGTGAAAGTGAAGTCGCTCAGTCCTGTCCGACTCTGAGCAACCCCATGGACTGCAGCCCACTGGGCTCCTCCATCCACGGGATTCTCCAGGCAAGAGTACTGGAGTGGGGTGCCATCGTGTCTGAAATCTGGAAATTAGCCCATGATTTTCATTCATCTCTATGTGGAACCCAGGATGATACCTGGGTCTTGCGTTTGCCCTATTCATTTCTACACCGATGAACTCATTTTCTGTAAACTGCTGGGTACCTCATTCAAACTCTGAGATCAAACACTTGTCTAAACAAGAGTCTGGGAGTGTTATTGTTATTGTCAATGTCTTCCAGTCCATAAAGGGCTGATATTAAAAGGAGAAAAAAGTTAATCCATGTCATCCATCCACCATCTCTCTTCTTCTTGAGGACAGTCAAAGTGCCCCCATCGAGGACGCACTGAAAGTGCCTGTCAAAGGACTTGGGAATCCCTAATGGCACCAGAGCCAAGAAGGGAAGTCTTCATGTTTATGGAACATTACCTGAAAGAATAAAAGCTTTGCCTCCCGAGAGCAACTACCTGCAAGAGGGTGAATGAGAAGAGGGGTCTTCAAGGCAATTAATCCTTGCCTTCATCCATATTCCTGAGAACACCTGAGAACACCTCTGAACCCTTTCTGGGCTAGGTTCAAGGGGAACACTCACAACCTTGCTTCTGAGAAAGCCTGATTTGAGATTGTCTCTTCAGCAGTCCTGCTTATGACAGCAACCCACTCCTGAAAGGCCCCTCCCAGTGGTCACATCATTTTTATAGACTGATGAACTTTTTGCGCTCAGAACCCCCATGAGGCCTCCCAGAACTGTCCAGGGCTCTAGAAGATTGACACACATACTGAAAGCAGTGTGTTCCCTGGAGTTCCTATAGCTTGACACTGCAGAAAATGTTGTAATGTTTGCAACAACAAAGACTGTATGCTAAAGGTCTACCTGACCCTTGTGTCTTTAATGTAGTTTATACCATCTTAACAGAGCCAGAAAAGTTGAAATCAATGTATTTAATTTCCAAGAGACTATGTGGATGATTATTATCAAACACAAGTCATGTCTGCAGGGAGTGAGGCTTAAGCCTACAACTTGGGCTTCACCACCACATAGCCCTTAACTCGATAAATCAGGGCCCTCCAGTTCAAGATGTTGCCGGTGTAACAGGTGAAGCACAAGTTCTTTAAGGAGACCACATGATCCCACAAGGACACATCCCAGATCTCCCCAACAAAGGACTGTTTGACATCAAATTTTCCCCCAAATGAATCTTGCTCCTGTCCCAAGATGATTCTTGCATCTTGTCCCACAGTGTACCCTCTCCTCAAGCCCTTCCTCCCCACGGGCCTGCTGTTCACCCAGAGTTCAGCAATCCCAGAGACAGACTCCCAGCTGACACAGAGATGGACCGGGCCGTAAGTGGGTCGGGGGACCTTGAAAGTGACCTTAGTGTTCCCGATGTACAGATCGTACTCTCCCACTTTGTTGACAAAGAGAAGCAGCTCATTGTCTTTAGACTTAGTGCTGTAGGAGAAGAGGCTGTAGGGGCGAGTGAGGTCTGTGAAGGCTTTCAGGCACAGAGTGAAACTCCTCAGCGGCTTCCTCACCCTGGGGATCAGGGTCACATAGGCTGTGTCTGATTCTTCAGGGAAAATAAACACCTTCCCTCTCAAGTCTGTGGAGGAGAAAAAAAAAGCAGATGCTACAGACTTTAATGTTTACACTCCCTATGCGTGATGTCTGACCTTGTCAGTATACAAACCTGGAGTCAAATAGCATAGTTAGCCAGAGAGTGGTGTTTTGAATAACTTTTTACTGATAGTGATACAATAGAGAAGTTTCTCAAACTTGAGAAGATGGGGTTGTGTTTAATGGATATAACACAAAGGGAAGGGAAAACATTAATGCTCTTTAACTGCTAATAAAAACCAAGCTTTTTTGGTAGCACTTCTGCATCATAAATTTTTCCCTTAAACTTATCTCACTCAATCTTCATAAACAACTCTTTGCTAGTTTGATGTCATTCTTATACGCATTTCATAGGTGAAGAAACTGAGGATTAGACTTCAGCAATTTCACAAAAGCAGCAATTCAATTAGTATGGGAGAAACTGGTTCTCTAAGTAAAGTCCAAGATTGTTCTAAAATTTTGTATTGAGAAGGGTCAGAGAATGACCACCCTAACCCCTGTAATATCCTCTTTTTCTAATAAAAGGTTTGCATAGCCATTCTTGTTCTCTCAGGTGAGAGGTAATGGTGTTCCCATGTAATAAGGATAGCCAGCTATTCTTTCTCTAGCCCCAGGGCTTCCCTATGCCAGGCATATCCTGAGTCATAAGCATCTGGGGTGGTTTTAAAAATATGTCCGAAATACTTCTCCTCTCCTTGACTGTAGACTAACTTGCTACTAAAGAATAGAATACAGCAGAACCAAGACAAGTGACAGAAGATTAGATTATGAAAAGTCTGTGCTTTTTTCAAGCTGCTTCCAAACTTTATTTCTTTTTAAATTTTTTAAATTTAATTTTTATTTTATATTGGAGTATAGTTGATTTACAATGTTGTATTATACAGGTATACAGTTTCAGGGATACAGCTAAGTGTATGTGTATACATATATACACATATATATGTATGTATATGTACACATATACATACCATTCTTTTTTAGACACTTTTCCTTATAGGTTATTATACAATATTGAATAGAGTTCCCTGTCCTATACAGTATGTCCTTGTTGATTATTTATTTTATATATAATAGTGTCTACATGTTAATCCCAAACTCCTATTTATCCCTCCCCACCCCACTCATTTCCCCTTTAGTAACCATGAGTTTGTTTTCCATGTCTATGAGTCTGTTTCTGTTTTGTAAATAAGTTACTTTGTATCATTTCCTTTTAGATTATGCATATAAGAAACATCATATGATATTTCTCTTTCTCTGTCTGACTTACTTCACTCAGTATGACAATCTCTACATTCACCCATGTTGCTGCAAATGGGATTATTTCATTTTTTTAATGGCTGAGTAATGCTCCATTGTACACACACACACATATACATCTTCTTTATCCATTCATCTAGGTTCCTAGGATATTTAGGTTGCTTCCATGTCTTGGCTATTGTAAACAGCACTGCAATAAACATTGGGGTGCATGTATCTTTTCTAATTATAGTTTTCTCTGGATATATGCCCAGGAATGGGGTTGCTGGATCATATGGTAGTTCTATTTTTAGTTTTTTAAGAAAGACTACCATTTGTGCTGGGCACTTTCTCTCTGTTAGATTTCTCATTGTTGGAGAAGCTAGTTGCTATGTTATAGGCTGCCTGATAGAAAGGTCCAGGTGGCAAGGAACTAAGGGCAGCCTCAAGCCAACAGCCAGTGAAGAACTGAGACCCTCAACTCAATAGCCTGTAAAGGCTGAATCCTGACGATAACCATGTGAGTAAGCAAAGAAGCAGATCCTCCCCAAGTCAAGTCTTCAGATGAGAGGATGTCTTTGCTTGACTGACTACAACTCATGAGAAACCTAGAGTCAGAATCATCCAGCTGAGCTATTCCCTGATTCTTATGGACGTGAGTCTGAGTGAACTCCAGGAGTTGGTCATGGACAGGGAGGCCTGGCGTGCTGTGATTCATGGGGTCTCAAAGAGTCAGACACGACTGAGCGACTAAACTGAACTGAACGGAACCTACAGAAAGTATGAGACCACTAAATGTTTGTTGTTTTAAGCTGATATGTTTTAAGGTGATTTGCAATACTGCAAATCACTTGCAATACTGCAAAAGGACTTATACCATCCTTCATTCACCTGTTCCTCAAAACAGCAGCAGCAGTAACAAAACCTGCTGTACTTCAGTTCCCCTGAGACTTGGAGAAAACTTTATCCAAACAAAACTTAGGACCTACCTTTCTGTGTCATGCCCTCTGGGAGAAAGGCGAGGAGCAGGACACCCAGAAGAAGCTTCTCCATTCTGTGCTCCTTGGGTCTTCAGGAGTAATGGGAGAAACAGCAATGGTCATACCAATGGAGAGATGCTCACTCCTTGGCTTCTTATATTGTGCTTTTGGAGGCACTGCCTTTGTTCTCGCAACAGAAGGCGAAGCTGTAGATGGTAAATATTAACTGAACCAGGATATGATTTAGAAATAAATTTGTTTACTTTTTGGTCTATTGTTTCAGTTGTAGAGTCTTTCCTTTCTCTTTTAACTGTTCTATTTCCTGCTGAGCTGTGCTGTTCATGTCTTCCCACAAGAAAAAGAGGCTCTATGCCCTCTTAAAAGTGTGAAAGTGTTAGTCGCTTAAGTCATGTCCAACTCTTTTGTGACCCCAGTGGACTGGAGTGGGTAACCATTCCCTTTTCCAGGGGATCTTCCCAACCCAGAGATTGAACACAGGTCTCCTGCATTGTTTAGAGACTAGGGTATCACCATGGAGAAATGGATATTTACTGATTCAGGTGGCTGTGAGCTTCAGGATAGTGGAGATCTAGCTCTTGTGAGAAGGCAATGGCACCCCACTCCAGCACTCTTGCCTGGAAAATCCCATGGACCGAGAAGCCTGGTAGGCTGAAGTCCATGGGGTCGCTAAGAGTCGGACATGACTGAGCAACTTCACTTTCACTTTCCACTTTCATGCACTGGAGAAGGAAATGGCAACCCACTCCAGTGTTCTTGCCTGGAGAGTCCCAGGGATAGGGGAGCCTGTGGGCTGCCATCTTTGGGGTTGCACAGAGTCGGACACGGCTAAAGTGACTTAGCAGCAGCAGCAGCAGCTCTTGTGATCTTGATGATGAAGCTGCCAAGTTGTCTGTAAAGGAGCTCCTAGATTATGGGTGTTAAGATAATGGCCTTCACCTGGAATCTGGACATCAACTGGAAAACAAGCTCAAAGAGAGTGTCTGTGTGGGTGGATAGACTGAGCCCATCTTGAAAGGGCACAGAATAGTGCTTAGATACTGGGAGCAAGCCAGTTCATCAGAATGAACTAATTTGGGTGTTTCCAGGCTGATGAGAAGAACTAAAGGAAATTATCTAACGCTCTTGGTTGCAAACAACAAAAGACACTGTATTAGTTGTGACAGTTTATTTCTACCTAATTAAGCTGTGCAACAAACGACCTCAAAACTCAGTTTTTAAGACAATAAACAATCATTTAGTTCATGAGTATCTGTGTTGTCGATTTGGGCTTCGGGAGTTTTTGGTCTCAGCTGGGTGATTAACAGCAAGTCAGCTAGTTGGACAATAATATTATATGAGTCAGAAATGGTGCAATGGGAATTAAAGCATTTTAAAATACTTGTCTTTTTTGTATAATTTTAGGTTGGTTTAAATCAGTCTTGATTTCTCCTACTCTCCTTTAACTCTCAAACTATATTCAAAGTTACATATAAAATCAAGAATTCCCTAAGGAATTTTTAAAATTATCTTTCATAGTATGTTTATATAACATAAAATAAATAAGTCAGTTTTCATAAAATATGTTACTTTAGATCAATATATTGCAATTAAAGTTACACTGCAAGTTAATTTTATTAAAGCCTTTAATAATATTCATGCCACATATCTAAACAGACAAAATTGGCTTACCCACATTTAATAAGCACTTCACATTATTGAATTAATTTTAACTATGAAAGCAAGAACACAATTTGTGGACAGATTCAAAGTGACATTTTGTATACCTCATTTCATTTGGGGATAGAAATAAACATATTAAAATGAAGTTCGAAGTTGAACTACTTTTTGCTACATCAGAAATATATGTAAATATAGTTGATGATTTTTATTTGTGTTTCTGATCCCTGTGTTTAGAGCCTAAACACACACCCAATTTAAAAAATATAAAACTATTATTGCTAGATTCTAAGTACGATCCTCCATCAGTATCTGTGGGGGATATCCCCCATATTAAAATTCATGGATGCTCAATTTCTGTGTATAAAATGGTACAGTATTTGCAAATAATAGACACACATCCTCCTGTACACTATGAATCATCTCCAGATTACTTACAATGCCTAATGCAATGTAAATTCTATGCAAATAGCTGGTGCATGGTGAATAACCATGGTGAATTCAAGGTTTGCTTTTTGGAACTTTCTGGAATTTTTTTTCCTAAATATTATTGAACTGCAGTTAGTTGAATCCATGGATAGAACCCATAGACATGAAGGGCCAACTGTGTTTACCTCCCAAGGGCTTAATTAAGTGTTAATGACATCTTGATGTGCTGTGCTGAAGAATATTTATAACATTAGAATCTTTCTGTCAATCAGTATGGATAAATTTCAAAAATACATAAATTTAAAATAATACCATATGTTTATAATTAATTGGTGCAGACAGGTACAATACATAAACATGCAAAGGAAAAATACACACATTCTCAGTGTGGTTACTTCTGCAGAAGCAAGAAGGAAGGAAGGGGAAAGAGTGAAGGGAGTTTCAGATTGTATTCATAAATGTTACTATCTTAAAAAAAAAGAGATAGGAAATAATTATGACAAATATGGCATGGCAAAATATGGTATGTATAGTATTTGTTATACAATTTTATAATTTGGCTCTTTTGTAAATTTAAAATTTTCACAGCTGTTATTTTTTGTTTTTAAAGATAAAATATCTGGTGAATTTTGAGTGACTGTTTTTATAGTTCTTATTTATGTGCTATATTTCAATATGAATATTCCTTACAACCTATAAATTTAACCAATGATGACTTAAAGATAGAAGTTAAACAGATACATGACTGATGGGAAAAAAAGAGTGTAAAATGACATAATGGTCAAAATCGCCAAGTCTCTTGCAGTGATGAATTCTCAGGGTGGTTGAGTCATGAACAAGCACTTCAGATCATAGCTGACTTCCAGACCTGCTCCACTGACTTCCACTGGGAGGTCTTCAGCAGGTTCCTTTCTAAAGGAACAAGGTCAAGGGACTTCTCTGGTGGTCCAGTGGTTAAGACTCTGGACTTCCACTGCAGGATGCACAGGTTCCATCTCTGGTCCCACAAGATCCCATATTCCTCATAGCATGGCCAAAAAATTTAAAAATAAAGGAAAAAGGCCAGAGGTGACCTACATCGTGAACTATGTCAGTTTTCTGATGAGCTTCCAGTCCTTCCTATTTCCACGTCCTATTTTCAGTCTTGTCCCAAGATATGGCAGCCCAGACAGTAAGTGTCAGTGAGGCTGTACCCTGAGGAAGACATTGAGTCTGTTTTCTTGTCTTTTCTTGCTCAGTCTTCCTCAGGAGAAAACAGGGAAACGCTGGCAGAAGTGCTCAAGGAGAAAACAAACATCTTTCTTCATTTCTCTATGCATTTATCATCTAGACTTGACCCTAGTCAGCTAGAGAAAGAGCTTGTCTTTGGAAGAAGGGCACAAGAAGCCGAGTGTTATGTCTCCCTTTGCTAGGACACTGCACTCACTGACTGTCCTTCAGCTCTTGGGATTTACTTAGAAGGGAGGCACAGGCAAGTAGGTACTGAGTCCAGTAGGGCGGAAGCTCCCAACCTAGAAAAACCAGGGAGATACTGAAGGGTTTTTAATGGAGGGAGACAGTTGAAGTGGAGACAGGAAGAAGTGGCAGAAAAATGTGGGAAATGGTTTTTTGAGCACCAGTGATCCTTATGGCCAGAGAAAAGAGAGCTGGCTTGGCTGCTAGGTGGTAACACTGTTATCTTTAGTTCAAGAGAACAAGAAATGGTCTGGGGCCTACTTGCCAGAAGGAAATCAGCCTTGACTATTATTCTTCAGTTTCTGGTTTAGGTTACTTCCATGTGAGAAGTATGGTCATGGAAGGAGCAGTAACTTTAGTTCAAAGATTCAGCACCCTCTGCCTCACTTTTTTTAGTTGAAGTATAGATCATGTATAATATTATATTAATTACAAGTGTACGATATGGTGACTTACAATTTTGAAAGGTTATATTCCATTTATGCTGTGTTGTCACTTCGGTCATGCCTGACTCTTTGAGACCTATGGACTTTAGCCCACCAGGCTTCTCTGTCCATGGGATTCTCCAGGCAAGAATACTGGACTGGGTTGCTGTGCCCTCCTCCAGGAGATCTTCCCAACCCAGGAACTGAACCCATATCTCTGGTATCTCCCACATTGCAGGCAAGTTCTTTACTCACTGATCCACCTGGGAAGCTCATACTCCATTTATAGCTATTATAAAGTATTTGCTGTGTTTCCCATGTTGTAAAACATATCCTTATAGCTTATTTTATATCTAACAGTTTGTACCTCTTAATCCCCTACCCCTTTATTATTGAGTGACTTTCAGGAAGTTAAATATTTCTTGAACTTTGGTTTCCTCATTTATAAAATAGAAACAAAAAAAAAATGCTACCTCACAGAGTCTTTATGAAGATTAAATGAAATTGGTTATGAGATTAGATATTTAAAATGCTATAAAAATATCTGTAGCTAAAAAAATAAATAAATAAAAGATTTCTCTTCTCCTATAGTATAGAAGTAATTTTATGGTTTCCCTCCAGATATGAGTTCTGACAAGAGTACAAATTCTATAGAGAAGCACAGAAAAATAATTAGGGCATTCTGAAAATTTCATTCATGATGATCTGGCTTTGAAAGAAAAGCTGGTTTCATCTTCATATGAGGAGTATCCTTAAGAATCTTATTATGATTATCACATCTTAGGGGGAAGAGAAGCAAAGGGTCTCACTGGATATGCTTTGTTTGAAAGGTACACTTTGATTTAGTAAATTATAGATAGATGTGTACTGTCAGTCATACCTAGCCAGAAGAAGGTTTTATTCCTTATATTTCTCTAAAATAAAAACAGACGAGCACACAATTATTAAACTCCCATCTCTATCTTAAAAGGAGATATGTTCATAAGATTTTAATCTCAGCATTTGAGATGACAACTTTGGGGACATTAAGCCAATGGAGATTTGGTCCTTTTCTTATGAAAAGGTGACTGAAGGTTGTGAAGGATGCGACACAAAAAGTGGTATTTACATCAGTCAAGTTTTCTACTTCCTATCCAAATAGGAATTACAAGAAAGACTCAGGAAAGCCAAGTCAATTCAACAGACTATGATTGACACCATATTTATTTATCACCGGCCATATCCAACTGTGTGTGGAAAATTCTCTGACTTTGAGGGTAAACTGCCCAGGAGAGCTCTCTTTAATGCTGTCTCTTTAAGGAATAAATCCGAGATTTGTCCTATAGGATTGCATGCTCTTCTCAAAGGACATATGTACCATCTATTGTAATGACATCATCAGTATGAGCTATGAGAGCCAAAGGGAAGTATAGAGTCCACAGCCTTTGTTCATTACCCTCAACAAACAAACTTGTCTAAAGATTTCCCTGAAATTGAGTTGATAGACCAAAACAAGTAAGATAGGAAAAAATATCCTCATAGGGTCTTTGATTCCTCTATCACATATAAATAAAATATGTTTTTGTAAGTCTTATGTAAACTCCAAAATACAATAAGCTCTATGTGGAGATAGAACATATGGTAAACATAAGTCATGAAGCTGGTAGGATAATTTTCATCTTATCTCCTGTTGACATTGTTTAGTGTACTCATTCTAGAAAAACCCTGCACTCCAACCTGTTACTAAAGCCTCTGTTCTGCAGCACCCAGTCAAAGACAATACAGTTTTTTAACATCCACATAAAATTGAGGAGCATGGTTTGCCAGTTGGGCATAGAGAGGGCATTGTCAAGCCCCTCGAAAACCCTTCTGCCTCAGTCCATCTGTGCCAACTGAAATCAACCTCTGCCACTATAGAAGTCCTGGGTAGAAGAGGAGCCCCAAGTGAAAACGAGATGCTCAACTGGATAGAAAGAAAAGATCGCCCTGGGGCAGGAGTGGGGTTCTTTTAGAGACAAATTTGATAGAGTCAGTTCTTTAAGGGAAAAATTTGAGATTAGTCCTATAGGACTGTATGCTTTTTTCAAAGAAGAGATGTACCAGCTGTTGTGACGTTGTTGTTGTTGTTTTTCAGTCGCTCAGTCGTGTCTGATTCTTTGCAGTCCCATGGACAGAAGCCTGCCAGGCTGCTCTGTTCATGAGATTTTCCAGGCGAGAATACTGGAGCAGGTTGCCATTTCCTCCTCCAGGGGAGCTTCATGACCCAAGGATTGAACATGCATTTCTTGTATCTCCTGCATTGGCAGGCAGATTCTTTACCACTAGTGCTACCTCGAAAGCCCTGGAAGCTACTGTGACTACATCATCACAAACTGGCAGGTTTTGAGGTTTTCTTTTTATTCACATAAGTTTTTATTTTTATATAATTTCAAATTTACAGAAAAGTTGCAGGAATAGTACAAAATTTTCCATATACTTTAAACAAATTTATTATGGTAAAAGATGCATAATATAAAATTCACTATTTTATCCATTTCTATTAATAAGTATATATCAGTAGTATTAAATGCTTTCATGAAGTCATGTAATTGCCACCACTGTATGTTTTCTGAACTTTTCATCATTCCAAAGGGAAACTCTATACCAATTAAACAATAATTCTCTTGTTTCTCCCTCTCCCAACCCCTGGTAAAGTCTACTTTATATTTCTACAAAGTTGCATATCCTAGGTACTTCACATAAGTGGAATCATATATTTGTCCTTTCTTGTCTGGCCTATTTCACTTAGCAAGATGTTAAGTTCAATCCATATTGCAGCATGTATTAGAATTTCATTTTTTTTACAAATGAAAAATATTCCATTGTATGTACATGCAACAGTTTGATTACCCATTTATTTCTTCATGAACATTTTGGGTTGTTTCCACCTTTTGCTGGTGTGAATATGCTGTGAACATTGGTGTACAAGTATCTGAGTCCTTGTTTTCATTTTTTTCTAGGTATATGCTTAGGAGTGAAATTTCTGGATTATACAATAACTTTATGTTTGAGTTTTTTGAGAAGCCACCAAACTGTTTTCCACAGTATCATTTTATACTTCCACCAATAATAAATAAGACTCCAATTTCTCCAAATCCTCATCAACACGTATTATTTTTCATTTTTTAAAAAAAATTTATCTATTAACCATGTTAATGGATGTGAAATGGTACCTCATTGTGGGTTTAATTTACCTCTTCCTGATGGCTAGCTAGTGATATTGAATATCTTTTCAGGTACTTATATTGGCCATTGTTTATCTTCTTTGGAGAAATTTCTATTGAAACCTTTTGTCCATTTTTGAAAACTATACATATGTGTATATATATGTGTGTGTATATGAATACATACATATATGTATATTTGTACATACACATATTTACACACATACACATATATATACATTCTAGATATCAACACTTTGTCAGATACATGCTGTGCAAATATTTTCTCTCATTATATGGGTTGCCTTTTCACTCTTTATATTTTTCTTTGATGCACAGAAGTTTTAAATTTTGATAAAGTCTGGTTTGTCTATTTTCTCTTTTGTTGCCTGTACATCTCATGCATATCCAAGAAGTCACTACCAAATCCAATGTCACAAAGATTTTTTTTCTGTCTTCTAAGAGTTTTATAGTTTTAACTCTTATACTTAGGTTCTTGATTTATTTTGATTTGTGTTTTGCATATGGTGTAAAGTAAGGATCTGTTGTATGTGGATATCAAGTTTTCCTAACATCATTTGCTTAAGACTGTCATTTTCCCTTTGAATCATCTTATTAGAAATCAATGAATTGTATATGCAAAAATTTATTTTTAAGATCTCCTTGCTAGGTCCTCATGTAGGTCCTTATGCCCCATATACTTTTCACTTGTATTTCTTAAATGTTAATATTTTCCCATGTTTGCTTTATAGCCCCCACTCCATACTCTGTCTGTCACTCATACACACACACACACACATATAGGTATGTTTATATAATTTTTATCTACATCTTTTTTTAAACTGCTGGAAGACATTTACAGACGTGATGTTCCCTGAATTCTTCAGTGTGTATTTTCTCTTATATTTTCTATTCTCAGTAGAGGTGATGTCACCTTCAAGGGGAAAAAATTGATTCTATGAGAGGGAAAAAAGTAGAAAACCAGAGATACTACATATGATCTCTGGCTTTCCAAAGCTCAACTATATCCAACAAAATCATATTTCCTAGCTTTCAATTTCTCTTATTAAGGAGATATTAATTTAAATATCACTTTAATTTATCTTTGGCAGACAGGATACAATAATTTTTTAAAAGATTTGAGAAACACCATGTTCTATAATAACACACTTATTGAAATCAGGAAATTAATAATGATATAATATTCTATTGATTTGTTTTGTTTTTACATTTCACCAGTTATTCAATTAATATCTCATAAGACAAAAGAAAATCCTAGACCACCCATCACATGTCATTGCCATGTCTCTTTAGTCTCTTATCACAACAATTCTTCACTTTTTAAATTGTATTTAGTGACACTGACCTTTTGAAGAGGATAGGTCAGTTGTTTCATAGAATGCCCCTTAACTTAGATCTGTCTGGTGTGTCTTTAAGACTGGATTCAGGTTGTGCCTTTTTGTCGGAAACACCACACAAGTGACACCGTGCCCTTCACAGTGCCCTTTCAGTCCCTTCTCTCTCTGAGTGAGCACTATTCCAAGTGCTGGGTGTACAGCAGAGAACAAGATTTGATTTCTGCCCACATGCTGCTGACATTCTAGGAAGGAGTTTGCAAACACTGAGAAACGTTACTCATAGAAAGAAAAGACAGGGGTAGCCCTGGAAAAGAGCTTGCCTCATTCTTTACAGCCCCATTCTATTGGACAAACCCTATTGGAAAAGTATCTAATCCCAAAGGAAAAATCTTTCTGTCTGTCTGTCTCTGTGTCTCTCTCTGAGTACTACAGATGAAGTGGGTTTCTCATGGAGGTGCTGAGTTTCCTGTTATTCAAAGGACAAAATTATATAATGGTTATCATTTGACCTCTGCTGTGAAAGATCCCTTTGTTGGGGAACTGACCTGGTCTCTGTGCCTTGGAAAAATAAAAAAGTCCATCAGCCTTAATAATCTTATCTGTAAATTGGAAAATAAAGACAGTTGGTACTTCAAAGAGTTATTGTAAAGATTAAGTTCAGTAATACATGAAAAGCTTTTAGCTCAATGCCTAGCATTTACTAAGAGCTTAATAATTACTGATTATTATTATAATTTTTAAGAAAAAGACTATTCGCTTAAGTTGTTATTTTTCAAGAAGATTGTTTACTAATCATTTCTTTTAAAAGGACAGCCAGCATGGGAGGAAGCTTGCACTAATATTATTAAGTTGTATTTCAACTATGCCAATTTTTAATTTTAATTTTTACTTATGACCATCAAGGTTACACATGCAATAGTTTCCTAGAAGTACAATAGGTCTGAGTACCCTGGGTCAGGCTGACGTGGGGGCTGTTTCCTTTCTATTACAGTTAGGTTTATGTACCTGGCTAAGCTCTAAATGAACTGGGAAGAGTGTACAACATTAAGGTGGATTTACTAAGAAGCTAATGAGGGACTTCCCTCAAGGTCCAGTGGTTCAGTCTCTGTGCTTCCAATGTAAGGGGCACGGGTTTGATCAATAGTTGGGGAACTAAACTCCCATATGCCCCCATGGCCAAAAATAAATAAATAAATATGCATAGGATTTCTGCTGGCCAAATGAGGAGGGGCCATTCTAAGTAATAGACTATTAGTGGCTCATCAACTCAAAAACAAACAAAAAAAAACTAATGAAACTTAAGCTTCTCCTTCGTTTGTACAGCCCTCTTATAAGAATCCATCTTTTCTCATTGAAATAAACACTCATTTTCATGTACTCAGAACCTGGACGCTTCCCTTGTTGATGCCTGTACAGAGAACTGAGGTCAAGTTCTGGCCATCTGCTTTATTTGATGGGGAAAAAAAAAATCTTGGTTTTAAGAGCTCATCTCAGACTCTTTTCTCAGAACTTCATTGTGTGCCATATAGCAGATAAAATATAAAGGTATAAAAAAATGTCAATTAAGGCTATTTCTTTCTTCAGAGGCTTGCCCTTTCTCTCTGAAACAGAAGGTCTTTTCTATAGAAAAAAGCCTTTTTTAGGTCACTTTGTGTCACATTGGTTGATCTCCCATTTTCTCTTCCTTCCTGGATACCCCAGGTCACTGTTTGGAGAAGGACAAGTAATCAGAGATTTGAAGCTTTTGTACATAGAAATTCTGTACATAGAAATGACATGTATACCTGTGGCGGATTCATTTTGATATTTGACAAAACTAATACAATTATGTAAAGTTTAAAAATAAAATAAAATTGGAAGATTTAAAAAAAAAAAAAAAAGTCAAGCTAACAAAACCGCAAAAAAAAAAAAAAAAAAAAGAAATGACCTGATTTTTGGTGGACTCTGAAAACAGAGAATAGAGGAAAAGGTGTAGACAGAGGTTCAGAAATTTGGCATAGATGATGACTATAAAGAAATGTACAATGAAAGGTGGTAATGAATGAAGACTGTGGAAGAATTTCAAAACTTATCAGATATTAACAATGAAACAATTAGCAGCGTGAGGCTAGCAGTAGAAACTTTCTCTATCTGCTCCTGCTATTAGTTTTGCTACCCCAGCAAGTATCTAGCTGGCTGCTACGTTGTGGCAAGTTAGAGAAATGGGCTGGGCTCCTCTTCTGTGTTGGTGTGGGATCAAGAAAAGACAATAGCCACAAGAGGTAAGGGTGCTGCTGCTGCTGCTAAGTCACTTCAGTCGTGTCCGACTCTGTGCAACCCCATAGACGGCAGCCCACCAGGCTCCCCCGTCCCTGGGATTCTCCAGGCAAGAACACTGGAGTGGGTTGCCATTTCCTTCTCCAATGCATGAAAGTGAAAAGTGAAAGAGAAAAGTGAAAGTGAAGTCGCCCAAATGGAATCAAGAAATCAGAATTTGAAGCAAGCCTAAAAATAAAAATCCTGCTGAATTTGCAGAAATTATAAGAGGATTTTAGAGTTCCTGAGAGACGGAATGGTAAGTTTCAATCAATTTTAAGTAAGTATTTGTGTATGTCAAAGGACAGGGTGACCCTGACTAACCTGTGAGATGACCATGTGACCCAGCAAACATTTGACAACCGGGATATGTTTGGTGAATATTGAGATTACCTTCTCTGGGCTGATGGGTGAACCAATGACCATTAGGAGAAGTGGAAATGTGTGATCCACAATCCATGTGTGACTTTGATTGGTTTCCTGTTGGGAAAGACAAAATTAAACCTACAGTATGGAGAAACAGCATGGACCATGGAAAGAATACCATTCCAAGAGCTGAGGTGACTGAGCCAAGTGCCAGCTCTTCATCTAATTCTGTAAGACTCTGAACAAGCAGTTCACTTTTTAATTTCTTTACATACAAGATATTCAAATCACTTTCTCTCAAATGTTAGACATCATCTTAGGATTGAACTCTTCCTTCCATTTTTCTTTCTTATAGGACACCCATGTTTCTTTTGTTTTACTTTGCTTTGAGCAGGTGACCTCTATTATTCCAGGCATCAATAGATGCTTTAGATCATAGCTATGGCTTACTACACAATTGCACTCATCTCACACACTAGTAAAGTAATGCTCAAAATTCTCCAAGCCAGGCTTCAGCAATACATGGATCGTGAACTTCCAGATGTTCAAGCTGGTTTAGAAAAGGCAGAGGAACCAGAGATCAAATTGCCAACATCCGCTGGATCATGGAAAAAGCAAAAGAGTTCCAGAAAAACATCTATTTCTGCTTTATTGACTATGCAAAAGCCTTTGACTATGTGGATCACAATATACTGTTGAAAATTCTGAAGGAGGTGGGAACACCAGACCACCTGACCTGCCTCTTGAGAAGCCTGTATGCAGGTCAGGAAGCAGCAGTTAGAACTGGACATGGAACAACAGACTGGTTCCAAATAGGAAAAGGAGAACATCAAGGCTGTATATTGTCACCCTGCTTATTTAACTTCTATGCAGAGTACATCATGAGAAACGCTGGGCTGGAAGAAGCATAAGCTGAAATCAAGACTGCCAGGAAAAATATCAATAACCTCAGATATGCAGATGACACCACCCTTATGGCAGAAAGTGAAGAAGAAATAGAGAGCCTCTTGATGAAAGTGAAAGTGGAGAGTGAAACAGTTGGCTTAAAGCTCAACATTCAGAAAACTAAGATCACGGCATCCTGTCCCATCACTTCATGGCAAATAGATGGGGAAACAGTGGAAACAGTGAAAGACTTTATTTTGGGGGGCTCCAAAATCACTGCAGATGGTGATTGCAGCCATGAAATTAAAAGACACCTACTCCTTGGAAGGAAAGTTATGACCAACCTAGACAGCATATTAAAAAGCAGAGCCATTAGTTTGTCCACAAAGGTCCATCTAGTCAAGGCTGTGGTTTTTCCAGTAGTCATGTATGGATATGAGAGTTGGACTACAAAGAAAGCTGAGCACAGAAGAATTGATGCTTTTGAACTGTGGTGTTGGAGAAGACTCTTGAGAGTCCCTTGGACTGCAAGGAGATCCAACCAGTCCATCCTAAAGCAGATCAGTCCTGGGTGTTCATTGGAAGGACTGATGTTGAAGCTGAGACTTCAATACTTTGGCCACCTGATGCGAAGAGCTGACTCATTTGAAAAGACCCTGATGCTGGGAAAGATTGAGGGAAGGAGGAGAAGGGGATGACAAAGGATGGGATGGTTGGATGGCATGGCATCACCGACTCAACAGACATGAGTTCAGGTGAACTCCAGGAGTTGGTGATGGACAAGGAGGTCTGGTGTGCTGCGGTTCATGGGGTAGCAAAGAGTCAGACACGACTGAGCGACTGAACTGAATTGATGACTTATTGACTCCACCTAATGCCCTAGTTTTCATTGCTATTCTCCAAATATTGTTCTTTTCTTCCCCCTAAATAATTCTCCTTGATTAACCTCAATATATGTGTTTCCTCTGTCCAGAGTATTCCTTCTTCAGAATCTTCCTGATCCTTCATCTTAATTATGTCCTGATCAGTGATGCCTATTGCCACCAATTACCATTGGCAGAGAGGCATCATAAGCTTTAGAGATAACTTTTCTCAAGTATCCAGAAATTCCTACCTATTTTTTGTTTGTTTGTTTGAGTTTCAAATGAGTTCTTTGGCTTTGGCAGGCAGGAGAGATGGTGGTGGTAAGGATGAGGAACTATTCAAAATCAAATTTGTGTAGGCTGGCAAACATACTGTTGTTGGCTTCCCATCTGTTAGAACAAAATTATAGGAATTGCTGATTAAACAAATATTTTCCCTTTCAGGTTTGCAGTTAAAACATGAAGCGGCTCCAATTGTGTCAAGCGGCTGGTTTCAGTTTAGTGGGAGTTCCCTTCTGCTTGTTTATATTGATAAGGAGTTTTAGATGCTAAGTGTTTGTGGCATAATACATATAGCATTCTTTTCATTTATTCAAAATACAAGTTTATTCTTATTCTAAATGAAAAGGAATGGGAATGACAGTAACTAACAAGATTCAACCCCTCAATATTGTCATGTGGCTATGGCAGTGTTATATTTGAAACTCAAGGAGAAAACAACTGTGATCCAAACACCTAAATATGCAGGCCCAAAATAAATGAAGGTATTTTTTTTTAACTGCCACGTTCACTCTGAAGTCCATCCATCTGCTTCAGCATCCAAAGATTAAGCACATGTCCTGCTTAGCTATATAATAAAGTGGCAAACACGCTGCACCACTGACATCACAGAACAGCTGCCTGTGAACTAGACTTCTGACGCTGGGCCCCAGCTTCACTTTCTCACAGGTCATCATCTTCATCCGGGAGAGCAGTCGTCTGAGCAGCCTCCAAATCATGCTCGTACTGTGCTGCCAGGGCTGGGTCCATGACCATTTCTGGTGGTGGGGAGAGCAGGCGTGGCAACAAGCTCCAAGTTAGGGTCTCTGATCAGCTTTCTAGCAAGCCAGAGGAAGGGTTTTTCAAAATTGTAGTTACCTTTGGCAGCAATGTCATAATACTGAAGAGGCTCCTTTTGGTGGAAGATTTTGCCTTAACCTTTCCATCTTTAACATTCACCTTGTTGTCATACAACACAATAGCAGTATTCTCACATACTGGTACCAGATTTTTATGCCAGTTAGGCACATTCTTCTAAGCAAATCTTGATGCTACATCAAACATTATAATGAAACACTGAACTTGTATATAATAGCCATCTCCCAGTCCACCAAATTTCTCCTGATCAGCTCTATCCCATGCTTTGAACATAACAGGTCCTCTGCTGATCTGGAACACAAGAGGATGGACCTCAACACACAACATGGCTACATACTTCTCAAATTCACCAGTCAGATGACATTTCAAGAATGTAGTTTTTCCAGTACCACTATCACCAACCAATACAAATTTGAACTGAACTTGGAGTTCTTGGGTAGACATCTCAATGTTACACAGCTCTGGTCTCTGCAACCTCATGGCCTCTGTGGCAGGGGAGCGAGGAGAGCTCTGTCTGAGCACATACACACACAAGACAAATAGCATGCTTATGAGAATAATACATTAATTCCTATCGGAAGAGAATAAGCATTAAGTTCAGTTCAGTTTCAGTCACTCAGTCATGTCTGACTCTCTGTGACCCCATGGACTGCAGCACACTAGGCTTCCCTGTCCTTCACTATCTCCAGGAGTTTACTCAAACTCACATCCATTGAGTCAGTGATGCCATCTAACCATCTTGTCCTCTGTCGTCCCCTTATCAGGTCTATGTAAGTAATTCAATTATTTCAGACTTTCTTTCAATATCACCTCTTTCATGGAGCTTTCTTTGAAGCCTCATGTCACACTGAGTTCATCTTCTTCTAAGTCTAAATCTTTTTCTTTTTTCGCCTTTTTCTCTTAATTTGCCCTTAATTGAATACTACTTATTAATACTTGATTTTGGATGAACTGCCTTTTCAACTATAAGCTCCTTTATGAGAAGGACAGCCTTTTATGCAACTGTTATATCCAGGTTGTGCTGTCATAAGTGTATATAAGGCATATAGGAAATACTGAATTAAGTGTTTGGGGGAGTCCAGGGGTGGCATTACTTTTCTTTGACTTTAGTAGTAGTGACACTTTATCAGACTTTCAGAATAGAAATATGTCCAGGTCACCACAGTTAATAGAAGCTTATCATAAGGATAGATGGGAAGGTAAGGAGGAGAGGATAAAGCAGTTAAACCACCAGACCCCACAGGTAACTGGAACATCATTCATTGCTTGTTCAAGATACATCAATAAATGACTCATTTCAAAGTAGGTGCAACGAACCATCAGCAATTCTGCAAGTATTCCATGTGGCTGACAACTCCTTCATCTCCCCTCTCCCATCTCTATCTACTTTTTTGACTACTCTTGACTGCTCGTCCTCTTACTCTCTCCGTATGTTTCATTGATTGAATGATTGATTTAATAAAGATTTGCTGAGCCCTCTCTGTGTGCTGGGTACTCTACAAAGCTTTGGAGAGGTAAAGGAGAGAAACGACATAGGTCCTTTGAACAGAATTTACAGCCCAGAAAGAAAGACAAATAAACTGGTAATTATAGCATTGTGTAGTGAATGCTATGATGGGGGAAACTGAAAGTATAAAGGAAATGCATGGAAGGAGGATTTAATCCAGTTTAAGGGGTCAGGAAAAGTTTCCTGTAGAAAGTGACAGCCAAGATGAGAAGCAAATGAAGAGAAGGAATACAGGTGACTGTGATGTTTATTACAGGCAAAGAGAAGAGTAAGCATGAAGACCTAAAAAGATCACATAGTGTTTGGGAAACAGAAAGTAGTTTAGTATGACCAGAGCATGGAGTATAGGATGGTAAGCAGGGGGAGGAGGTGATAGAAAGCTAAAGAGATAATGCCTGGTCCAGATGCATGGTCCAGATTATTGAGAGTATTAACCATGTCAAAAAAAAAAAAAAAAAACTATTCTAATTCCCCTGAAGAGAAGACACTGGAGACTTTCAAGGATGAAAATGACATGATCCAATCGACATTTTGGATACCTTCACATACCTTCCTGTGAACAATTGGAAGAATCAGAGCAAGACTTGACACAAGAGTCCAATTACTGCATTTTTTCAACAGTCTAAGAGAGACGTTAGGTGTAATGAGAAAGAAAGAAAGAAAAGGGAGGGAGAAATATTTAGGAAGTAGCATGCCGGACTCTGGACTTTTTGTATATGAAGTTTGAGAAGTGACTGGTAAGCCTCTTGATGATGCATCTGCCCTTCTCCCTGAGCTAGTCAGAGAGATCTCAGGGCAGTAGAGTCATGCAGCCCAAAACACAGTGCCATTCGGAGCTCTTGCATGGACTATTGAATAATCTCCAACTTCTGGTTCTTGAGGGTGGGAAGGAAAAAGGAGATTCTGGTGGGGTGGGGTGGGGTGGGGAGTAAATCTGCAGAAATCTCTCTGCACCAAGAATAATGGAGGATTTTAGTCTGAGGGCAAGTAAGAGGGTTGCTGAGGATAGAAAGGGTAGCAGAAAGCCAAAGTAGCTGGTTCTTGCCTTTTCCAGAAGTGCTGTGGATGACTGGGGAAGACCTAATGCAACCCAAGATGCTCTTGTCCACCATAGGCAGGTGTGTGAGTCACATGGTAAACTGAGGCATTTGGACTCCCCTTCATTCTCGGCTTAATGTCTAGCAGTTCCCTGGGAGGAAATGAGAGTCACACTGTTTTCTCCAGACCAGGGCATCCTAACATTTGAGTAAGGGGTCCTCCTTCTGATGGCTAGTCCCCATTTAGATTTGCCCATGAAAGCTGTTTTTCAGATCTCCATTTTAGTACCTCCATTTTAACTTCTTTTATTCTTCTGTGTAAGCAGGTTTCACTCAAAATAAAGCTGTTTCAGTCTGGTTATTGTGTAATTCTGAATAAAGTTAGCCTCTACCACTAGCAACCACACTGTAATGTTATGTCCTGATGGGTTACAGGCCTATATTCTTATGCTCTTATGAAACTATTTTTTGTGAAACTGAAAAAGGAGGAGAAGGAGAAAGAGAAAGGGAAGAAGAAGGAAGGAGAGAGGGAAAGGAAGGGAAAGGGGGAGGAGGAGGAGAAGGTAAAGAGGAGGAAAGAATACTGCTATTTAAAACTACAGATTCTTTCTGAGGGAAAGGAGGTTGGATCTTGTTAAAAATAATTTGAGAGACCCTGATGGTCTTTTGTGGCACCAGCCCCTGTGCCAAGCACTGTAATGGATTTTGGTACAGCCAATGAGGGCCTGAGGAACTGAGCTTTAGAGAAAAGACTAGAAAGAATTTTGTTCAGCATTATAAAATGAAAAGAAATAAAAGCAGTTTTGAGGTGGAAGGTGGGAGAGTGGATATGAGACAGGAAACCATGGGGAGGAAGATGGGAGGGAAAAGGAACCAACAAAATGGTGAGAATCCTGTGGATTCACTTAGATGCCTTGAACTTTAGCACTCTTCATGGGAGTGTGGCTAATATAACTTTTAGGACTGGAATGACCAACATTCATTTGTAGGTGTGAATTTCTGCAAAGATTTTTATACTCTACAGCTCTCCCCATCATCCTGAACTTTTAGTAAAATCTGATATATACCATATATGAGAAGCTTTAAGCAGAATAACAGGGGGAATTCCCTGGCTGTGCAGTGGTTAGGATTCCACATTTTTCACTGCCAAGTGCCAGGGTTCAATCACTGACTGGGGACCTATTAATAGGATCCTAGAAGTAATCTATGCAACCAAAAAAAGAGGAAAACAAACAAACAAAAACCAGAATAAAAATGAATTCTCTTTTCCAGGGGAAGCCATGAATAGAGCTGTGTGTTTGAGGCATGAATCCATATATAAATTGAACTACTGCAATGGGAAGCAGAGGTAAATATGAAAATATAAACCTCTGAGAATTCAATGAAATCATGCAGCAGGTATTGGGCTTTTCATAAATTATCAAATGGGGATTGAGAAAACTTTTTGAAACCAAGTGCTACCCTAGCTAAAAACTTGGATACAGTAGTCGTAACTTTTTTTAATATATGTTTTTATTTGAAGGATGGTTGCTTTATAGAATTTTGTTGTTTTCTGCTCATGAATCAGCCATAGGTATACATATGCTCCTAATATGTGCATCATGGAAAAGAACAAAACGATGCCCACATATATCTAAAATATATAGATTAACCGATTAACCATAGAGAACTAACTCTAGGGAGTATCAAATAGTGAGAACTCACGCAAAGGAAACCACTTGAATACAAGACCCAGCATCACTCAACCACCAGTAGCATGCTGTGCAGGATGCCTCATCTAAACAACAAACAAAACAAAAATACAACCCAACCATCTGCAGACAGGATTACCACCACACTCAGCCTTGCCCATCAGAGGAAAAACAAACAAACAAACATACAAAAACTCAGTACAAATCTCACCCTATATGAAGCTTATGAAAATCACTGGATCAACCTTTCTGCTGCTGCTGCTAAGTTGCTTCAGTCGTGCCCGACTCTTAGTGACCCCATGGACTGAAGCCTAACAGGCTCCTCCGTCCATGGCATTTTCCAGGCAAGAGTACTAGACTGGGGCTCCATTGCCTTCTCCCGAATCAACCTTAGGAGGGCAGAAAACAAAAAGAAGAAAGAATTCAACCTTCAAGCCTGGGAAAAGGAGACCTCAAACACAATAAGTTAAAAATATATACTTAAATATGTATATATATAATGAAAAGGCAGAGAAATATTACACAAATGAAAGAAAAAACTAGAAACACTGAAATCCAAATAAATGAAGAGGAAATAGGCAAACTACCTGAAAAAGAATTCAGAAAATGATAGTAAAGATGATTAAAAACCTTGCTGACAGAATGGAGAAAATGCAAGAATCAATTTTAAAAGCCTAAAAGAATTAAAGAATAAACATACAGAGACAAACAACACAATTATTGAAATTAAAAATACTCTAGAAAGATTCAATAGCAGAATATCTGAAGCAGAAGAACGAATCAGTGAGCCAGAAGATAAAATGGTGGAAATAACTGCTGAAGAGCAGAATAAAGTAAAAAGAATGAAAAGAACTGAGGTTAGTCTCAGAGAACTCTGGGACAATATCAAACGCACCTACATTCAAATTATAGGATCCCAGAAGAAGAAGAGAAAAAGAAAGGGTATGAGAAAAATTTTTAAGAGATTATAGTGGAAAATTTCCCCAACATGGAAGAGGAAAAATTCAATCAAGTTCAAAAGGTGCAAAGAGTCCCATATAGGATAAACCCAAGGAGAAACATGCCAAGACACATACTAATCAAACTAACAAAGACTAAACACACACAAAAAAAGAATATTAAAAGCAGCAAGAGAAAAGTAGCAAGTAACATACAAGGGAAATCCCATACACTTAATGGCTGATCTTTCAGCAGAAACTCTGCAGGCCAGAAGGGAATGGCAGGATATATTTAAAGTATTGAAAGGGAAAAATCTACAACCAAGATTACTCTAACCAGCAAGGATCTCATTCAAAATTGATGGAGAAATAAAAAGCTTTTCAGACAAGCAAAAATTAAGAGAATTCAGTACCACCAAACCAGCTTTACAACAAAAGTTAAAGGGACTTACATAGTCAAGAAATACAAGAGAAGAAAAAGATCGACAAAATCAACCCCAAACAATTAAGGAAATGGCAATAGGAAATATATATCAATAATTACTTTAAATGCAAATGGATTAAAAGCTCCAACCAAAAGACACAGACTGGCTGAATGGATACAAAAACAAGACTCATATATATGCTGTTCACAAGAAACCTACTTTGGACCTAAAGACACATATAGGCTGACAGTGAGAGGATGGAAAATATATTCCATGAAAATGGGAAGCAAAAGAAAGCTGGAGTAGCAATCTTCATATCACACAAAATAGACCTTAAAGAAGATTACAAGAGATAAGGAAGGACACTACATAATGGTCAAGGGATAAATCCAAGAGGAAGACATAACAATTGTAAATATCTATGCACCCACACAGCAGCACCTCAATACATAAGACAAGCACTAATATACATAAGGGAGAAACTGACAGTAATAGTAGAAGATTTTTAACACTAGTGAACAGATCATCAAAATGGAAAATTACAAAGGAAACACAAGTCTTAAATGATACATTAGATGATATGGATCTCATTGATGTCTTCAGGACATTTCATCCAAATGCAGAAGAATATACCTTCTTCTCAAGTGCTCATGGGACCTTCTCCAGGATAGGCCACATCTTGGGTCACAAATCAAACCTCAGTAAATTTAAGAAAATTGAAATTGTATCGAGCATCTTCTCCAACCACAATGCTATGAGACTAGATATCAATTACAAGGAAAAAAAACTGTAAGAAACACAAACACATGGAGATTGAACAATATGTTTCTAAATAACTAACAGGTTACTGAAGAAATCAAAAGGGAAGTCGAAAATTTTCTAGAAACAAATGACAATGAAAACACGACAACTCAAAACCTATGGGATGCAGCAAAAGAAGTTCTAAGAGGGAAGCTTATAGCAATGCAATCCTACCTCAAGAAACAAGAAAAACATGGAATAGACAGCTTAACTTTACACCTAAAACAACTGGAAAAAGAACAAAAAACCCCAAAGTTAGAAGGAAAGAAATCATAAAGATCTGAACAGAAATAAATGAAAAAGAAATGAAAGAAACAATAGTAAAGATTAATAAAACTCAAAGCTGGTTCTTTGAGAAGATAAACAAAATTGACAAACCTTTAGCCAGACTCATCAAGAAAAAGAGAGAAGAATCAAATCAACAGAATTAGAAATGAAAAAGGAGAGGTTACAACAGACAATGCAGAAATACAAAGAATTATAAGAGACTATTATGAACAACTATATGGCAATAAGATGGATAACATGGAAGAAATGGACAGATTCTTAGAAAGTTCCATCTTCCAAGAATGAACCAGGAAGAAATAGAAATTATGAACAACTCAACTACAAGCACTGAAATTGACACTGTGATAAAAAATCTTCCCGATCCCCAGCCCCCCCACCCCCCCCCCAAAAAAAAAAAACCTAGGGCCAGATGGCTTCACTGGAGAATTCTATCAAACATTTATTTAGAGAAGAGGTAATGTCTATCCTTCTAAAACACCTTCAAAACATTGCAGAGGAAGGAACACTTCCAAACTCATTCTATAAGGCTACCATCACCCTGGTACTAAAACCAGACAAAGACAACAAAAATAAAGAAAACTACAGGCCAATGTCACTGATGAACATAGATGCAAAAATTCTCAACAAAATTTTAGCAAACAGAATTCAACAACACATCAAAAAGCTCATACACCATGATCAAGTTGGGTTTCCTCAGGGATGCAAGGATTCTTCAATATATGCAATCAATCAATGTGATACACCATATTAACATATTGAAGGATAAAAACTGTATGATAATCTCAATAGATGCAGAAAAAGCCTTTGACAAAGTTCAACACCCATTTATGATTAAAACTTCAAAAAATAGGCATAGAAGGAACCTACCTCAACATAGTAAAGGCCATATATGATAAGCCTACGGCAAACATTATTCTCAATGGTGAAAAACTGAAAGAATTTGCCCTAAGATCAGAAACAAGACAAGGGTTTCCACTTTCACCACCATTATTAAACATAGCTCTGGAAGTACTAGCTACAGCTACCAGAGAAGAAAAAGAAATAAGAGGAATCCAGATTCCTCTTATTCCAGAAAAGAAGAAGTAAAACTCTCATTGTTTGGAGATGACATGATACTGCACATGCAAAACCCTAAAGACAGTATCAGAAAATTACTAGAGCTAAGCAATGAATTTAGCAAAGATGCAGGATACAAAATCGATACACAGAAATCACTTGCATTTCTATATACTAATAATGAAAAATCAGAAGGAGAAAATAAGGAATCAATCCCTTTCACCATTGCAACAAAAAGAATTAATTGCCTAGGAGTAAACTTAGCTAATGAGACAAAAGAACTGTATGCAGAAAATTATAAGACACTAATGAAAGAAATCATTCTCCAAGCCAGGCTTCAGCAATATGTGAACTGTGAATTTACAGATGTTCAAGCTGGTTTTAGAAAAGCCAGAGGAACTAGAGATCAAATTGCCAACATCCGCTGGATCATGGAAAAAGCAAGAGAGTTCCAGAAAAACATCTATTTCTCCTTTATTGACTATGCCAAAGCCTTTGACTGTGTGGATCACAATAAGCTGTGGAAAATTCTGAAAGAGTTGGGAATACCAGACTACCTGATCTGCCTCTTGAGAAATCTGTATGCAGATCAGGAAGCAACAGTTAGAACTGGACATGGAACAAACTGGTTCCAAATAGGAAAAGGAGTACGTTAAGGTTGTATATTGTCACCCTGCTTATTTAACTTATATGCAGAGTACATCATGAGAAAAGCTGGACTGGAAGAATCACAAGCTGGAATCAAGATTGCCAGGAGAAATATCAATAACCTCAGATATGCAGATGACACCACCCTTATGGCAGAAAGTGAAGAGGAACTCAAAAGCCTCTTGATGAAAGTGAAAGAGGAAAGTGAAAAAGTTGGCTTAAAGCTCAACATTCAGAAAACGAAGATCATGGCATCCGGTCCCATGATTTCATGGCAAATAGATGGGGAAACAGTGTCAGACTTTATTTTTTTGGGCTCCAGAATCACTGCAGATGGTGATTGCAGCCATGAAATTAAAAGACGCTTACTCCTTGGAAGGAAAGTTATGACCAACCTAGACAGCATATTCAAAAGCAGACACATTACTTTGGCAACAAAGGTCCATCTAGTCAACGCTATGGATTTTCCTGTGGTCATGTATGGATATGAGAGTTGGACTGTGAAGAAGGCTGAGCATCGAAGGATTGATGCTATTGAACTGTGGTGTTGGAGAAGACTCTTGAGAGTTCCTTGGACTGCAAGGAGATCCAACCAGTCCATTCTGAAGGAGATCAGCCCTGGGATTTCTTTGGAAGGAGTGATGCTAAAGCTGAAACTCCAGTACTTGGGCCACCTCATGTGAAGAGTTGACTCATTGGAAAAGAGTCTGATGCTGGGAGGATTGGGGGCAGGAGGAGAAGGGGACAACAGAGGATGAGATGGCTGGATGGCATCACTGACTCGATGGACGTGAGTCTGGGTGAACTCCGGGAGTTGGTGATGGACAGGGAGGTCTGGCATGCTACGATTCATGGGATTGCAAAGAGTCGGACATGACTGAGTGACTGAACTGAACTGAACTGAATGAAAGAAATCAGATGACATAAACATATGGAGAGATATTCCATGTTCCTGGGTAGGAAGAATCAATATAGTGAAAATGACTACACTACCAAACCAATCTTCAGATTCAATGTGATCCCTATCAAATTACCAATGGCATTTTTCACAGAACCTGAACAAAAAAATTCACAATTCATATGGAAACATAAAAGACCCCAAATAGCCAAAGCAGTCTTGAGAAAGAAGATTGGAACTGGAGGAATCAACCTTCCTGACTTCAGATTATACTACAAAGCTACAGTCATCAAGATAGTATGGTACTGGAACAAAAACAGAATTATAGACCAATGGAACAAGATAGAAAGCCCAGAAATAAACCCATGCACCTATGGGTACCTTATTTTTGACAAAGGAGGCAAGACTATACACTGGGGCAAAGACAGCCTCTTCAATAAATGGTGCTGGGAAAAACTGGACAGCTACATGTAAAAGAATGAAATTAAAACACTTCCTAACACCACACACAGAGATAAACTCAAAATGGATTAAAGACCTAAATGTAAGACCAGAAACTATAAAACAGGAAAACATAGGTAGAACACTTGATGACAAAAATCAAAGCAAGATCCTCTATGACCCACCTCCTAGAGTCATGGAAATAAAAACAAAAGTGAACAAGTGGGACCTGATTAAACTTAAAAGCTTTTGCACACCAAAGGAAACTATAAGCAAGGTGAAAAGACAACCCTCAGAAGGGGAGAAAATAATAGCACATGAATCAACTGACAAAGGATTAATTTTCAAAATATACAAGCAGCCTATACAAATCAATACCAGAAAAACAAACCCAATCAAAAAGTGGGGAAAAGACCTAAACAGACATTTCTCCAAAGAAGATATACAGATGGCTAACAAACACATGAAAAGGTGCTCAATACTGCTCATTATTAGAGAAACGCAAATCAAAACTACAATGAGGTATCACCTCATACCAGTCAGAATGGCCATCATCAAGAAGTCTACAAACAGTAAATGCTGGAGAGAGTGTGGAGAAAATGGAATGCTCTTGCACTGTTGGTGGGAATGTAAATTGATACAGCCACTACAGAAGGCAGTATAGAGATTCCATAAAAATCTGGGAATAAAACTACCATATGACCCAGCAATCCCACTCCTATGCATATACCCTGAGGAAACCAAAATTGAAAAAGACACATATATCCCATTGTTCATTGCAGCACTATTTACAATAACTAGAACATGGCAGCAATCTAGATGTCCATCGACAGATGAATGGATAAAGAAGCTGTGGTACATATACACAATGGACTATTACTCAGCCATAAAAAGGAATGCCTTTGAGTCAGTTCTAATGAGGTGGATGAACCTAGAACCTATTATACAGAGTGAAGTAAGTCAGAAAAAGAAAGATAAATATCGTATTCTAACATATATATATGGAATCTAGAGAAATGGTACTGAAGAACTTATCTACAGGGAAGCAATGGAGAAACAGACATAGAGAATAGACTTATGGACATGGGGAGAAGGGAGCAGAGGATGAGCTGTATGGAAAGAGTAACATGGAAACTTATATTACCATAGGCAAAATAGTTAGCCAACAGGAATTTGTTGTGGAAATTCCATAGCAATATGGATTCCACAGGAATATGGCTCAGGAAACTCAACCAGGGGCTCTGTATCAACCTAGAGGGGTGGAGTGGGGAGGGAGATCGGAGGGAGGTTCAAAAGTGAGGGGATATATGTATACGTATGGTTGATACATGTTGAGGTTTGACAGAAAACAATGAAATTCTGAAAAGCAATTATCCTTTGATTAAAAAGTAAAAAAAAATTTTTTAAAGAAGTGAAAGAGATGCAGAATTCAGAAAATATATATTTATTTCAAAAAATTAATTTTTATTGCCTTCATTTCAGAAAAAATACTAATTATATCTTCTATCAATATTTTCACATAATCACTTTGGTTCAGTTCAATCACTCAGTCGTGTCCGACTCTTTGCGACCCCATGAACTGCAGCATGCCAGACCTCCCTGTCCATCACCAACTCCTGGAGTTTACCCAAACTCATGTCCACTGAGTCATTGATGTCATCCAACCATCTCATCCTCTGTCATCCCCTTCTCCTCCTGCCCTCAATCTTTCCCAGCATCAGGGTCTTTTAAAATGAGTCAGCTCTTCACATCAGGTGGCCAAAGTATTGGAGTTTCAGCTTCAACATCAGTCCTTCCAATGAACACCCAGGACTGATCTCCTTTAGGATGGACTGGTTGGATCTCCTTGCAGTCCAAAGGACTCTCAAGAGTCTTCTCCAACAACACAGTTCAAAAGCATCAACTCTTCGACGCTCAGCTTTTTTTATAGTCCAACTCTCACATCCATCAGAGAAGGCAATGGCACCCCACTCCAGTACTCTTGTCTGGAAAATCCCATGGATGGAGGAGCCTGGCAGGCTTCAGTCCATGGGGTCGCTAAGAGTTGAACACGACTGAGCGACTTCACTTTCCCTTTTCACTTTCATGCATTGGAGAAGGAAATGGCTACCCTCTCCAATGTTCTTATCTGGAGAATCCCAGGGACAGGGGTCCTGGTGGGCTGCAGTCTATGGGGTTGCACAGAGTTGGACACGACTGAAGCAACTTAGCAGCAGCAGCAGCTGACATCCATACATTACTACTGGAAAACCATGGCCTTGATTAGACGGACCTTTGTTGGCAAAGTAATGTCTTTGCTTTTGAATACACTGTCTAGGTTGATCATAACTTTCCTTCCAAGGAGTAAGTGTCTTTTAATTTCATGGATCCAATCACCATCTGAAGTGATTTTGGAGCTCCCCAAAATAAATTCAGCCACTGTTTCCCCATCTATTTGCCATGAAGTGATGGGACAGGATGCCATGATCTTAGTTTTCTGAATATTGAGCTTTAAGCCAACTTCTTCACTCTCTTTCACTTTGAAGAGGCTCTTTAGTTCTTCTTCACTTTATGCCATAAGGGTGATGTCATCTGCATATCTGAGGTTGTTTATATTTCTCCCGGCAATCTTGATTCCAGCTTCTGCTTCTTCCAGCCCAGCATTTCTCAGGATGTACTCTGCATATAAATTAAATAAGCAGGGTGACAATATACAGCCTTAACACACTCCTTTTCCTATTTGGAGCCAATCTGTTGTTTCACGTTCAGTTCTAATGTTGCTTCCTGACCTGCATACAGATTTCTCAAGAGGCAGATCAGGTGGTCTGGTATTCCCATCTCTTTCAGAATTTCCCACAGTTTATTGTGATCCACACAGTCAAAGGCTTTGGTATAGTCAATAAAGCAGAAATAGATGTTTTTCTGAAACTCTTTTACTTTTTCAATGATCCAGCAGATATTGGCAATTTGATCTCTGGTTTCTCTGCCTTTTCTAAAACCAGCTTGAACATCTGTAAGTTCACGGTTCACATATTGCTGAAGCCTGGCTTGGAGAATTTTGAGCTTACTAGCGTGTGAGATGAGTGCAATTGTGCGGTAGTTTGAGCATTCTTTGACATTGCCTTTCTTTGGGATTGGAATGAAAACTCACCTTTTCCAGTCCTGTGGCCACCGCTGAGTTTTCCAAATTTGCTGACATATTGAGTGCAGCCCTTTCACAGCATCATCTTTTAGGATTTGCAATAGCTCAACTGGAATTCCATCACCTCCACTAGCTTTGTTCGTAATGATGCTTCCTAAGGCCCACTTAACTTCACATTCCAGGATGTCTAGCTCTAGGTGAGTGATCACACCATCGTGATTATCTGGGTCGTGAAGACCTTTTTTGTATAGTTCTGTGTACTCTTGCCACCTCTTCTTAATATCTTCTGCTTCTGTTAGGGCCATACAATTTCTGTCCTTTATTGAGCCCATCTTTGCATGAAATATTCCTATGATATTTCTAATTTTCTTGAAGAGATCTCTAGTCTTTCCCATTCTATTGTTTTCTTCTATTTCTTTGCATTGATTGCTGAGGAAGGCTTTCTTATCTCTCCTTGCTATTCTTTGGAACTCTGCATTCAAATGGGTGTATCTTTCCTTTCTGCTTTGCTTTTCACTTGTCTTCTTTTCACAGCTATTTCACATAATACTTTCACATTAAAAGCAATGCCAAATTAGATCATTTTTCTTGAGTTATTATAGTACTTAGGTAGCTTTGGTCAATGGACTTCACTGGTGGCTCAGAGGTTAAAGCGTCTGCCTGCAATGCGGGAAACCTGGGTTCGATCCCTGGGTCGGGAAGATCCCCTGGAGAAGGAAATGGCAACCCACACCAGTATTCTTGCCTGGAGAATTCCATGGGTGGAGGAGCCTGGTGGGCTACAGTCCACGGGGTCGCAAAGAGTTGGACACGACTGAGTGACTTCACTTTCAAGTAGCTTTTATTAATTTCAATTTGTAGAAAATTTGCTGTTCTGAGTTACTACCAACTGAAACTGATAGGAAAATATTTAAAGCAAAATTTAAAAATGAGCTATAAATTTTAGCTATTATGTTCAAAAGTAATGTCAAATTAATACATTATCTCTATCACATAGTATGTTACAAAATATTTAAATTTCATCATATAAATTACTATCACTTTTACCACAAGTTTTTGCTACCTCTTAAGATGATATCTTGATCCATACAATATTACTTAAGTTCTTCTTTCAAAAATTTCAATGCTGGAATATTATAAAGAAAATGAAAAATGGCAATATGGAATCATTTCTCTAATTGAGACTATACTATTATCTCTAATGGATTTAAAATAGTCTGTGTAGAAATTAATACTAGAATTCTTAATATTTGAATATTAGCCTTCAGAGTTCAGGAAATTTCTTTATTTCATCTTTATAACCCTTTTAGGGGATATCACTTTAGGGGATAATCCTTTGCTGGAATATCACTTTTGTTGCATATTTCACACGTAGTTTCTTTTGACAGAAGAAAACATTTTCTCTAAAATTTTGAGAAACGTTTCTTTACCCTTTTTTTTTTTTAAATTTTATTTTATTTTTAAACTTTACATAATTGTATTAGTTTTGCCAAATATCAAAATGAATCCATCACAGGTATACATGTGCTCCCCATCCTGAACCCTCCTCCCTCCCCATACCATCCCTCTGGGTCGTCCCAGTGCACTAGCCCCAAGCATCCAGTATCGTGGATTGAACCTGGACCGGCATCTCATTTCATACATGATATTTTACATGTTTCAATGCCATTCTCCCAAATCTTCCCACCCTCTCCCTCTCCCACAGATTCCATAAGACTGTTCCATACATCAGCGTCACTTTTGCTGTCTCGTACACAGGGTTATTGTTATCATCTTTCTAAATTCCATGTATATGCGTTAGTATACTGTATTGGTGTTTTTCCTTCTGGCTTACTTCACTCTGTATAATAGGCTCCAGTTTCATCCACCTCATTAGAACTGATTAATCAAGACCACTATGAGGTACCATTTCACACCAGTCAGAACGGCTGCAATCCAGTCTACAAATAATAAATGTTGGAGAGGGTGTGGAGGAAAGGGAACCCTCTTACACTGTTGGTGGGAATGCAAACTAGTACAGCCACTATGGAGAACAGTGTGGAGATTCCTTAAAAAACTGGAAATAGAACTGCCTTATGATCCAGCAATCCCACTGCTGGGCATACACACTGAGGAAACCAGAAGGGAAAGAGACACGTATACCCCAATGTTCATCGCAGCACTGTTTATAATAGCCAGGACATGGAAGCAACCTAGATGTCCATCAGCAGATGAATGGATAAGAAAGCTGTGGTACATATACACAATGGAGTATTACTCAGCCATTAAAAAGAATACATTTGAATCAGTTCTTTACCCTTTAAAAATATTACTTGTTTACTGTTTATGGTGTTGTTCATAAGCTTTTGCTCATGGAATTAATACAAGATTTCTTATAAAATAACTATGGATAACACAAGTTGAATTTTATTTTCAGATGAAGGTCATGACTATTTAAGGATCTTCTTTTGTTTCATTTAACTCTTCTAATATCTTTCCTTGCTTAACCTGAGTTTAATTGTTTTACCAATGATCAGTAATGTTCCCACCATGCATTCAACAGTAGTTAACGTGAATTTGATAGGCATTTGAAAAAAAAAAAAAAGCTATCTTTAGTAGATGTAGAAAAAATATAATTTTGAATTGTTCCAGCAAATGTTATTTCTACTGGCACAGTTGAGGACATGTCTTCAACATGTTTAAATGACAAGTTTAAACTATGCAAAGTATATGGCACCCAAAAGTCTTCTGAATTTTGGCTAAAAATCTGGCATGCTGCTGCTAAGTCACTTCAGTCGTGTCCGACTCTGGGCGACCCCATAGATGGCAGCCCACCAGGCTCCCCTGTCCCTGGGATTCTCCAGGCAAGAACACTGGAGTGGGTGTATTAATTTGGATTGAATTCTGCCTTGTTCAAAATATTTTTATGATGTCAAAGTGAAGCGATGACTATTTTCCAAAGTCTTCATCTAATAAAACGCAAGAAGTTTAGTATTCCTCAGCCATGAAATTTGCCAATTTAATGAATGTAATTTTCTTCATCTTCCAATGTGTAGATCAAAATAACATTTAATATTTCCAAATCGTAAGTTGACTTGAGTAATTCTGTTTTTCATTCTCATTGTATGTATTAGTAATTAATTTCCTTTTAGTAAGGGACATGGAGGAAAATGGAAGGATTTCATTTCACCTGTTCAACTTGCAGACTTGATAAGAGTAGTTTTCTTGCTCCTGTGTATTGTTTTCATAAATAATTAAACCCTTAATAAAATTTCAATGTCATAATGACAAATTTTATGTGGGTCATGCATGTCAGGATATGTTCATTTTCATTGTTTGAAGTTCTAAATAGATTATCCTTTTTTCTTTTTTCTTTTCAGCTTTTTTCCTTTATGAACCCAAATTTTTTCTTGCTACCCCTGGTCCTTTATTGAGATATAATTGACAGATAACATTGTGTAAGTTCAAGGTGTATAACACATTAATGTGATACATTTGTATATTGCAAAGGATATTACCATAGCATTAGCTAACACCTCCATCATGTCACATAACTGTCATTTCTTTTTGGTGGTGAGAACATTTAAGATCCACTCTCAGCAATTTTCAAGTATACAATACAGCATTATTAATTCTAATCACTGTGCTATACAATAGATTCCCTAGAACTTATTCATCTTATAAATGAAAGTTTGTGTCCTTTAACCAATATCTCCCCATTTCTCCCACCCATCCCAGCCCCTAGCAACCACTAATCTGTTCTCTCTATTTCTGAGCTTGATTTTTAGACTCCACATACAAGCAATATCGTACAGTATTTGTCTCTTTGTCTGGCTTATTTTGCTTAGAATAATGCCCTCGAGTTTCATCCAAGTTGTCAAAAATGGCAGAATTTCCTCATTTCTCATGGCTAAGGAATATTCCATTGTGTGTGTGTGTGTGTGTGTCTCACATTCTCTTTATCCATTCAGTCTCAAATTTATTAATTTTTATCACGTTTTTGATTTTTGACTTGTACCCATTCTCACCAACCTAAATTTTTAAAAAAATATCCTCCTGCATTGAACCTGGACTGGTGACTCGATGCATGATACAGGATGCTTGGGGCTGGTGCACTGGGACGACCCAGAGGGATGGTACAGGGAGGGAGGAGGGAGGAGGGAGGAGGGTTCAGGATGGGGAACACGTGTATATCTGTGGCAGATTCATGTTGATATATGGCAAAACCAATACAATATTGTAAAGTTAAAAAATAAAATAAAATTAAAAAAAAAATCCTCCTGCAAGCTGTACAAGATTTGAGCATATTTCTGCCAAAAATGAAGATTAAGGTAAATGTAGAAGATTTGCCAAACAAAATAACCTTTATATTTTCAAGAAAGTAATTTTCTCCTAAAGTATTTAAATATGTTAAAATTAAAAGGCAAATATGAATGATAATTGATAAATACAAAATTTTCCATTAAATTGTTTTAGGTTTATCTAACAGAAGAAACTTTAAATCATATTTAATAACTTATGAAATAAAACTATTTACAATTCTAGAGATCAGAGTCCATTTATTTGCCAATGTAAAGAATCAGTACCTTGTTTTTTAAATATTATTTATATTTTGTTGGCTACAGATGTCTAAACTTAAGAGTAATGTAAATTGCTTAACAAGCAAAGCATTTTTCACCTGCCATGTGCAACCTGGGCTAGTCAGTGAATCTCTGTGGAACTACAAATTGGTATGCAGAGAGAAGCAACAAAATGGACAATTGGCACTACTGGGAAATGATCATCTTTTATACAAGAACTTACTGCATTCATGTTATCAGAGAGGACAAGTTTGACAAGTTAATTCATTTGTTTTTTTCTGTCTGCCATTCAAAGCTCTTCTCATTCCAGGCTGTATCCACCTCAGTGCCATAACCCACCAACTTAATAATATTTGGACACAGTTGCTTTTTTATTTTGAGGACAAAGGGCAAGAGGTGTGGATCAGCATTTCTCTGGGGAAGTAAAAAGTGTCAGTCATAAGAGTAGATGTTAGGATTGTTTGTCCTTAGGCTATCACTGGACATTAGATCTTCAGGGTATAAGCACCCCTGTGTTTTTTAATGTCCACTTTGGGCTACATTTATGATATGAGTCCCTCTAAAATATGAGGTGTAAGGCAGAATCCCTTTGCCAGAACAATAATCTTACTGACACTAGAAATTGTCTTGACTATCAAGTATAGCTTATTAGCATAGGTGATGAGAAGCCATACTCTTTTTGGCTTTACTTCACTGTCAGCTATAACATCAACAGCCTTTTATATATCTTGAATTTCAGTCTCCTTTCCATGCCTTTGGATTTTATCCCCTCTTATCTTTTTCTCCTCCTGCTGGAAATAAAATTCCTACCCCTCGTCTATGTGCAGGGGATGGACTTTTCTGATGAACCAACCTGGAGTATTCACCAAAGACAACCTTGAAAAAGATGAGAACCCATAACCATGCTTGGCCATCAGAGTTGCCTTCCCCTGCCACCACAAATGATGATTGTTTCGAAGATGGGCACATGGTCCCAGCAGGGATAGTTTTTTTCTCAGAGGTTCATATGACCTCTGAGATTTCTCTGCTTCAAACATATAAGCATTAATGGCCATATAAACCTAGAGATGCTATCAGCTATTATTTCTACAATTTAGACAATGGCTAACTCAGAAAAAACCAACACAAAAGAATAAGAGCCAAGAGATTAAGAGGACAACTGATGACGTCATTTGAGCCGTGCTCACCTGCTGTGGGATTTTTGAGTTGTATGAACAATTTCATTCATTTATTTTTGAATTTTTAAAAAAATTACCTAATTCAGGGTAAATTTCTGTCATTTATCTCCAAAATGTTCCAAATAATACAAAGCCGTCCTCCCACCCAGCTTCTGGTTTTGTTCTTTCATATTCTTCACTTTAGCATTTCAAGATGACTTTCCCATTCAAGTCTTCATGAGGTTGAGTAAAAATATATGCTGCTAACAATGACTTAGTGGTTTTCCCCACATAAGTAAACAGTTATTACATCCTCTACTGTTTAATTTCTTTGAGATGTGAATCATTATCCTCATGATTATGACTGAAGAAATGCCTGCTCACAAGGTTTCAGTATCTTGCCCAAGATAGTGGGAAAACTGGAGCAGTATTCGGAGCCTGGAAGGACTGACTCCAAAGACTAAACTTTCCATCCCCCTTATACTGAATCATCATTTTAAAAAAGGCAAGTAAACCAATAAATAGCCCCCTCAAACGATGCATGTTGTTTTTTTTTTTTAGATGCCCTAGATCCACTTTTTTCTTGCCTTTCTCTTCCTGGTTCCAAGATTCTCTTTGTCACTATTTCTCCCAATTACTCCCAACACTTCTTTTTCCTAGTGCTTGAAGACCACTGAGTTAATAACTCAAAGTTTTCAGGCTTTCTTTTTAAATGTACTATTTTTAAGATTTTTTGTAATATCCTCAAAACCAAACATAGTCCTTGGCATGTGGTAGGTGTTCTAGGCCACGGGTCTGTGGATACATGTTGGGGAATTATTTGGGCCACTGATTACTTTTTTTCCTATAAGATAGCTCTTTTCAGTTCAGTTCAGTTCAGTTCAGTCGCTCATTCATGTCCGACTCTTTGCGATCCCATGAATCACAGCACGCCAGGCCTCTGTGTCCATCACCAACTCCCGGAGTTCACTCAAAATATGTCTATCGAGTCGGTGATGCATCCAGCCATTTCATCCTCTGTCATCCCCTTCTCCTCCTGCCCTCAATCCCTCCCAGCATCAGGGTCTTTTCCAATGAGTCAACTCTTCGCATCAGGTGGCCAATGCATTGGAGTTTCAGCTTTAGCATCGGTCCTTCCAAAGAACACTCAGGACTGATCTCCTTTAGGATGAACTGGTTGGATCTCCTTGCAGTCCAAGGGACTCTCAAGAGTTCTCTGCAACACTACAGTTCAAAAGCATAGCTTTTTTAGCATGTCAAAATAACTACTGTGTTCTCTTTGAGTCTCCTCTCTTTCCAAAATAAACTTTCTTAGTCCTTTCAGTTCTTTCTGAGACATGTTCCAGTTGAGGCGGTTTTAGGCTTACTGTAGTTTTGTAAGTGGGGCTTCCACACCCAGTAAAGAATATGCCTGCAATGCAGAAGACTCCAGTTCGATTCCTGGGTCAGGAAGATCTTCTGGAGAAGGGAAGTAAGAAGATCCAATTCTTTAGGAAGATTAATTTGGTATTCATTTACAGGATGGCTAGAAGGGGAAAGAGGCAGAAAGCCAAAGGTCCAGTGATGTTCTATCACATGAACAAGTTACAAATGTATCATGTGATAAGATACATATGTATCTTATCACATATGATATTCATTCATTTGTTGTTCTGCACAATTAAACTGTAAACTACATGAGAGCAAATACTGTCTTGTTTTACTTTTTGGAAAGTCCAACAAAAAACACATGATCCCCTACTTGATATTAAGCTTATACATGGACTTTAAAGTCAGACTACTGAGGTTCCAATCCTGGATCAGCCACATATAGGCTCTAAGCCTTGGCAAGCTACCTAATTTTCATAACTCTGATTTACTTATCTTTAAATGGGGATAATAATCATTTCTTTCTCATATAGTCATTGTGAAGATCAAACTAGGTAATCCATAGAAAGTGTTTAACCTAATGAGTGGCACAGATGAAGCACTCAGAAGTGCCTCTTTCCGCTGTTGTTGTTATTAACATAGAGGTCCTCAATAAATATTTTAAAATGATTTAGTTACCTGGTTCCAGGCCCTCGCTTTTCCTGTCCCTAAAACTCTCCACCCATTCCATTTCCTAATGTCCCCCACATTTAATCAACGTATCAGACAGGATGCAGCCAATGAAATGTCATGAACACTGGTCACCTCCCTTTAGCATGGTTAGCTTTTTTATCTAATTAGGAGTTAACTCATATTGTGTTTGCCAGACCCCTAGGCTTTCTCTGAGTTTAACCATAAAGAAGGCTGAGTGTTGAATTGATGCTTTCGAACTGTGGTGCTAGAGAAGACTCTTGAGAATCCCCTGGACTGCAAGGAGATCAAACCAGTCAATCCTAAAGGAAACCAACCTTGAATATTCATTGAAAGGACTGATGCTGTAGAAGACCCTAGTTCTGGGAAAGATTGAGAGCAGGAGGAGAAGGGGGTGACAGAAGATGAGATGGTGGGATGGCATCATCCACTCAATGGACATGAGCTTGAGCAAACTCTGGGAGACAGTGAAGGACAGAGAAGCCTGGTGAGGTGTAATTCATGGGGTCTCAAAGAGTCAGACACAATTTAACAACTGAACAGCAACAATAAGGCTTTCTCAAAATGTGTCATTTATCAACTTGTCCTGGGAAATCTAGGGGTAGAAATGATGGACTCATCAGGGTAAAATCTAACACTTTAGGGTAACAGTGTCAGATGTTAGCATTAGGTCATAGCATAGTGTTAGGTCATAGCATAGCATTAGGTTAGCATAGTGCCAGTCTTAGCATTAGGGTAACAGTGTCAGCTTCAAAATGAGGTGTGGACCTGGGGGCAAGATGGAAAAGACATTGTTTCCTCAGTGGCCCAGGAAAGCAAGAAAAATAACTAGAATGCAGGCTGGGTGGGGGGAAAGTGAAAGTGTTAGTTCATGTCTGACACTTTGCAACCCAATGGACTGTAGTCTGCCAATCTCTCTGTCCATGGAATTCTCCAGGAAAGAATACTGGAGTTGGTAGCACTCCCTTCTCCAGGCAATCTTCCTTCTCTGGGGGATTTTCCTTCTCCAGGGGATCTTCCTGATCCAGGGATTGAACTCAGGTCTCCTGCATCGCAGATGGATTCTTTGCCGTCAGAGCCACCAGCTGGGGGCGAACAGAAGTTAAAACTAGAAAACAGGATAAAGACGACAGTAAGGGCTTGACACATAAAAAAATGTGTCAGCAAACACCAAGCTGAAGTTATAAAACGGTACTTACTGTGATTCACGCAGACATAGTTCGTATCGAGAGAGCTTTGCATGTATTGTCCTAAAGTGTCTTTACTCTGAAACAGCTGTAGGGGAGGGGCAGAGCAGAAGTGAACGGGAAAGGGTGTGGGTTCTGGAGCTTAATCTTTAGAAAAGTGATCCCCTCTTCCTTCTGTGATGGTGGTGGAAATGTACTTAGAGGCCACAGAGTCTGATGTTAGAGAGCTGCTTGGGGCGCCTGCGTTATCATACGTTTGCAGAAGACCATGTGCTACCAGGCCAGATGGACACCACCTATTTCTGTGCCAACATCCTGAACTTGTGGGCACTGAGCAGCAGCCAGAGGGTTATGCTCTGCCTAAATTGTAGTTGTGGGCCTGAGCCCTGCCACTGAACTAAAAGCACTTCTCCACACCCTTGTTCCTGCTCTCTCTGTGTGGATAGAGCCCACAGCTCCATACCACCTTGATCTGAGGCATATCTGAGACTAAACTAGGAGAGCCTCTTGTCTAGAGAGGGGTCTTGATCTTCTTTTGAATAAATCCTTCTTCAGGCCTGGGATCTTAAACATGCATGTTATTAGTCGCTCAGTCATGCCTGATTCTGTGAACCTATGGACTCTGCTCATGGAATTCTCCAGGCTAGAATACTGGAGTAGGTTGCTATGCCCTCCTCCAGGGGATCCTCTCAACCCAAGGATCAAACCTGAGTTTCCTGCACTGCGTGCAGATTCTTTACCATCTGAGTCACCAGGGAAGACCTAAACATGGATAATAAATATTTATTTATGTAGTTGATTCTTTGTTTAATGAATTAAAAGATTGCTTGAGATGTAAGAGACTTAGGTTCAATCCTTGGCTCTGAAAGATCCCCTAGAGGAAGGCATGGCAACCCACTCCCATATTCTTGCCTGGAGAATCCCACGGACTAAGGAGCCTGGCAGGCTACCGTCCATCCTCACACAGAGTTAGGCACAACTGAAGTGACTTAATAAGTATGCAAGCAATATTTAGACCCCTGTTTCCTCTGATCTACCCAAAGGTAAAAGTGCCTTTTCCGTCAAACTAAAAAACTTGAGAAAATGCCTTAGGGGACCCAGTCTTGTCCCCTGGGCTGTATATAAAGACGCTCTAAAAACAGAAAATAAAGTCAGAAAAAAATTGTCTGATCTCTGTTTGACTCTCTCAAAGAACATTTAAGGAAATCTCATTCAGAATCCACATTTCTGGTACAGATGAAGCATTCCACAAAGAGCAGTTTTGCTTGTGTTTTTATTTATTTATTATTTTATTATTGTTCTGTTTTATAATCCTCTCCACAGAGTTCCACCTCTACTGGAGCCCTGCTCATGTTTTTATTTATTTATTATTTATTTATTATTGTTCTGTTTTGTAACCCTCTCCACAGAGTTCCGCTTATACTGGGGCTTTGTCCTGGAACCTGAATTCCTTTTGTGAAAGCTCTTATCTGAATCACACGGCAAGTCATTATCAGCCAGGACCGTAGCTTACATTTTATCAGATTGGCTTCAACTACTTACCAAAGACCAAAGTAGCAGAACCATGGAACCCAGTGAGTGAAAAGGGTTTTCCTCACCCCCAAAGTAAAGAGCAATCAAAGTGGTGCTTGTAGGAGGCTCAAATTCTCTAGACTAAATGAAGAAAAATGGTTTGAATGAGGCTGTGATGGGAAAATAACAACCCACCCATAGTAGATGGGTTCTTATACATGTGGAGGAAGTAGCCGCCTCTAAATGTGAATGTAAAAGAAGGTAAATTTGTACAATTTCTTTGTCATTAGGCAAGTAATATAATACAAATGGAGTAATAAGGTTCTATTTCCTTACCTTCTACAAGAAGCACTGAAAAGAAAAGTGTATATCTCTAGCATTCACTTAAAGAAGCAGTTCGATTATTCAACTATTGAGAAATATACCTTGACAAGAGGCAATCAATTTACCAATCAAGAGAAACTTTTAAAACATTAGCTTTTAGGAATATTCCATTCTTTAAATTTGAATTCTACAATCACTAAATAGTTTTATGTTCTCTGCTTTGACAACAGTGTGACCTTAGTAAAGGCACTTAAATTTCTGTGCATATCTTTAAACATTCAATGAAAAGGCTGGACTAGATAATCACTGCATAATTTTCAAGTGCTAAGAGTTTATGTAAACTATTACTATTCATAATTTTATCTCCTGAGCAGAACAAACTACCAGGAGTCTAGTATAAGCACTAGTTACATCTTAAGATTTGTATGCAAACTTCATTTTATTGCACTTTGCTTTATTGTATTTTGCAAATAGTGCATTTTTTTACAAATCAAAGGTGTGTGGCACCCCTGCAAGCAGCAAGTCTACCGGCCTCATTGTTTCAACACTATTTGCTTACTTTGGGTCTCTATCACAGTTTGGTTATTATTGCAATATTTCAAACTTTTCCATTATTCTTTTATTTGTTATGGTGATCTGTAATCAGTAATCTTTGATGTTACTATTGCTAAAAGATTATGACTCTCTGAAGGCTCAGATGATGGTTAGCATTACTTGGCAATAAAAGATTTTTTTAATTAAGATATGTACATTTTTAAAAAGACAGAATGCTATTTCACATTTAATAGACTACAATAAGATATAAAAATAACTTTTTATGTGCACTGAGAAAGCAAAAAATTGTGACTTTTTATTGTAATATTTGCTTTATTGTGGTGGTCTGGAACCTACAATATCGCTGATGTATGTATGTATGTAATATCATCTTTTCTATTTAACTATGTTGCTACTTCTATTTACCTTTAGTCTAGACTGATTACCCTACTTCTTTAAGGCTTCTTAGGTGTTGCTAGTGGTAAACAGCCCTCTTGCCAATGCAGGAGACATAAGAGATGCATGTTTAAGCCCTGGGTAGGGAAGATCTTTATTGCTCACATTGAATATAGTATTCTAATTTATGTAGTGCTATCAGGCTAGAAGACAGGCAACATGGCATAATCATCAATGAATGTGGGCTCAGGAGCCATGTCACCTGGGTCTGATACCTTCTATACTACCTTCTACTTGCATGAGCTTGGGACAGTTTCCGTTACCTCAGTGATGTCAACTACACAAAAGAAAGACAAAAGGACCACTTACTTCACAGGATTACTGTGAAGATTAAATAAATTAATACATGAATGTGCTTCAGACAGACACACAGCCCACAGAAAGCTCTCAGTGACCCTTACCCACAATGTTAATTCCCATTATCCCTTCCATTGTTCTTCACAGTACTGAAGAGGCATGTCCAGTGACCCTTCAGAAGACGTAGCTGAAGTTGGACTGATTGCCAAAGGTCACCCAATGCAGAAATGTCTATCTAGTGATGAGAGCAGACCCCAAGTACTCTAGTATCCAATCCAGGGATCTCTCTATACACTGTGCTTCCCTGTGAGACCAAGGACTAGAGTTTGGCCATTGGCTGGTCTGATGAGCCTCACTTCAACGGAATCTGCCCAGTAGGTCAGACAGTACACCCCAGGGCTTCACTAGCAATCTCAGAGCTCTCAGCTTGAAAACCTTTGAACAGGGCTTATAACTATAGAGTTTTCTGTGCCGGGCACAAACCAGTACATAGACTGCTACCTTTACTTTCTTTTCACTGGAAGTAATTCATCTCTTCTTTAAATAGCTGCATCACTTTATCTGCTCCTCTTTCATATGGCATCACTTACTTCCCAGCACACATTATGGAATCTTGCACAAGTCTTATCAGCTCTGCTACACTGCTCACCTGTTGAGTAAACCACTGCTGCCTTATTCTTTTATTTTAAATTTTATAAACTATTGCTTTCATTTTATTTAATTTATTTATTTTGTGGCTGCCCTGGATCTTCTTATATACATGGGACTTTTTCTAGTTGCAGTGAGTGGGGCTACTCTGTAGTTTCTGTACACAGGCTTCTCATTGTGGTGGCTTCTCCTTTTGCAGAGCACAGGCTCTAGAGTACATGAGCTTCCGTAGCTGTCGCGCAGGGGTTTACCTGCCCTGAGGCATATGGGATCTTCCTTGACCAGGGATCAAACTTGTATCTCCTGCATTGGCAGGCAAATTCCTAACCACTGGATCACCAGCAAAGTCCTGCCTTATTCTTTCAAGTAATTAATTAATTAGGCTGCACCAAGTCATAGTTATGGCAAGCAAAACCCTCCATCCTCATTACGGCGTGCAGATCTAGTTCCCTAACTAGGAGTGCAGTCTGGGCCCCCTGCATTAGGAGCTCAGAGTCTTAACCATTAGACCACAAGGGAGATTCCATGTTATTGCCTTATTGTTTTTACACCTGGTTCTGTACTTTATTACTACCTGTTGATTCAATGGATGGATGAACAAATGAATGTATACTTCAAGGATAGAAGTGTTTGGGATCAGAATCAAACTCTTACAGAGAGACACAATTTAATTCAGCTCAAGTCAATTTTGAGTGGTGAAAATGTCCCTGGCACTTCACCAGATGTTATAGGAGATCCAAAACATATGTCATAGTCTCTTAAAAATTTTTTGGACAGGCGAAGACTTATCTTCCTGAAGAAATTATACCCAAGGGAGAAAAACGGAAATGATATGAAAGTCTTGGCAGTGCTTAAATTAGAAGGCTTCTCCAAAATTTCATTTTAAGTTAGTTGTTGGAAATTTGGAGTACACTTACCCAAGAAAACATTGTCATAATTTGTGATCTGTTTTCACTATTGGTCCACAACATCTTGCCAGAAAAGTCAAAGATGGAAGGGTCTTCAGAATTTATCTGGTTAAGCCCTTTTATTTCATAGAAGATACAGTGTGACTTTCTCAGGATCACACAGTGAATGAACTAAGACTAGAATCTGAATCTCTTGACTTCCTATTAAGTATTCATTTCAGTAATAGTACTTACTAATGATGGAAAAAAACATCATCATGACGGTGCACTGAATTTATATATTTATCAAACATCCACTATGTGGCAGACACTGCAAATGCTTTGTTTTTAAGATATTGGGGACAAATCACTTTGGAGAGTGTATCAGTTCAGTTCAGCTGCTCAGTATGTCTGCCTCTTTGAGACCTTGTGAATTGCAGCACACCAGGCTTCCCACACCCAAACTACTACAGACATACATATATACAAAAAAGTCTGGAAAATTCTGGAAGAGATGGGAATACTAGACCACCTGACCTGCCTCTTGAGAAACCTGTATGAAGGTCAGGAAGGAACAGTTAGAACTGGACATGGAACAACAGACTGGTTCCAAATAGGAAAAATAGTACGTCAAGGCTGTATATTGTTACCCTGCTTATTTAACTTCTATGCAGAGTACGTCATGAGAAACACTAGGCTGGAGGAAGCACAAGCTGGAATCAAGACTGCCAGAAAAATATCAATAACCTCAGATACGCAGATGACACCACCCTTATGGCAGAAAGTGAAGAAGAACTAAAGAGTCTCTTGATGAAAGTGAAAGAGGAGAGTGAAAAAGTTGGCTTAAAGCTCAACATTCAGAAAACTAAGATCATGGCATCTGGTCCCATCACTTCATGGCAAATAGATGGGGAAACAGTGGAAACAGTGACAGACTTTATTTGGGGGGGGGGGATGCTCCAAAACCACTGTAGATGGTGACTGCAGCCATGAAATTAAAAGACGCTTGCTCTTTGGAAGAAAAGTTATGACCAACCTAGACAGCATATTAAAAAGCAGAGACATTACTTTGCCAATGAAGGTCCATCTAGTCAAAGCTGTGGTTTTTCCAGTAGTCATGTATGGATGTGAGAGTCGGACTATAATGAAAGCTGAGCACCAAAGAATTGATGCTTTTGAACTGTGGTGTTGGAGAAGACTCTTGAGAGTCCCTTGGACTGCAAGGAGATCAAACCAGTCCATCCTAAAGGAAATCAATCCTGAATATTCATTGAAAGGACTGCTGCTGAACCTGAAACTCCAATATTTTGGCCACCTGATGCGAAGAACTCACTCATTTGCAAAGACCCTGATACTGGGAAAGATTGAAGGCAGGTGGAGAAGGGGATGACAGAGGATGAGATGGTTGGATAGCATCACCAAATCTATGGACATGAGTTTGAGTAAACTCCAGGAGTTGGCAATGGACAAGGAGGCCTGGCATGCCGCAGTCCATGGGGTCGCAAAGAGTCGGACACGACTGAGTGACTGAATTGAACTGAACTACAGACATAGGCATCATCCTTGACTGCTCCATCTCCTTTCTTTGCTTTCTCTCCTACCTTGTCCTGCTGATTTTACTGCCTAGATATTCCTCAGATCCATCCCCTTTTCCCCATCCCTACCATCACTTTTTTAGTTCAGGCCATCTTATGTCTTATCTGGCTGATTATAGCAGGTTTCTATACAATCTGAACAAGTTGGTGATGGACAGGGAAGCCTGGTGTGCTGCAATTCACAGGGTCTCAAAGAGGCAGACACGACTGAGCAGCTGAACTGAACTGATACACTCTCCAAAGTGATTTGTCTCCAATATCTTAAAAACAAACCAGATCATCTCATTTCTCTACTCAAAATCTTTTCATGTGTCTACACAGCCTATAGGATGAAACGTGTGCTCCCTAACTTCTTTACGAAGGTTCCCATAGTCTAATTCCTCCCTCCCACCCCTGTCACTCTTTGCCTCCCACTTGGTGCTACCGTTATTCCCACCTGCCGTCCTCTGCTTAGACCACGATGTTGTTCCTCCCTGTGCCAGCTCAGGTTCTCCCTTCTGCCTGGATCCTCACCTCCCTGCTCTTCTCACCTGTCTGGTCCTTAGGTACCCATTTCACTGTTTCCGGGTTGCTTCAGACCATCCACTGAGTACAGGTTCTTTAACTCCTTGCCCAGTGGAGTGTGATAGAAGAAAATCTGAAACAATCCCTCTAGGACTTTTTAAGTGACCAGAGGGTTCTAAAGACTTGAAATTTCATATAGAAGTTTAATAAACACATGAAAAGAAGTTCAACACTGCTCATCACTAGAGAAATGCAAATCAAAACTACAATGAGATATCACCTCACACCAGTCAGAATGGTCATCACTAAAAAATCTACAACAATAAATGCTGGAGGGGATGCAGAGAAAAGGCAACTCTCCTGGACTGTTGGTGGGAATGTAAATTGATACAGCCAATATTGAAGACAGTATGGAGATTCCTTAAAAAACTAGGAATAAAATTACCATATGACCCAACAATTCCACTACTGGGCATATGCCCTGAGAAAAACATAATTAAAAAAGACACGTATATCCCAATGTTTATTGCAGCACTATTTACAATAGCTAGGACATTGAAACAGAGAAGGCAATGGCACCCTACTCCAGTACTCTTGCCTGGAAAATTCCATGGACGGAGGAGCCTGGTAGGCTGCAGTCCATGGGGTCGCTAGGAGTCGGACACGACTGAGTGACTTCACTTTCACTTTTCACTTTCATGCATTGGAGAAGGAAACAGCAACCTACTCCAGTACTCTTGCCTGGAAAATCCCAGATATGGCAGAGCCTGGTGGGCTGCCATCTATTGGGTCACACAGAGTCGGACACAACTGAAGCGACTTAGTAGCCGCAGCAGGACATTGAAACAGCCTAGATGTCCATCAACAGATGAATAGATAAAGAAGCTGGTACATATATACATATACACAATGGAATATTCAGTTCAGTTCAGTTCAGTCGCTCAGTCGTGTCTGACTCTTTGCGACCCCATGAATCGCAGCACGCCAGGCCTCCCTGTCCATCACCAACTCCCGGAGTTCACTCAGACTCACGTCCATCGAGTCAGTGATGCCATCCAGCCATCTCATCCTCTGTCGTTGTCGTCCCCCCTGAATATTACTCAGCCATAAAACGGAATGCATTTGAGTCAGTTCTAATGAGGTGGATGAAACTAGAGCCTATTATACAGAGTGAAGTAAGTCAGAAAGAGAAAAAAATATATGTCAAAGCATACATATGGAAACCAGAGGATGGTACTGACGAACCTATTTGCAAGGCAGAAGTGGAATCACAGACATAGAGAACAGACTTACAGACAGTGGGCAGGGAGAAGAAGAAAGTGAAACGGAAGGAGAGACTAGCATGGAAACATATACACTACCATATGTAAAATAGATAGCCAGTGGAAATTTGCTGTATGACTGTATGACTCAGGGCTCTGTGACAACCTAGAGGGGTGGGATGCGGTTGAAGGTGGGAGAGAGGTTCAAGGGGGAGGGAACATATGTATACCTTTGGCTGATTTATGCTGATGTTTGGCAGAAACCAATACAATATTGTAAAGCAATTATCCTTCAATTAAAAATAGACAATTTTTTTAAAAAGGGTTCAAAAACAGACTTGAAGTCTCCAAGAGCATTGCCTAGGTGAGAAACCTCAAGTGCTGGATGCACTGCATTGACTGAAGAACTGTGAATGGCTTCTCTGAGGCAGAGACCAGATTCCACACAGTGATGCTGAATCCCCAGAGAGCAAGGGTGGCCAGGTTTCCAGATGTGGATGCCCAGCTACCCTTGCGGGAGGATTGTCCCCAGCAGCCACTGCTGGAGTGGTTCTCTAATGTAGGTGCTACTTCCAGGCAGCCTGCTCTCTTGTATCCCAGCCCTGACCTCTCCTCTCTAAACTGATCTCTCAGAGACTTAGGACCCTAGCACTTTTCTCTTCTGTCTCCCCCAGGTCCTCTTCCCTTTTCTCTCAGATCTTCTCCAACAAAGAATAATTCCATTTTCTTTACTGAATAGGGCATTGGACCCCAGCAGGCTCTGTACATTTTCTTAAAACCTATTTAGGAGGTTATGATCTGGGCCTCCACTGCTACCTGGCAATTTTTCCTGTTCAGTCTTTAAACCCAAAGGCTGATCATTTTCCCAATCAGGGCAAGAAGGGGTTCATTTTGTGCCACAATGGTATCTTTCTAGTTAGAAAGAAACTGGTGACATTTATTTACATTCTGCTAAATTTTCTGCTGGGCTTCCCAGGTGACGTTAGTGGTAAAGAACCCACCTGCCAATTCAGGAGACTCGAGTTCAATCCCTGGGTCAGGAAGAGCCCCTGGAGGAGAAAGTGGCAACTCACTCCAGTATTCTTGCCTGGAGAATCCCATGGATGAAGGAGTCTGGCAGGTTACAGTCCATATGGTCACAGAGTCGGACATGACTGAGTGACTAAGCACAAACTTTCTACTAAGCTTTGAGGCTTAGTTCAATATCACCAGAACCTGACCGGAAGCTACTCTAACAAGCAGTATTTTTTCTACTCCCCTCCAACTGGGCTGGGTATTTCTGCTCTATGTCCAGTAATAGGCAGAGCAATATCTCTCATACAGCACTTATCACAAAGTGTTGCAATTATCTGTTTATATGCCTATCTTTACCACACATCTGAGTTCCTGAGAACAGGGGCTATGTCTTATTCATCTTTGTATTCTTTATGCCAACAAGTGTCTGACACATAGTGTGTGTATGTGTGTGCTCACTCGTGTCTGACTCTTTGCAACCCCATGGACCATAGCCTGCCAGACTCCTCTGTCCGTGGGATTTTCCAGGCAAGAATACTGGAGTGGGTTGTCATTTCCTCCTCCAGGGGATCTTTCCAACCCAAGGACTAAATCCGCACCTATTGTGTCTCCGTCATTGGCAGGCAGATTCTTTATCACTGTGCCACCTGGGAAGCCCCTGACATATATTAGACGCTCGATAAATGATTGTTGTTTCACTGACTTCCTTTGCTAACTGGAGTAAATAAGAGAACTGGCTCCTGCCCTCAAGAAACTTAACTCCAATTTAACATTGATCATTGCTACTATGAATGATGATTTTTTTCCTGATAGGAGATCTTTTTCTGAGACACCAAGAATTACTATGCAGATGGGAAACACATAGAAACATATTTACCTAACCATCAGATCAGCTGACTGGCTGTGACGATTTAGCATCAGCCAGAGGCCTATGATAAGAAGTCTACCAGGAGCCCAGGTATCATAGAGTCTCTTCAGTGTTCTGGATGAGATGTACATTTTGTGAAGGGGTAGTGAGTGCTCTGACCCAGAGAACAGAGTCAGATACCAAAGCGGGTGTTTAACAGATACTTCTTTCAAAGCAGCTCCATGTCAAGAAAATATGCTAAAATCTAGAGAAGAGCTGATTAAAAAAAAAAAATAATAATAATCTAGCAGAGTCTCAGGAATGCAGGAAGGGTGTTTAGAATAGGAAGTCTTCTGGGAACTTTCATTTTCACAGAGGAGATGAAGCAGGTCCTTGTGCAATAGGCACAGAGATATCTTTCTAATCTCTTTTCTCCGAATTGCAAAAATTGGCAGAGAAACAAGATCTAGTGGTGATGAGGGACTTCCACTAGCAGGACATCTGCTGGAGGTCTCATGCAGAACAGCTGATGAGTTCTTGCCTTGCCTTGCTGACAACTTAATCTCTCAGTAGGTAGAAAAAGCAGTGAGAGGGAACTGCTACTCAGGACTTAATTATGACCAGTAAGGAAGATCTGGATCATGATGTGTATGTTATAGGATGCAGGGAGCAAAGTGACTATGGCGTTTCTGAAAGCTAATAATAAACGAGATGGTAGCCTCTTACTATAATGAAATATGGCAACCATATCAATTCCTTTTGGGAAACAGTGTATGGATAAATTAGATAAAATATTCAGATCACTGTATCCCAGACACCAGGAGAGCAGATTTCTGGAAGTTCAGAGCAAAGGATTGCAATCGCTTGACCCATGATGTAAAATAATAAAGGAGCTCCACTCTTTAATGGTATGGGCACTTCTAAGAAATGAAATTCAAATAACATTACTGTTAAGTCATCCTGATAAAAAAAGGAGTAGGCAGCTAACAAAACCCATGGGGCCTCATAAGGAGTACTTTGATGAGCTCAGATTGAATAAAGCCCTGCACAAAAGTATAAGGAATAAAGTGTAAGTTATAATAAATCTAAAAGTGCACACAGTCTTATAAAGACAGTAATACTAATGCCTGATATTTACTGAGGGTGTGCTCTGTGACAGGTGCTGTTCTCAGCACTTTCCATATATTGACTCTAGGATTCCTCAGAAGAACCTTATGAAGTAGCTGTAAAATTTACCTTGTTTTTACAGAGAAACGGTCTAAGAAGCAAAGTGGTTAAAGTTATTGACCCAGGATCGAAAAACCAAAAAGTTGGGATTCGAATCCAAGCAAGCTTACTTGAGTCAGCACTCTTCACCTCTATGCTCTACTTTTATCTACTTCACAACTCTTCTTAGGCCACTGAAGGCAAGGTAAAGAGCAGAATGCATAGGTTTTGGCAAAATAACAATTGGATATGGCTTTTGAAGGGGGTGTTCCTGTAACAGGAAGAAAAAGGAAATACTGGACTTAATGGAGGAGACAAAAATGGGAACAGATATCAAAGGAAAGGCAGTCCTGTTAAACTCTTATTTTGTTGTCAATTTCCTCCAAAGGGGGAATTTTTTTTTAAGTTGTAAGAGGTAGATTAAACATGGTTATAATGTGGAAACCAAAAAAAAAAAAAAAAGAAAATAGTTTCTTGATGTTCCAAAATAATAGCTGTTCTAGTGTTCTGGGGATTTTAGCTGGCCAGAAAAGAAACAAGACTCCGCTGTGCTGCAAGGGCTTCCTAGGTGGCACTAGTGGTAAAGAACCGTCCTGCCAATGCAAAAGATGGAAGAGATGCAGGTTCGATCCCTGGGAAGACCCTCTGGAGGAGGGCATGGCAACCCACTACAGTATTCTTGCCTGGAGAATCCCATGGACAGAGGAGCCTTGCAGGCTACAGTCTCTATGGTCGCAAAGAGTTGGCCACAACTGAAATGACTTAGCACATAGTCACAGCACACAGGGTGCCCAGGACAGGTAGGGTAAAGGGGTGATAAGTCTGGGAAGCCGGCCCCTTAAAGACCACTCAGTTCAGCTCTTTGTCTCATTTCACTCCATATAGTTGATCAGATTATGCTCAGTGCCGGGTAGAATGTTTTGTGGGCAGCATTCATCAACCATTCCATACATGTCCAAAGGAGGAAAAACTGATGGTAAAGAGTAGATGCTGTGCTGTATGAAGACCTCCTGGAGGAAATGGGGCCCCTAGTAACTATAGATGTGACATTTGCATGGTATATCATCATATGCAAAGTCCTTTCACATACATCACCTTTCTGGATCCCTATAATATTCTTCAGCAGTAGATACTCCTGGCCTATTCAACAGAACTGGGAGGAAACCAACATGCAAATTAGTTTGCACCAAAGGCTCTGCCCACTATCCCAGGCTCCCTCGTGGTTGCTGTCTTCAACTATCTGAAGGGTCGTCATGTACAAGAGGGATTGGGTTTATTCTGTTCAACTATTTGGGATTCAAAGGGGAAGGAATTTCCCAGCAGGATGGCACCTGACCCTGGAAGGTTCAAGTAGAGCTCAGAGATGGGCTTATAAGATGATGCTACTGATTGGAGTTTGGTCTGATACCATCATGGGCCTCAGACTTAAATTTCATGAACGAAACAACAACTATAGCAGCAGCAACAACAACAGTAATGATCATAAATGGAGGACTGACATAACACTCTTACCATCTGCCTTTTATCTGCTTGTTAAAAAAAGGAAACTGAACACCAACGAGAGAATAGCCTACTATTACATTGCGTTTTTTGTTTTCACATTTTGCTGTAGACTGGTAAAAAAAAAAAAAACTGTCACAAACTGGCAACAGTCCACAGACCATTATTTGGGAAACATTGGATTAGAGGATTTTTAAGGTTCTTTCTAATTCTAAAAATTGTACAACTCTAAATCATACACTTTGTTACCTAATTACGCCTTTCTTATACTTTAGCTAACATGTTGAAAGCATTCTCAGTGCCAGGCAATGTGTTAAGTTCTTTATATGTCAGTCAATTTAATCCTCCGAATAACCCTATGTCATCGGTGGTTGCTGGTCCACTGTCAATGGAGACCAACTCAGAGAAGTTCTATGACTTATCCCAGGTCACACAGCTGGGAATTCAACTTTGCTCTCTGACTTCGGTGCCTCTGCTTTCATCAATAGGATTCCATGCTTTCATTGTTAAAAATGAACAAAATGGGGCATCCCAGGTGATGCTAGTGAAGGAGCCCACATGCCAATGCAGGAAACATAAGAGACATGGGGTCGATCCCTGGGTTGGGAAGATCCCCTGGAGGAGGGCAACCCACTCCAATATTCTTGCATGGGGAATCCCATGGACAGAGGAGCCTGGTGAGCTACAGTGTGTAGGGTCTCAAAGAGTCGGACATGACTGAGCATGCAAGCATGCATGAATAAAATATTTCTAATATCTTCCTGGACTCTAAGTTCCTAGATGGCAGGGTGTACACATTTTAGCTTCTGAATCCCATAATTGATGTTAGCACAGTACCTCTACTGCATTCAACAAAATTAGAGTATTTACTAAATAGCTACTGTAGTTCAGCTCAGGGCTTCCTGAGGCACACACAACATCTTTGTTGATTAGTTGATCAGCAAATTAGTATAGGAGAATGTTGACTCTAAGGAACTAGTAAACATACTTCTCATTTCACTTATATGCTACCTGAGTATTCAAATGCACAGGGATCACCAGCAAGGAGAATCTTTTCTCTGATTTACCAACTGCAAGAAGGAAAGCTCCAATGTCCTATTGCTTCTCAGATTCTCTCCTTTTGCCAGAGAGGATAGCAAGGACCATGTCCTTTATTTTCTATGTTTTCTAAGCCACACCAGCTGCCTATCTTACAGCCAGAAAGACCAAATAAGCTCCCCTCTGGGTCTTTGTGAGCCTCTGTAACAGTAAAAGGCTGTTGGGAAGAACCCACTGTGAGCCAAATAGCAGGAAAAACTGATTCTCCAAGAAAAGGGGCAAGAACTTGGTATTACATGGTGAAGAGGAAAGATTCTAAAGGGACCAAGAGCCTGGTGGTTGACTTCACAGCTACATTCATATACTGTCTATGATGTGTCCACTGTCCTGAGTGCAGAAGGGGCTCCATTGGTGGAACAGTGAAAAAATATGTAATTTGCCAAAAACATCCAATCAGTGTGGTTGTTACCTTAGTCTGAGCACAGCAGATGTGACTTAACAGCCTGTACTGGCTTGGGCTGAGGACAGGGGCTCAGGAGAGGCTGCTCGAGCAAGGAGCTGTCCATGCTGCCCGTCTCTAGGCCGCTGATATGGAGCTGGGTATTCCCGAACCTGTCAGCACTGCCCTTCCCACAACACTGATCCAGGGCTCAGGGACTGTGGGTGGTGAAAACGAAAGTGAGAAGAGCAAGATCTATCCATGACAACCTGAAGGTGGCAATAATCACATTTGCTTGAAAATTGCCTGAGAATGAACTACGTGTTCTTGTGTGGATATGCAAATGTATGTAAATGTATGCAAATAGGAGAGCCTCTTAACTCGTTTTTCCATCTGGATGCAGCCTGTTGTGGTGAGGCCAGAGGAAGTGGACTCTTAAGTGATGGAGTCTGTCCAGTTCTCCCTTTGGGCCAGGGGCCAAGGGTGTCTGGAGAAGCATATCCTTTGTTCTCCTGGCCACCTTTTTCCTATAGCTAGGATTTAGAATTTGGGGACCTAGCTTGTGATCGATCAATCAATATATATTGCACTGATTCAGTATGATCTGATGTGGAGAAGATGGGTTTTGTGTTCTCTGTCCCCTTCCTCATCCCCAGCCCCTCCCAGTCCCAACCTGTTGCAGACCATGATGTCAGTATCACAATAAACAGGGAAACTTCCACAGCCTTGAGCCCCATTCCTCAACTAAAAAACAAGAAGGCAGAACCTGAGATACTTTAAGGTCCCTCCCAGGAGGTCAGATCTGAACATCTGGACTCACTGATGGAAAATATAGTGAGAGGGCTATGCTGTGATGACTTACCATCAGCTGGATGCAAGAGAGAAAGAAGCAAGGGCTTTAAAGTTGAAGTCCTTCTGACCTGGGTTCAAATCTTTAGATTTTTTTGGTTCCTAACAACTTATGCTTGAACAAGTTACATAACTTCTGGTTAGAAACTTCTACATTCTTCCCTTTTGGTGCCTAACTTCTGTCCTCTGTACGTGTGTTAATACATACAACAGATATTTAACATTTAAAATGCATACTTGGTGTCCAGTACTGGGCTAGGTTATAGAAATTGAAAAATAAGGAAGCCATCAGCTCTTAGTCTAGGAGTGACACACAGGGACAGAGGTTAAGTAACACAGACTGAAGTAACTATTGTGCCCAAGAGACTTTGGGAGCATGATCAGGTCCACCTAACTCATAAACCCAGCCTCAGAGCACATGGAAGATGGTGACAGGTAAGGGAACACCTGAGTCAAGTCTTGAAGAACAAATTTAGGCACTGGCCAGACAAAGGGGAAGTATGGAAGCTTTTCAGTCTAGTGGAGCAGCCCCAGGCGAAGGCACAGGGACCTAAGGGAAGGCGGTTTGCTTTGGGCGAGTTGGGCACTGTGTCTGGAGCTCAGCATGACTGGTGAGGCTGGAGAGGCAGGTTCAGGACTGTAGGGGTCATGCTAAGGCTTGGCTTTCCTGTCTGATGATGGGTTCTTCAGAAGGCTGGAAATGTTAGTTCCTCCACTTGCCCCAAGAAGATGGACCTGCATAACTCCAGCCAATGGCCTACACTGTGGACCAGAGCCAACAGTACCGCTAAGGTAACTAGCCCTTTGTTTCTTTACTCATTGCCTCTCTTAAGGGAATATCTATGTAAGAAGAGGAATCAGGGTGAGGGCAATGTTTACCAATGAGAGAGAGATTTCCAACAGCAGTCATTTCAGGAATCAGCAGAGTGGGAGTGGGCTGCAGGGATTGGGCTGGAAGGCCTTCCCCCACCATCCTTTCCCATCTCCTTCCCATCTATGACATTCATGGTAGTTCTGACACAGCCTGCTGGGGTTAGGTCTGTGCCACCAAATGCAGACGAGGCCTGGCCAGAGGGAATAGGGCAGCATGGCCTCTGCCTAAAGGACACCATGCCCAGACATAGTGTCACGAAAGAGGATGCCTTGTGTACGTGTGAACGTGCCTGCCAGCCCCTGCGTATGGGGTAACCCTGTGTGGTCCCCTTGCTACCCAGAGGGAGTGACACTTTTCCACCCTGTGACTGGCAACCCCTCGATACTCAGTCACTTGTTCTTTAAAAGATTTTTTTTGGGGGGGCTGCCCTGGGTCTTAGTTGAGGCATGTGGGATCTGATTCCCTGACCAGGGATCAAACCCAGGCCCCCTGCATTGAGAGTGTGGAGTCTTGGCCACAGGGTAGGCCCCTTAATCTGACTCTTACATCATACCTGACTTACTAATGGTTTCTCACTGCTGACCTTTCTAGAGATACCACTTATCCAGAACAAAAGAAGGTAGAAAGATCATGTTCCCCCTTGCCCCACAGCCCCCAGACTTGTGCCATTTGAGGGAAGATTTGCAGAACGTCTACATTTCTGGGGCAGAAGGAGCCTGGGAAGGAACCAGGATGTGGCTTTCTTCTCACTTTGTCTAAAGCATGAGAATGAAGTGCAGGCCCTGCCCCCAATGCACGGTAATTCCTGAATTTTGAAGTGGAGTTTGGAAGGCAGGGAGACTGGAGAAAGGGAAGGTTCAGAGAACCAGGACTTCTGTCTGCTGAGAATGGGGTGCTGGATAGGGGATGATGGATGAAAACGAGCCCGAGTTGAATATCCATGAAAGTTGGGGCTGCTCCCCAAACTTCCATAAATCTACAAATCACCTGGGATTATATTAAAGGGCAGATTACAATTCAGCCAAGGGTCTGGGGTGGAGCCTAAGAGTCTGTATTTATAGCAAGCTCCCAGGTTTTGCCAAAATTGTAATTTGCGGCCCACACTTTGAGTGGCAGGGGTGTAGAATACATAATATTAATCTTTCTCAAAAAATTGCAGGAAGCTTAGGGCCTGCTTGGGTTTCCCAGGTGGTGCTAGTGGTAAAGAACCCATCGGCCAATTCAGGAGACATTAGAGACCTGAGTTTAATCCCTGGGTCAGGAAAATACCCTGGAGAAGGGAATGGCAGCCCACTCCAATATTCTTGCCTGGAGAATCCCTTGGACATAGAACCTGGTGGGCTACAGTCCATGGGGTCGCACAGAGTCGGATGTGACTGAAGCAACTTAGCGTGCACACATATGTAGGGGCTGCTAAGCAGGCAAGTACTCCCTCCAAAAAGAGCCTCCAAAAGATGCCATGTTCCAAGGGACAGAAACTGCAGGAAAGAACATATGAGAAGAACTAGAATGTGGTCATTTTTGGGTCCCTGGACCAAGGCTGGGTATATATAATAAACAACACTGTGGAGATATCACTGCTTTTTAGCAATCCAGGAATATTTTGTGCTCTGCCCTAAATAATACTTTAATGCAACAAAAGCCAGCCCAAATGCCAGCAAGATGCCTGAAACTACCCTTATTATCACCACTGCCATCGACCCCCTGGGTCAACCTCTCTTTTGAAGGCACGCTTCTTGGGAGCTTCCTATTAAACTGTCTCAGACAGCTTCTGTTAGCCCTTTGGTCACAGGGCTAAGTGGAGACACAAGGAAAGGGTAGAGGGGTGAGTCCCAGCAGTCCAGCTTGTTATGTGTACTACAGCTTTTGTAAAAACTTACATTTTGGTGGAATGGCCCAGAAGGCAATGGACAATTTTCCCAACTGCCTGTGGGGAAAATTTTCTTTAATACTAATTGCAGTGTATTTCCTCCTAGCTGTAACTCATTTTACAGCTTCCACATCTGCCATCTCATTCCATCTTTACATCAGATCTGTAAGCTAGGCAAGCCAGTGTCATTCTCTGCTTTTTCTCAGGTGGGAAAACTATAGTTCAGAAAGCTGGTAAGTGACACGTTTAAAATGCCATGATCCTTGTCTCCCAGCTCAATCCAATGCTTTATTCAAATGATGATTTCTCATACATTTTGTATTTTCCCAGAGAATTAAAATGACCCATGGAGTCTCTAATTGATGGCCCGGTTTCCTGGGGAGTTGTCAATTCTGGTTTTTTAAATTTATCTAATTTGAGATCATCTAAGACATGGCAAGGGGCTTTCCAGGTGGTGAACTGGTAAATGCACTGGTCCATGCAGAAAATGAATGAAGACATGGCAAGGGGCAAGAGGAATTCGGTAAGCAATTGCTTAGCTTTAGCACTTCTATTTATTAACACTAATTCTGGTGGATAACTTTCTAAAATATGTATTTAGGAGTCTCTGCTTTCTTTTCATAGGGCCCATTTCATTTTCATAGAACCCGTGTCAGAAAATAATTCTTAGGCCAAACGAGGATTTGGAGAGCAGCAGAGCTGAAATGATGAGTTCTGACCACAAGAGGGACCCCGGGCACCAGCTACAATTTTTTTTTTTTTTCCTGCAGCAATTGATGCCTGGAAAGGTACACACCTCCTAGAAAAATTCAGGTCAGGTGCACATCTGGCTAAGAAGCCCTTCATTGTTCTACGAGCCAGGTCTGGAAGAGACCAAAGCACCCCAGCTCTGAGCCAGAGGATTTTAATTCGAGGATGCAAGCAAAGAGATTAAAATCATCCCAAGCGAGACCCAGTCACAGGAATCAAAGCATTTTAGTCTAGCTCTTTCATTTAACCTATCACCATAGGGTTTTCAGAGTCTCCTGGTCCCAACTATTTGAATTCAGGATATCTTGCATTGAGTCAAGGGCTGTTGTAAACCTCTCCCCTGGTGGTTCTGTTGCACTGCCAATTTGGGGAAAAGCTGCTGGACTCGTTCTGGATCTATCCCAAAGCATGGACTATCCCTGGAAAATATTCTGACGATTCATTACTGTCCAGCCTCAGCTTGAGTCCTTTCTGTAACAGTGAAATGCTGACACAGTGTCAGTTCTATCCTCTTATGCTCTTCTATGGCGCCAGTTCTTTTCTCTCGCAGCAGCATTTGTAATTTATCTATGTGCTTAGTGTCTCTGCCTCTCTTATTTGTCTCTTAACTTGACAAAAGCAAGGCCCTTATCTGGTGTGCTCATCACCGTGAAAAGGGAACACAGAGCAGTGCAGAGCACACTGTTTGTGTGTACACATGTTACTGTTTTACAGTGTCAAGAGTGCCACACCCCATCCCTGAAATCAGCAGTCCTGTCGTGGAAAGCCTTTCCTAACCTTCAGTCAAAATCTATCTCTGTTATTTCTCCCCATCCTGTGTTTCTAGTTCTAAAGCTACAGCTACATATATGTCTAATGTTCCTCTCAAGGACAACTCTTCAGGTACACAATGACAGCTATGTATTTTTCTACACTTTTCCAATGTCACTGCCCCGCCCCCACCAACCCCTGTTCTTTTAGCCCTTCTGTATGGAAGAGGCGTAGTCTCTGGAGTTGCATCATCTTGGCCACCCCCTAGGAAGAGCTCTGATTTATTAGTGACTCAACATGTGGTTCCCAGAGCCCTTGATTTCCAGAATGGCCTGTCCTGGGGAGGTGAGGGTGGTATATGCCCTCCCTCATCCTGGACACTGTGTTTCTTAATGCAGTTGAAGTCTGCATTAGCGTTTTGGCTGCTATGCACACTATTGAATCATCTTTAGCCTGTGGCCAAGTGAAACCTCTAAAATCTTTTATTTTTTTCAAAAGAACTTCTGTTGAACCAGGCCTCTTCCATCCTGCTTTTGTACAATTGATTTTTTAAAACACAGGTTTTGCATTAATCTGTTAAATTTTATTTAATTTCTGCAGAATTTTTTTCTATCTCAGTGACCTCCCCTCTAACTTACTCCTTTCACTTTTCCAGAGCTGTCCATAGATCTCCTTCTGTCAATCAATCAAGAATGCAGATTGAACAGCCCAGTTCTGGGGCCTGAAGGAGTGGATATAGAGGAGAAATATGGTCATATTTTTGGAAGCTTCCATGCTGAGAGTCAAGAGAGTCCACTTCATCCTCACCTCTTTCTCAGGTCACAGAGAGAAAATGACCAACTGGTTTGTAAATAGCTTTCTTTTCCAATGCTCCACACCCATTCCCTTCTCTTCTGGATGACTGGCCTTCATTGCACTGGCTTCAAGAATCCACCACACCCAATTTGGAAGAGTGTGGAAGGAAAAATGTCCTTTATTTTTGTATCTTCTCTGTATCTGTATGTGACAGTGAGACAGAACCACCCATTGGCCAGGGGCTTTGGTTTGCTGAGGGTCTGTAGCTGGTGAACAGCAGAATGGATGGAGCTGTGTCTATGTGACTGAGGGCCTTGTGGAACTCCTGTGTGCCCTGGGATCCAGATATGTTCAGAGTTATTCTGAAGAGGGCTGGAAAAGCCAGAAAACCAAGAAAGAAAAGGGACAGAGGGAACCAGATGGGTCTGGAGAGATGCTGGTATCCAGGATTGTGTCTGATTCACTCATGTGTCTCTGAGACCTCTCACAGTGTCTTTGACTTAGAAAGCACTCAATACATCCTTAAGTGGAATGAATTATACACCCCTAAGTGTATAATGATTATATACTGCTATATATTACCAGGGCTTCCCTGGTGGCTCAGATGGTAAAGAATCTGCCTGCAGTGCAGCAGACCCAGGTTCTATCCCTGGATCAGGAAGATCCCCTGTAGGAGGACTTGGCAGCCCACTGCAGTATTCTTGCCTGAAGAATCCCATGGACAGCCGACCCTGGTGGGCTACAGTCCATGTGGTCGCACAGAGTCTGACATGACTCAGCAGCTAACAGTTTCACTCCCTTTCATACATAATTATACAACCTTAGGTGCCTTAATGGAGAAAGAAATGGCAATTCACTCCAGTATGCTTGCCCGGAAAATTCCGTGGACAGAGGAGCCTGGGGGTCTGCAGTCCACGGAATAGCAAAGAGTTGGCTACAACTGAGCGACTGAACACAAGTGCCTTAAAGGGTTAACCTGACAAAGTACGCAGAAACTGCAGGGAAGTGAATGCAGGCATGCTGGTTACAGAGGCCAGAACTGGAAAGAAGGACGCAGAGTTCAGAGGGCGGGAAGGCCTGGGGTACAGGGACACCTAAACTGGAACTAAAGAGGAGAAGGGGATAGAATGGAAAAGAAAAATCAACAGGGAACAGAAATGGCTTCTAGGTCCAAGGAGGGTGTGTGTGCCCCCACTGAAGGTGATGACATGTAAGGAGGTGGCTGGACACCTAATTCAGTTCCGAGCCAAAGGGAGACCATCTGAGAACTCTGGGGAGTCTCCCGAGACTCACTTCTCTGCAAGAGAAGATGAAGAATGGTAGCTCTCCCCGGCTGTCTGAGGCCCACAGCTTCGCGGTGTCCACGGCAGCTTTGTCGCAAAGGAAAGCCTGCATCGTTCCTCCAACATGGCTGGGGAGCTGTGGCAAAGACACCCTCAGCTCCAGCCACCCGAAAGGTGGCCCAGAAAACAGGTTTCCAGAAACCATGTGCTGACGTCCCTCTGAACTCTTCGGCCCCCAAACGGTTTGCACGCTGTGGAAAGTATGGCCTGAGGGACCGAGGGAGAGGAGTTCCCTTTGGGGGCAGTTCTTCTGTGCTAATTCTTTTCTTACTTATTCCTCTTCCCCACGGGACTGTAAACTCTGAAGAGTGGGGCACAACACCTTATGTTTATACAATTAATCATTTCTCACATCTGAAGTGAAGCGAAGTGAAAGTCACTCAGTCATGTCTGACTCTTTGCGACCCCATGGACGATACGGTTCATGGAATTCTCGAAGCCAGAATACTGGAGTGGGTAGCTTTTTCCTTCTTCAGGGGATCTTCCCAACCCAGGGATCCAACCCAGGTCTCCTGCATTGCAGGCAGATTCTTTACCAACTGAGCTATCAGGGAAACCACTTCTCATAATATGTTTATGAGTTCTATGTTCCAGTCACAAGACAGGGAAAGTTCTTGCACTCCTGGTGCTTGATTTTCTAGTGGGGGGAATGTAGATCATCAACAAGCTGGTAAGCAAACCAATAAATAGACAAGACCATATCAGTGCATGGTACATGGTGCCATGCTGTAAACGTCCTAGATGAACTAGTGGGGAATCATTGGGTGCATGAGGTGGCTGGGGGCTACAGCCCACTGGATGTCAGGGAAGGTCATTCTTGGAAGAGGTGAGATTTGCATCAAGATCTCAAGGATGAGAAAGTCTCAGTCACAGAGAGAGCAGAGGAAAGAGAGTCATGGGCAGAAGAGATGTCAAGTGTGAAGACACTTAGTGGAAATGGGACTTGCCCGTTCAGAGAACAGAAAGTGCCCTAGGCCATGGGCCTCCAGCTTAGTGAGCATGGAGGAGCTGATGGAAGTCTCTATAGTTAGAGGGAAGGCATGTGAGTTTAGCTCTGGTACAGTACGGGAGAAGTAAACATCAAATTTGGGATGGAATAGTCTATTTTCCTGAAGAGAGATTTCACAGTTTTCACCAGATTTTCCAAGACACCTGCAACGTTCCTTCTCCATACATTAATAATGCATGACATAGAGGGAGAAAACCCAAGCCCTTCAAACACATGCAGTTTGGAGTCACATGCAGTGTATTCTTCTAGGAGGTGGAGAACTACTCAGGAAAAAAAAAAAAAAATACAAACAATAACCCTTGAAGAGGGCGAGGGTGAAATTTGGAACATTACCTGTGAAATCTTAGGGAATAAGCAACTTTGATCCCTGGGTCAGGAAGATCCCCTGGAGGAGGGCATAGCAACCCACTCCAGTATTCTTGCCTGGAGAATCCCATGGACATCGGAGCCTAATGAGCTATAGTCTATGGGATCTCGAAGAGTCAGACACAACTGACCAACACTTTCAAATGCGGTAGGAATGTACCTCCAAATGTGGGAAGAAATGGCAGTTTGGGGAGTGCTGGAGATCTCCTGGAAGACAACAAGTTTGCAAACAACTGGACAATGAATCAGAGATATTTGAGAATTACCAGGACTTCTTCCTCTCTTTTCCATAACTGTGTCTACAAGGTTTCTAAAAGTCTAAGGGTGACATAAAAATGCCTAAAACCACCTTAAAACTATGCCTCAGATTTCCCTAAATCAATTTTTTCAAGAGCCTCTTTCCCTTGGTGATTCCCTCTTCCCTTCACCAAATAGATGTACAGAGGATGAAAGCTGACACGCATTTTGGCCAAATGGATTTCTAACCTCCCCTTGCCAGCCCCTGAATGCCCCAAGTCCCTCCTGCCCCAATCACCTAGAAGACGTGCAGAAATGATTTGGAAGGACTTGGACTTGTTAATTAACCTAAACAGTCACATTCGTCTGCAAGGTGCATTCTTGTTAATTAAAACTGCGATTCTCCTTGTGCCCAGACGGCGGGCTGCTGTTGTCAGAATAATTAGGTAGCATACGATGGTTTTCATGCAAATCCCTGACAATTAGAGCTGGCAATGAATTGGGTTTGAAATCCCAGTGAAGTTTTCAATCAGAATTCCTCTGAGGACTCTTTCTTAAGGAAGGTAATGATGGGGCTATGGTTTCAGGGAAATAGGATGTAAGGACCAGGTATTTGCTTCTGAAATCCTCTGGGAGGGGCTCCAGTTTGAAATCAATGAACTATGGGCATCAATGCGATCTTCCATCTTCCCTTAAGAAATAAGTCTCTCTCCATAAAGAAGTAATGCAGAGCAACCCTCCCTAGGGTATGTGTGTGTTCCCAAGAGCTTGCTTTCTGGCTGTCTTCTTCCTGAGAGGATTTTTCCTTTAGCCAGAGACCCAATAATTCATACAGAGCTAAAGTCCCTGCCATCCCTGAGATTAAATTCTTAAGGGTTCAAAGGAAATAAGAAGTGTATTCCTGAAGGGTTGCAGAAAAGATGCCTGAGTCAGAGCAGTTTGGAAGTGGTTGGTGGTGTGCAGTGGGTTAAATGGACTGGGATAACAGGATCCCAAGGAAAGCCTTAGAGAAATGATTAAGGCCAGGGTTATGGCAAGAATACACATAAGAACTGTACAAAAAAGATCTTCACGACCCAGATAATCACGATGGTGTGATCACTGACCTAGAGCCAGACATCCTGGAATGTGAAGTCAAGTGGGCCTTAGAAAGCATCACTAGGAACAAAGCTAGTGGAGGTGATGGAATTCCAGTTGAGCTATTCCAAATCCTGAAAGATGATGCTGTGAAAGTGCTACACTCAATATGCCAGCAAATTTGGAAAACTCAGCAGTGGCCACAGGCCTGGAAAAGGTCAGTTTTCATTCCAATCCCAAAGAAAGGCAATTCCAAAGAATGTTCAAACTACCGCACAATTGCACTCATCTCACATGCTAGTAAAGTAATGCTCAAAATTCTCCAAGCCAGGCTTCAGCAATATGTGAACCGTGAACTTCCTGATGTTCAAGCTGGTTTTAGAAAAGGCAGAGGAACTAGAGATCAAATTGCCAACATCCGCTGGATCATGGAAAAAGCAAGAGAGTTCCAGAAAAGCATCTATTTTTGCTTTATTGACTATGCCAAAGCCTTTGACTGTGTGGATCACAATAAACTGTGGAAAATTCTGAAAGAGATGGGAATACCAGACCACCTGATCTGCCTCTTGAGAAATTTGTTTGCAGGTCAGGAAGCAACAGTTAGAACTGGACATGGAACAAACTGGTTCCAAATAGGAAAAGGAGTTCGTCAAGGCTGTATATTGTCACCCTGTTTATTTAACTTATATGCAGAGTACATCATGAGAAACACTGGACTGGAAGAAACACAAGCTGGAATCAAGATTGCAGGGAGAAATATCAATAACCTCAGATATGCAGATGACACCACCCTTATGGCAGAAAGTGAAGAGGAACTAAAAAGCCTCTTGATGAAAGTGAAAGTGGAGAGTGAAAAAGTTGGCTTAAAGCTCAACATTCAGAAAACGAAGATCATGGCATCTGGTCCCATCACTTCATGGGAAATAGATGGGGAAACAGTGGAAACAGTGTCAGACTTTATTTTTCTGGGCTCCAAAATCACTACAGATGGTGACTGCAGCCATGAAATTAAAAGACGCTTACTCCTTGGGAGGAAAGTTATGACCAACCTAGATAGCATATTCAAAAGCAGAGACATTACTTTGCCAACAAAGGTTCGTCTAGTCAAGGCTATGGTTTTTCCTGTGTCATGTATGGATGTGAGAGTTGGACTATGAAGAAGGCTGATCGCCGAAGAATTGATGCTTTTGAACTGTGGTGTTGGAGAAGACTTTTGAGAGTCCCTTGGACTGCAAGGAGATCCAACCAGTCCATCCTAAAGGAGATCAGCCCTGGGTGTTCTTTGGAAGGACTGATGCTAAAGCTGAAACTCCAGTACTTTGGCCACCTCATGCAAAGAGTTGACTCATTGGAAAAGACTCTGATGCTGGGAGGGATTGGGGGCAAGAGGAGAAGGGGACGACAGAGGATGAGATGGCTTGATGGCATCACTGACTCGATGGACGTGAGTCTGAGTGAACTCCGGGAATTGGTGATGGGCAGGGAGGCCTGGCGTGCTGCGATTCATGGTGTCGCAAAGAGTCGGACACGACTGAGCGACTGATCTGATCTAGACTTACAGAAGAGCTACCCGAATGCAATGGAGATAACACAGGGAAAGGCCAGCACCCAGGGGAACTGGGGCAAAGCAGAGGGGACGGAATGGGAAGGAGAAAGTTGTGGGGACACATCTCCAACCAAGCCTTTCCTCTTATCAGCTCCAGGCTTCTGCCTTGGCCTTTCCTTTGCAAGAGATGTAAGAGGGGCAGAGTATCTGAGGGTCTGTCTACCCAGGCTGAGCAAGGAGGGATCTCTGCCTGGAGGCATGGCTGAGGGGGTAGGTAGATAAGACAACCCAGGTGGTCCTAAATTAAGCCTCCTTTGGATCAGGTTGACACTGGAAGATTTGGCAAGTTGAAAATGCCCTCTCCTCCGCCTTAACTAGGTCAGCATCCGAATCCAGTAGCTTGTAAGGGAGTTGGCCAGTACCTGAAGGATTGAGAGAGTGGTCAGTTGCTGGCGGGTGCAATCTATGAGAATAGGCTGGGAAGGGAATTACAGCAAAGAAAACACTGGGATACATTCATAAACTGTGACTGGAGATCTTAGCATAATTTATGTTTGTAATTTATCTCTCTTTTCTCTATTTTCTCTGCCTTTCTTTCTGTTTCAGTATGTCTCCCGTCTCAATTGGTCCCTAAATCCCGCCTTTCAATTTAGGATGCACCAATCAGCAGCTAATCTGGTGGTTGCTAAGAGACGGGAGGTGGGGGGGTTGAGAGGATTTGTCACTGCACCCACCCAGGAAAATTCCTCCTGCCTTTCAAGTCGCCTGCCAAGGATGCTGTAACTCATCTCTGCCCTTCTCCTGCATTCTCCTACTTATCTCCAAAGTCCAAAGAGTCAAGCAGAAATGATTTTGGGGGAGAAACCACATATAGCACATCTTTGAAAAATGACAGGCCATACCTAGATTCAGGGCTTCCCTGGTGGCTCAGAATGTAAAGAATCTGCCTGTAATGCAAGAGACCTGCGCTCGATCCCTGGGTTGGGAAGATCCCCTGGAGAAGGGAATGGCAACCCACTCCAGTATTCTTGCCTGGAGAATTCCATGGACAGAGGAGCCTGGAAAGCTACAGTCCATGGGATCTCAAAAAGTTGGACACAACTGAGCGACTAACATAATAACATCCCTAGATTCGGATAGATGTAAGGTACCTTCTCAAGTCTCCCCAGTGTTTAATTGGGTTGGAGGGAGAGACACATTTTTGGGTGGCCTCTCAGGCACAGGGTGAATTTGTTGGTGCCATTAAAATTGGTTTCCCTTGGGCTTCCCTGGTGGCTCAGTGGTAAACAATCTGCCTGCCAATGCAGGAGAAATGGGTTCGATCCTTGGTCTGGGAAGATTCCACATGCTGTGGACCAACTAAGCCTGTGTGCCATAACTATTTAGTCTGTGCTCTGGGGCCCGGGAACCGCAACTACTGAACCCCAATTACCCTAGAGCCTGTTCTCCACAACAAGAAACCTGCGCATGGCAACTGGGGAGTAGCCCCCACTCACCACAAGTAGAGAAAAGCCCAGGCAGCGACAAAGATCCAGCACAGCCCAAAATAAATAAACACAACTATAAAAAAGAGGCCATCCCCCTTATGGAGAGGGGCTTATTCATGGTCCTTACTATCATCACCTAAACTTGACTGAGAAAAAGCCTCCAGGGTGATGAAGAAGCATCCAGACAGTCAGGGAGGATATTTGGGGAAGAGGCCCCAGGGCAAAGGGGTATGGTGGGGAAAGCAGAAGGATATATTTGTGTGGGGAAAATGGCTTATTTTGAGAGCTAAAAGGTATTAGAAGGGAAATTTGGGGGATTCCAAGCAGATGGCCCAGCCAGATCAGGCCTTTCCTCATCAAGTATCTTACGCTTCACGGTAAAGAAAACTCATTTGAGTTAGGAGTGAGTTACAAATCCTGATTCCATACCCTGAGAACAAGGATGGAGAGCAGAATGAGGTGGAGGGGGAGGCCTGAGAGAAAGAGAGAGCAGAGCACTCACGCAGGAGTATGAAGTCAAACTCTGACAGAGAGGCACGTATACACATAGGCATCTGTTATTACTCAGTCGTGTCCGACTCTTTGCAATCCCATAGACTGTAGTCTGTCTGTGGGATTCTCCAGGCAAGAATACTGGAGTGGGTAGCCATTCCCTTCTCCAGGGAGTCTTCTCGACCCAGGAATCGAACCCAGGCAGATTCTGTACCATCTGAGACACCAGGGAAGCCCATCTGTTATGACATGCATGCATCTAACATGGACATGGGTTCTAACAGATCTAGACAGACAGATGCGCACACACATGGGGATTAGGACTATGCTGAGGAATAAGCCTCAGAGAGATGACTCCTGGAAAGTGGCTTTAGAATTATCTTGCTAGGTTCCCTGAGCTAAGTCAGGTCCTCCAGGACGCTTCTCTCCTCCACTCCTCCCCCACCACCACCCTGATCTCTAAGCAAAGCCGACAGGAAGACAGAAGGCATATAGAAGGTGGAGAGGAATGCTGGACAGGCCAGGCAGAGAGGAGTCATGCTCTCAGTTCATCTTCACTCTTCTCTGTTTTTCTCACTGCAGCAGCATCTCTTCTTCCTTTACTAGCTAAGCCATCTCTTCTAGCTTTTTTTTTTTTTTAAGGTTTAGCTGCTCTCCTCAAATTCTGGTCCCCTTGCTCTTGCCCTTTGAGATGGCAGTAACCCCACACCTCAAGAGAACATCTGTGTGCCCCGAGGATGTTTGTACATCATGCACTTTCTCTCCAAGCCAGCCAGAGAAGCAGACGCTGACAGCAAAGTCTGGTGTGAAATGTCTCTCTCTCTCTCCATTCTCCTCCTTCTCCTTTACGTCCCCAGACAAAATAAGAAACCACCAGCTTCATAAAATAAAAACAGCGTAGACTTTAATTCAGGTTGACAGGTGGGCAGAGAGCTAGGATTTGCCTCCAAGGGTGTCCAGATGAGAAGTCTGTGTTGTAGGCAGAGGCAGGGAGGGTGGGGAGGTGTGAGTGGCCTGGTAGCAGACCCAGGCAAGGAGCAGGGGTGTAGCCACGCAGTGCAATATTGCCAGGGCTTCTGCCACATCCAGCAGCATGTCCAGGGCCTGCTGGGCTGGACATGTTGACACCACTATGGCCTTGGACCTCACTAGGGAGTCCAATCCCAGAGTCATGCCCTGAGGCCACCAGAAAATGAACCAGACCCACAGGACATCAACCCATGGGCATGGTGCCCTGCCCAGCACCGTCTTCAGCCCCTTGGTTCCCAACAAACCCAGTGGCAACAAGACAAATATGGCAAAGCAGGCTGCAGCGTGTATGTACCGCAATGTTTCCCACTCCCCGCTAAAGGTCACGGTGCAGAGTCCTTGGGAAGTGTCACTGCCCAGCACGACTGGCAGTGACAGGAGGGCAGCCACTCCCCAAAGTCCCACAGTGACCCCCAGCCTGAGGCCTGGGACTTGGCCTGCACCCAGCTGGGGGCCCAGGCAGGCATGGTACCCTATTAGCAGAGCTTGAGCAAAGGCTGAGCCATAGGCGACCAAGTGAGCCAGGTGGCACAGGGAGGTGATGAGAGCCCCACTGAGGCCCCGTGCCAGGATGGGCACCACGATGCTGAAGAGGGCACTGCCCACGGCCAGTTGCACCAGGGTAGACCTGTCCTGGTAGAGCTGCCAGCGGAACAAAGGTCTGAGAAGCGCATAGAGGATGGTCCCACTAGCCATGATGCCCAGGATGCTGACAAGGATGAAGAAGGGCAGTGAGGAGTAGTTGAGCAGTGAGCAGGAGTGGCAGGGTGCAGCTGCTTCCACGTCGGTCTCATTATAGTCTGGATAGTAGTCCTCCGGAAAGTCAAACAAAAAGTCCTCTTTAATGGCCAACTTGGTGGAGTCGTCATCAGCCACCTGGAGGACATCCCCAAAGAGACAATCAGACCATCCAGCTATCCCTCTGAAGGGGATCCTGGGAGCCGAGGGCAGGAGGTAGGGAGAGAAGGGCAGCGGGAAAGTGGGGGCTGCAAGATCTGGGTGCAGGGGAGAGGGTGGGAGAGGACAAGACTGAGCAACTCAGGAGGAGCCAAGAGTCATAGGAAAGCAAGGGACGGGGAGTGGACAGGCCTGGGAGAGAGGAGCAGGTCTGGATGAAACGGACAGAGACAAATGAGGAGGCAAAGAATGGGGGACCCTGGACACGGGGAGAAGAAGGGGACAAGGAAAACGAGGGAAGAGACAATAGATGACAGAAGGAGCGAGGTATAAGACACAAGGGGCAGACAGAAGGGGTGGTAGGAGGCAGAGAGGGAGGGGCTGTGGGCTCAGCCCCACACTCACCGGGTAAAGACAGTTCCCCATGACGCTGCTGGGTGCAGGGCGGGCAGAGAGATGGGCTGGGGTAGTTCTGTCAGTGGCTGTGGTTCCAAGATAAGCGCCAGGGACTAATGAAGGCATCAGCCCTGGGCAGGGCCATGGGGTGGGCAGGGCATTCAGGAAGTGTTTACCCCACACCCACCGCCTGTCTGAGCCCCAGGACCACTTACGGCACTGACCCCAGGGGCTTCCTGTTTTGAGACTGGAGTCCGCTGGTGAGGACCCACACTCCGGAAAGGAAAAAGGTGGGGACCATGTTTTTCTGAAGGTGGAAAGGGAGGCTGAGAAGCCAGGGGGCTTTCCAGCACAAAGGGATTCTCCAAGCACAAGGAAGGAAGAGGGGGCCAGAGGTGAAGTGTGAGATGGTGGTAAGAGATGTGCTGGGAAATTGGAGGGAAAGGGCAGCTGATGGCTCTCACTGTTTCTCCATCCCCTTGAACTTGATCCAAGGAAAGATAGTTCAAAAGTGACGTGTTTGTGGGAGGGGGTGTTAGTGGTGCTTGTTGGCTGGATCCATGTGATGCCAGCAACCTGAGCGGTATGTGTTTGGGTGGGGGCTCCTTGTGTATCATTCATGGTGTAGGAATGTACTTATCTTTATGCATGGCTGTGTGTTGTGTATCATATCTGAGTGCCAGGTTTTGGGCTGAGTGCTAGGTGTCTGGGCGTGTGTGCTACTCTCTGGGTCTGGGTGTTTTGGTATGACAGGAGGGAAGGCTAGGGGGCAGCTGTCGAGGTTGTATAATGAAGCTGCTTCAGGGAGTAATTGGGCATTTGCCCAGCCACCTATGGGCACAGTAAATGCGTCTTCCATACCAAGTGGAACACATGATGTGACAAGTTAAAGCAGGCTCTGGGGGACAATGGGATAGCATAGTTTAAAATGGGACTGTTGCCTATGGGGCAATCTCTATTCACATTTCTGTTGGGGGATATAAAAGTCCTGGAAACGCGACATTGTCCTGGCATCTTAGCAAGATGTAAAGTGTCTTGTGGTGGGGAGAGCGGTTTCTTGCCAGCATCCTGCAGGAGGATGCCCCTAAATGGACATTTCTGCCCTCTGGTGAGCCGTCCCCTCACCACCCCAATTTTCACATGACTTCTGCTCTTTTGTCCCCCCACCCGCCCCTACCTTGCGTTTTATTTCCTCACTGGGGGACGCTTAGTCTGGACACGGGGAAGGGTGACTCATAGAGCATCCGAGTTGGAACGATACAGAGGGTTAGTTAGGTGAAACTACTTCGTTTGTCCAAGGCGCTGGGTGTCATAGCGCTAATTCTGCCAAGTCCTCCTCCCCACTCACTCAGGGGCGGTTGGAGGTGGAAGCAGAGGCGCAGAGGAATGGTCACCTTGCCGGGATGGTCTCCTTTCTCCTGGGACACTAGCTTCAGCTTCAGGTTCAACATGAAGGGGATTGAAAAGGGAGTTTGGGGGTCTGTTGAAGCGATCCTGGGATGGTGTCGGAGGTCTCCTTTTTATCCAGCACGGCCTGGCAGAGGACACTGGGGAGCAGTCAGGTACCCCACCCAACACTGGAATGTAAGGACCTGGCCAAAGGGCACGAAGGAACGCTCTTCTCTCCCACAGAAGAGTTCTGTCGTTTCCATACAAGACGCCCTGGAGAGAGTGGCCTGGCAAGGCACACACCACCCCTGGAGGCAGCAGGTTTCAGAACAGCCCTTACACACACGCATCCCAACAGGATCAAGAGTGGCAAGAAGGAGGCAGCCGAAGGACACGGATAATCCAGATATATTGAGGGTGGCCCCTCTGAGATCAGCACAGGAGAGTTAGAAAGATTATAAAGATACACGGTGCCTCCCTGCTCCCTGCCCCGCCCCCCACCCCCAGACAGACACACACAGCACAACGGCCCGTTTCCCCCCGCCCCCCGGTACAAATATGGCTTCTGTGTAATATGGACAGAGTGGTTCAGCTCAAAGAGGAAGAGTCATTTTCCCAAAAGCGGGTGCTGGGAGGCAGGGAGCCCACAGGCCTGGGGCCCTAGGCTGCCTTGCTGCTGTAAGAGGAGGGGGCCCAGGGCCCTAACCAGCGGCTGGAAGATTCACGACAGTATTACCTGAACTGAAGGGGGTGGGCAGACCTGCTGGCTGCAGCTGCCCCTACTTTGCACGCCCCTGGGTTGCCAGGACAGCAGGACATGCTGGAGGAGGGTGAGAGGGGTGCCAAGGGGCACCCTGGGTCTGAGGTGGGGTGGCCGGTGGGCGAGGAGGGCGCATGGCCTCGTTTCCATGGCAACCGGCTTGGCCACAAGGAAGACAGAAAATCAAAAGCAGGGATGGAATGGAGATGGGAAGGAGACAGGCGGTTTTGCTCCTAGCCCTCAACGCACCGGGTACAGACTATGGGGACAAGAAGTGACAGCGGTCATTCCAGGGTCAGTGCCAGCGGGAGGCCTGGGGGATGCATAGCAAAGGCTTTGGCACTGACTCCGTGGCTCCGAGAAGGGGAAACAGAGGCAGAGGTTGAACGCCCTGTGTTTCAGGGAGAGATGAGATGGATGACTGAGCAAAAACACACCCTGGGACTGTTTTCTCCATAACAGATGGGTGCTGGGATTGGCATGGAAATACCAGGAAGGAGCGACATCCCAGGTGAGGTACACAGCCTGCCTAGGGACTGTCAGCTCCCACAGCCCTCCTCCTCATGCCCCGCAGCCCCCCACCTGCCCAGGAGCCCCTCTGCCTCTCACTCACATAGACATGTGCACAGACACACGGACACACACAGACACACACATTACTACTCCCTTCGTTTGGGCAGGAAACAGCTCAGTGCAGTGAAGCTCCTTTTAGTATTTTTGTTGTTCTGTCTGCCTGGCTGCTGAGGGAGGGAGGGAGGGCTTGGGGAACAGGAGGGGGCAGAGGGCAGCACAAGCCAGGGAGGCGAAGTTGCTGAGCAGTGCCTAAGACAAGTGGTTGCCGTGCAACAGTCCAGGGCTCCATCGAGAGAGAGTCAGGGGCCCCCGGGCGGGGAAGCAGATGCAGTTAAGGGCCCAGAGCAGCGCCTCCCCCACAGCTGCTAGAGCAAGGAGGGGCCGCCTTGCTCTGCTATCCCCCAAGGGTGGTTCCACGGTAAAGGGCCTGGCTTCATTCACCATAGGGGCCTGGTGGTGGGGCGAGGGGCCAGAGAGGGCCATCTCTGCCATCCTTTCTCTCCAAATCTGCCCTTCCTGCAGGGACCTGCATCCTCCCACGTGGGGAAGCCCTGGGCCCCCACGTGGCTGCATGCCACCTGAAGGTCACATCTCCTGGGGTGCCCCCATTCACTCCTTTCCTGTTAGGGTGGGGGAGGGGCATCAGGTGGCACTTTCTCTGTGCAGAGCTCAAGGTGGGCGACTTACAGAGGAAAAGCCACCTCCGTGCCTCCTGCTCACAACCTCCTCAACCCCAGAGAAATCCAGGAAGAGGCTCTCATGATGGAGGGCTGGTGAGAGCCCCCCACCAAACTGACCCAGCTCCTTCCTGCCCTAACCCTTTCCTCATCCTCCTCCTAACACTCCAGGTTTTCTGTTTGTGTGTTTTTTTTTTTTACTTTCCTCACCCCAGGGCCCCTGCCCCTCCAGCCTGGAAACGGATTTGATTTGGGATTGTTACAAAAATAATAATAACCCAAACGCAGAGAAGCCACGGAAAGGGCTGAGGGCAACCCTCCCTCCCCACCCGCCCTCCCCATTCCAAACCGAGTACAAAACCGCACCCAAAGCAGACATTCTGTACAGGGGGGTGGGGGAGGGGCTGGGGAGCAAGCGGGAGGGGCGGCCCTGGGGTCGCTCTGTACAAGTCCAGGTTGGTGATGGCCCCAGACGTCCCCATGAGGTCCCTGGGGGGCGCCCCTAGATGAAATATTCCTTCTTGTCGTCCCCGCCCGACTGCCCGCCTTCTGCATTGATGATGGCTGTGTCCGCATCTGGGGCATCGTCGGAGCCTTTTGCCTCGTGTGTCAGGTAGGTTCCTGGGGAGAGAGAAGAGGCTCCTTCTTTCAGGAGCAGTTTCCGAATCTCGGAGGCCCCCCTGTCCACTTTCCCACCCACTCACCCACACCTTGCTTCTGTAACTTTTCTCCTACCTAGAGCTTTCTTCTTCCCCACCTGCCCTAATTAGCATCTTGCTGCTGCTATCTCTCACCTAAACACACTACTAAGAATTGATGAAGCCTGCTCTTAGTCTCATCTATAACACAGGCCAAAAAAAAAAAAAAAGTGTGTGTATGTGTGTGTATATGTGTGCGTGTATGTGTATATACACACGTGTGTGCTCATATCGTGGTAACAGGGAAGCTGCATTGTCGGCTCCATGACAGCGCTGCTGAGATCTGGCTAGCATCTGACCAGTCCACAGAGTCAGGCTGCTGGCCAGGGATTTCCCCGGGTGTTCAGTGGTTAAGATTCTGTGTTCCCAACACAGGGGGCCTGGGTTCAATCCCTGGTCAGGGAACTAGATCCTATATACCACAGCTAAAAAGATTTCATGTGCTGCAATGCAACTAAGACCCAGGCGGCTAGCTTACAAGAAATAACAGAGGGCTAAATCTGAGAGGAAGGCATATGAGGAGAGGGGAGGAAGAGACGGCAGAGATACAAGCTGTTGCTGCTGCTGCTAAGTCGCTTCAGTCGTGCCCGACTCTGTATGACCCCATAGACGGCAGCCCACCAGGCTCCCCCGTCCCCAGGATTCTCCAGGCAAGAACCCTGGTGTGGGTTGCCATTTCCTTCTCCAATGCATGAAAGTGAAGTGACAGTGAAGTCGCTCAGTCGTGTCCGACTCTTAGGGATCCCATGGACTGCAGCCCACCAGGCTCCTCCATTCATGGAATTTTCCAGGCAAGAGTACTGGAGTGGGGTGCCATTGCCTTCTCCGAGAGATACAGAGAGGAGAGAAAAGGAAAGGGATGGTATGGGGTTAAGAGGTGAGGAGCTCAAAGGACAAAAAACACGAGGCTGAACCGAAAGGAGCAAAGTGCAGGAAGAAACAGGAGGGATATGCAGAATTCCAGCAGTTCTGTCTGGAAGCAGCCCGGGAAGCACAGAAGCATGGGAGCAGCAGCTGACTGAGTGGGAAGGTCTGACTTTACTTGGATGATCACCAAGTGATCAGGCTTGACTATGGGGCTGGCGGTGCTCAGTTATCACAGGTTGGCTGTGTTCTTTCCTCCCACCAACGCTCCAAGGGTTTCGGACACTCTAGCTCACTGAGACTCCGAAGGCCCTTCCTTCAGCCCGCTCCTACCCTGCCTGCCCCTGATGATCTCCCTGTCCACTCTCAAGTCCTCCTGATGCTCCTTCGTGCCTCTGACCTTTGTGTCGGATCAAGTAGTGACCGAGGAAGATGAGCAGGATGAGCAGCAAGAAGACGATGAAAGCCACGATCCCTCCAATGATGGCGTGGTAGGTGCTGGAGGACGAGGGCACTGGGCTGGGGTCTGGGGGGAGACGGGAGCACACAGTCAGATCTGGGAAGAGCCTGTGCCTTACCGCGTGTCTGACCAGGCCATGGAGCATCTTACACCACAGAGAGAACAGAGCAGCAGCATCCAGCAAAAGGGACATGTATCACTTTACACCTAGTTTCTTACACAGTACCTGAAACATAGTACATGTTTTGAAAAATGTATTCAAGAATAAATAGATATATGCTCACATTTAACCTTCTGAGTTCGTGAACCTGAAGCCTGACCTTGGTCCAAGATCAACACTTTGATCTCTACATCATTTCTCATCTTCTCTCTCTCTGTCAGTGTCTTTCTTTGAATTTCTGGGTTATCAGGATATTCTTTCCCTATCCCCCATACCCTCTTACCTCCTGTCTGCTTGGTATTCTGAGCTGGCTTTTCTAGGGGGCCTTCTCAACCTAATCATGCATTGTCCTGATTTCATATTGGAAAGGAACAGTGAAAAAAATGTTAGAGACAGGAATAGGCACGTGGACTGTGGATAGACGGTGGACTGTGATTCCCTGTATAAAGAAAACTGTTCCTTCTTGTCAGGGAGTTTAGAGTTCCAGCAAGACCCAATCTTCCTCTCATCAGAAAGGTCTGGGGTTCCATCTTCACTTCCCCACCATCCAAAGGTTTGTCGGAAGGACAAAGACTGAACTTCTTCCTCCCAGTTCTGACGGTCTCTGTCATCAGATGTAGAGAATCTGTCCTCCACAGCAGTGTCTCCAGAGGACAGATTCCCAAGCACAGGCTTGGCCAGGCATGCCGAGGAGAGCCGCAGTCACAGTCAGAGCCCCACAGGTCTGAGGAGGCCGTGTGCACGCCTGGGAAACAGTTCTGATGCGTCCAAAATTATACGAGCTCTAGTTAAGGCTCTCTCACCCATGGGAGAGCTATTATTATTATTATTATTATCTTTATAGATTCACTTTGAGTCTTGATGCCTCATTGACTTCTCGTACATTTTCCCTCTCCTACCTTATGTCTCCTCTGGCTTGACTGGGCCAGCTTTTTAGCTCCTTGCCTGTCTCCACCTTATTTGGGGGGAAAAAAAAAATTATGCTCTGGTTTTTATGCTCTGCTTGGGAGGGAGGGAGAAGAAGGTCCCTGTGGCCCTATGATAGGAGGAGTGGGTGTGATGGTTCAAACTGGAGGAAACACAGTGAGATTATCCACTGTTCCTTTCCCCTACCTCCAAGAGAATGTGAGATATAATCTGTATTAAAAATCAATTCTAGATAATTATCCCAAAGACTGTAAGAATGAAAACTCCCTAGGAAAGCCTAGGTTAGCACGGCGAAAATGACCTCTGAGTTCATCAATTACAGGTTGGTGTCTCTAGGTATAACTCCCATTTAATTTCACTCCAGGTAATTGGAAGTCAACCCCGGTTTGGAGTTCTCCCTGGAGGCAGATGCAGTAACTAACTCTACCACCAGGCGTCAGCACTGGAAGCAGATCAGTCAGAGAGGACTGGGCTTCTAGCACAGAGTGGCGGGATCAGCAAGAGACCAATCGCAGGGGCACAGGAACTTTCCTTCTCTGCCAATGGTCCTCAGAGTTGGTCTGGAGAGATCTGGGGGCAGACACAGAACCTCGGTGCATTGTCCTTGCTCCTGGCACCCTACAATAGCTTTGTTTGTTGTGCCGAGGCAGCTCCTGCATTGCTGAGGTTTGCCCCTGGAGTCCCAAGACCTCTGGTTTCATATCCCTGGGAGGCCTGATTGCTATCTCCACACTGCTTTAATGGACATTTCATGTAAGGGAGTCTCTGATGTTCCCCTGACAACGCATTTCCCCTAGTGTGAGGAAACCCTGAGTTTCTAGCGGGACTCAGTGTTACTACGTGCTGCATGCTCCGTTGCTTCAGTCGTGTCCGACTCTTTGCGACCCTAAGGACGGTAGCCCGCCAGGCTCCTCTGTCCATGGGATTCTCTAGACAAGAACACTGGAATGGGCAAGAATACTGGAGGCCATTTCCTCTTTTTTTGAACCCCCATCTCTTACACTTCCTGTATTGGCAGGCAGGTTCTTTACCACTAGCACCACCTGGGAAACCCCCATTGTTATCGGTGGGGGGGCTCTTCAAAAATACCCTTCATAAAGAGGCCTAGCCTGTCACTTTTCTTGAAGCTGAATTTTGTAGTCACACCTTTGGGAAGAAGTTCAGAGAAGGAACATCATCTAGTCTCTCTAGACGATATGGCGTCTGAGAAAAAGATTCTAACTATCTCTCCGCATAGTACAAATTTATCTCTGGCGTCTCAGAAAAAGATTCTAACTATCTCTCCGCATAGTACAAATTTATCTCTGTTTTCTGCATGGATTCTCTATAGCATGTCAAAGATCCTCAGAAAAGGAGATGGCAGTAGCAGCATGCATTCTGTATTAGTCACAGAAGTGACTCTGAGGATAGCCCTGCTGCAAAGGCAGGTGCCTCTACACGCACACATGAGTGACTCTGGGGGCTGGGCACACAATTCTTATTCTTGTTGCCAGGTGAGTGCAAAGATTGAAGGATGGCATCACCGGGGTCATCGCTGCTAAACAAAGGCAGATCAAAGTCCAGCATCCCATCGATTTTTCCTTATTCCACATCCAAGAGTGGACCCAGAGCCTGAGTCCTCGGGCCCTCCAGTGGTGGACTGTTGCCCGCCTAGTCCACTCCCAGCCACGGTCTGGGGAGGCTATCAGGAGACGGAAAGATCAGAGGACCAGAAGGCAGAGGAGAGGAGAAGGGGTCTGCTGGACGAGAGCTATGGAGGGCTCACCGTTCACGTTAAGGGTGTAGTAAGCCTTGTAGCTGCCCATGTTACTGGTGGCCGTGCAGCCGTAGGTGCCACTGTCGCTCTTGTTGAGGAAGGGGAAGATCAGGGCGCTCTCCTGGGCCATCTTCAGCGGTGGCACGCTGCCCTCCTTCTCCCACACGTACTGCTGGGGGCTGTGGAGGCAGAGAAATCCGGAGTGTTCAGGAAAGAGCAGGGCAGGGAGCTAAAGGAGGAGAAAACAAAACTGCAAACAGGGAAGTCAAGGACAGCGTGATGGGGGCTTGAGCAGTTGAAGGGGCCAGAGACACTGAGCTGCTCAGGGGGACGGGGAGGTGACCCTTTGAGGCCTAGCCTGGGGACAAGGGAGACTGCCGAGCTTGTATCTAACTGTGGTTTGGTTCCTTACGGGAACTTTAGGGGCTCAGTCGGGGACCGGCCCGTGCCCACTTCTGCTGCTTTGCAGGAGAAACAGAAGATGGGCCTTGTTCGATAGTGTCAAGGAAAACGAGAGGCTCAGATAGCACGAAGGAGACAGGAAGACTTGAGGTGAAGTCTTCATGTGCAGAGGTGTGTTAAAGTCCAGGAAACGGATCCTCTTACACGGGATTGCCACGTCCCTCACAGTGGAGCAACAGCTTTTGGCCCTCGCGAGGATGTGGAGGGTCTGGCCTTATCTTCGCTGTCGGTGTGTCTGCAGAGAAGGAAATGGTGTCAATGTGAAACTCCCATGCCATTTAGACTGCCTCCATCTCAAAACCATTCAGTTATGCATGTCAGCATCCACCTCTAAAGGCCTAGGAGCCCAAGAGGCTGTGCATCCAAGGCCACCCCACCCCTGCCTCTGTGAGCAAAGACTACTACTGCCATTGGATGTACAAAAACCCTGGAGAAGTAGGGTCATGTCTGTCCTTACTAGGGACCCAAGGGATGTCTTAACAGAGAGCTGAGCAGGGGAATCACGGGATCACCTGTGCCTAGCACATAAATGGGACTTAATACATATTTTTGACAGAAAAAATGAATTTGATCACTGATTGAGCTCACAGTCTCTCCATCCTCTCTGCAAGGCAGTTTAAACAGGAAGCACTGCTGTAACGCAAAGCATCATTTTTTGGGGGCCAGTCCAAAAATGAAGCGAGAGCTTGGAAAGAGCAAGAGATGGGGGTCATATTTTGGCTACAAAAAGGCACTGACACAGTATAGAATGGCTCTGGGAAGGAATAATGGCAGCTGCCACCAATGCCGAAGGGCTGCTTAGGAGGCTGGGTCCAGATGGCCGCACAGAACAATACAACCAGATGCCGGTTTAGAACAACAGATAAAGAGGCCGAGCTCCCCCTAAGGATAGAGCCAACCTTAACAACCGGTTAATGAACGTGTTTCAGTCCAATCAAACGGGACAAAGAGAATCAGGCCAGGTGAGAGAATGGGTGCTCCGGGGCCCCGCAGCCAGAGAAACCTCCAGTGTGGTGCCTGGAGTATAGCATTTGTTGACTGACTGCTGATCACATGGAAGCCAAAAGGGTCCCTGGAGAGTGACTGCCAGATGGTCTGGTACCTAACAGAGAAGTCTTTGGGACTCAGACACGAGAGGGCCTTCTTCAGCCCTGGCCAGGGGCCAGGACAAGAAGCTCAAGGTCAGGGGCTTTACACTCAGAACTAATAATCAGAGGAACAACTTAGAGCAATATAGACCTTTGAAGTTTGCAAAGTTCTTCTTATGAAAATTCACTGAAGTAGACAGGGGCCACTCTGAGATTAAATGCTTTGGTGACAGTGACATAGCTAGTCAGCAGTCACCGCAGTCACAGCTAGTCACCGCAGCTGGGGTCCAGGCTGTCTGCCTCCAGATGAGAATCTGCTAAATGGACAGTGAGGCCGCCCCAAACCTCACATTCAAGTGTCAGCAATGGGTCTGGCAATTGATTAAAATAGCACTGGTGTCAGGTCTCGATCTTCCATAAGAAAGAGGTGAAGGGTCTGAGTTCTTTGAGAAAAGTACCTAGTCTTTAGAAAAGTTAGGACAAGAAATACATTATTTTGTAACTCATTATCTTCTGCCTTTGTACTTTATTTTTTTTCCCCTTGATTTTTCTACTCAGAAAAGTTCTTTTTGAAAATTGCTAAATTTCCCATCTGTTTTCAAGGCAGATTCCATAAAGGGATGAGGATCTTAGAAAGGTTGGGAGTAGAGATTGTGACAGTGGCCATTTCAGGTCAGAATCCCTAAAATCATAGAGCTGGGGCAGATGGGGGGAATACTGGGAAAAATCTATGACTAATTATGCCAGAAAGAGTGGTTTTCCTACCATCTCTTTTCTTGAACTCATAGTATGTTAGACCAAGAGGAAGCCTTTGTGATCCATGTCCATCTTCTCATTTACCAAATAAAGAACCAAGCTCAATGGGTTAAGTTCCCTAACATCACTTGGCTAGGAAGTGGTGGAGGGGCAGATGAGAATCTGTGTCTCCTGACTCCTGATTTGCTACAGTTACTGCTATAATTTACAATTTAGATGCATAACACTGGCCTAACCCAGGAGATGGTAAATTTACCTATTGGGCCAAATCCCTCCAGCTACCGCTTTCTGTAAATAAAGTCTTATTGGAACACAGCTATGTTCACTATTTACATATGATCTATGGCTATTTTCCTGCAGCAACAACAGAGTTAATTAGTTGAGACAGAGGCCACATGGCCCTCGAAACCTAAAATGTTGACCATTGCTGGAAAAAGTTTGCTGACTGTTGGCCTACCACTGGCACATCTTGTCTTATTTTTTCCCCCTATTTACTTATCTGTGCCTGGTTCTTCATATACAGTCACCCACTCTTTTCTTTTCTCTGTGCATATGTGCTAAGTCACTCCAGTCATGTCTGACTCTGTGCGACCCTATGGACTGTAGCCGGCCAGGCTTTTCAGTCCATGGAAACCCCATGGAGTGGGTTGCCTCCTCCAGGGGATCTTCCCAACCCAGGGATTGAACCCACGTCTCTTAAGTCTTCTGCACTGGCAGGTGGGTTCTTTGCCACCAGCGCCACCCGGGAAGCCCTTTCTTTTCCCTACTTCCCATCTTATACCAGATCCTCTTCACCCACAAGCCCATGACATACATAAAACTTCTATGCGTTGAGCAGTGGATCTGTCAGCTCCCTTTAGAGATTCATGGTTCACAGAGCACACGATGTCTGCACCATCATCCTCCCGGGTGACCTGGAAGGTGACTGAGCTGCTGACGGTGAAGGTTTTGCCATTGGGATCTTCCTGTATTCGGGTAGATTCCCCTAGAGAGCAGAAACAGACACATGCACACACACACATAGACACAGAGTGGGCCCTACCATGCAGGGATTGTGTGGGCCCCACCATAGACATACAGATGGTGCATCTCGACTTAGACAGACTTAGGAAGTTGTGAAATGGATATGTACATACAGGGAGGATGGAGGCCCCAACACACACACACACATTCGAACACAAGTGTACACAGAGTATCTATCATTCCCTTCTCTTCTTCTACACCGTGGCTTATGTGCACACATACAGACAGACAGACATGTACCCCTCTCTCCCTCTCTCCTCCCTGCTGCCCCAGCACCACCTCCTCCTATTGCCCCCAAGGCAGGAGGAACTTACCATGGAGCTCTTGGTCACCCTTCCTCCAGGTGAGCTGGGCTGCAGGTTTGCTCCCAGAAGACTGACAGCTTAAGGTGGTTTTATCCTTTTCCCGTAATGATGACTTGTAGCCACTGATTATAGGCTTCTGTGGGATTCCTGCCACGAACAGGGGGTGGCCAGGATAGGAAGGAGAGGCACCCTCAGCTCTCCCTGCTGGGATGGACTCTCAGAGGGTTAGGATATCTGGGTTCTATTTTGGTTCCTGATGGGTAGAAGGCTAGAGAAATAATCTTCCTCTTTGATCTACTTCCTGAGGACCAGGAGGAAAGGCCACCCCAGAGGGAAAAGATACAGTGGTGGGAGATTTACTGTACCTGAGATGATACATGACTCAATGCACTAAAGCACAACTGGGTGGCCACAGACATAGTGTGAGGCTCAGGGAAGCAAAGAAGGAAATTGAAACGTGGGGTCAAGATGAGAGCATGCAGACAATGAGGGTGCTTGTCTTGGAAATCAAAATCATACACTGAACATATTTCTCAGGTTTGTGTCACATCACACAGTTTTCGGAGGTAAGTGGAATAGACACTAGCATCCTTTTGTTACAAGTTAGGAAATTCAGGCTCAAAGGGAGTTAAAGATTTGTCCCAGAGCAAACAGTAAGTAAAGGAGAAAAGATGAGAATTACACTCAGCACACTTTGCATTTCATTACATTGCAACATTAATACAGGCTGAACTTTCCCAACATGCCTGGAGACTTGCTTGGCTCTAGGCTGCTTTAGAGGCCCACCCAGGGAGATCTGTTTGCAAGGAAGCACGCCGTGGAGACATCGGGGTTTGGGAGCCTCACCGAGCACGGTGACGAGGGACTTGGCAGTTCTCACGGGCATAGTGAAGATGGAGCAAGTGTATTCGCCCTCATCGGCCAGGGCCACGTTGCTGATGCTGATGCTGAGCTCATGGGGTGTAGACTTAACCAGCTGAATCCGATTATCTCGAAGGGCTGGGGGAAATCGTGAGAATTGGAAGCAAGACTTTTACTGGCACTTTTCATCTTAATCTTCCAATCCCAGGCCAGTTTTTTTTTTTTTTTCTGAGAAAGGGTCTAGCATGGTTTGGGGCAGGGGAAAAAAAAAACAAAACAAAACTGCTCCTGAGTTTGAGCAGTCTTTAGGATATTCAGTCCCTTTCCTAGGCCCTTGGGCTCAGTAGCCTCAGAGATACTCAGAAAAGTAGATTGGATGTGTGGGCTACCTTGGGGCAACACTGTCATCAGCTGTCTCTCCGGGCTCCTTTGGGGTGCCCTTTAGTTTGGGCAGGACCCTATAGGACCATGCATGACCTGGGTCAGAGCCACGATAATGAAGTTTCTCTGGAACCAGTGGAGGAGCCCATGGCCTGTTGATTCCCCAAATAGCTTCCCTTCATGTTTCTCAGCCTCTGGACTGCAGGGACATCTCCTCTCAGCTCTGCAGCCCCGTTCTTTAGCCCATGGGAGGGAGATAACTCATAGGACGCTACCTCTCTTCTCCCCAAAGTAGAGAGTCTGCTGGGCAGGGTTAGACCACTGTAGGGATGAGTCCTCATGGTCTTTCACTTGGCACTTGAGCACCACGGTGCCACCAGCCACCACTGTCTCATCAGATGTCCAGGGCTGACTGTCTGCAGGAGTAGAAGAGGGTTAGTTTCCAGACACAGTGCTGACCCCTCCACCAATTTCTGGGCTAAAGTCCACCTCATCTAATTATGACCATCCAAGGCCCACGTCTCTGTATTCTTTTTAACACATCATGGGGGAAGGAATAGGGGTGGGGGGGGGGTAGGGGAAGACAGACCTTATTTCCTCTTGCTTTGAATGCACAGAAAAACAGTCACTTGTTGAATATTTGCTGAATGAACTGACAGGGCCACAAACATGGAGAGGAATAAAGGCACTCAAAATCTACACATATCATTCCACATGTGTCTTTTCTGATAGAGCGCTACCATTCACCTTTGAAAACACACATACAAATCTGTCATTCTCTTTTACCTTCCTGCCACCACCTAAATAGGAGAGCAGGAACAGGAGAAGCAATTGTAACTAATAATCCCCAAACTAAAGGTGAAGAAAAGGCCAAGTCGGCCCTTGGGTTACACATTCATTTACACAAGAGGTAGCTGATAAAACTGCAAAATAAACAAACAAAAAAGATTAAAAAAAAAACAAACAAAACAGGAACATTTGGACACAGACTTCTCAATTCCTCCAACAATAACTTCCCTTTAGTCATCAGCTCCCTTAACGTATTCCTCTCGGTATCAGTGCTACCCACTTCCCAAATCAACATACAAACCCAACTCACCATCCTGATGTTATTTTAAAGAAGAATGGATTAAAGCTTTCCCTTTAATGATGGAGGGACATGGTTTCTAATCCCTCTCTCCTTAGTCAAGTTAAACAAAAGAAGATAATAAGATAATATACGGATGAGGCCTTTGAATCCAAATATACCTTCCAATCAGTTCGAGCTATGAGCCCCTCAGCTTGTGTGACACTTCCTTCCTTCACCCAATATTGTCCCATGTGCTCCCCAGCATGGACTGATTCCCAATATTGATTCCCTCATCTTCAGGAATGACTTCCTAGGACCCAATAGCTCTGACCTTCCAGCTCTGATTTCTGAAACATCCACACAATTTCTTCTATCCTGCTAAGTTATTTAACTAGCAATGTCATCTCTGATTCGGAAACAAAGAAACATACTTCCTACACTCCCTAATTGAGCAATTAAAAAAAATCCCCACACTCCCTATGGCACCAACCTTATCCCTACTTTATCTGCTTTCTCCTATCTTTCTTGGTCCCCAGAGTTGCATTTTCAAGGAGTATTCAATGAGCACTACTGGCACAGAGGGGGCCCTGAGGAGTGAAGTGGCACCTGCCAGCGTTGACACCAAGCACCAACAGCTCTGGGTGGCTGTCTCCAGAAGGGAGCCCAAAGCCTGGCTGGCAGTTTTAGCATTTAGAATCATAAAATTTAGGACGGACAGGGATCTTAAGGCTCATGGTATCCATTTCCCTCATTTTACAGATGGAGACAATGAGGCAATGTAGGTGAAGTGATTGCTTCAGATCATGCCGCTGATCGATGGTTCCAGTTAGGACTAGAATCCTCCTGACTCGCAAGGCAGTGCTCTTTTCTCTGGAATGCTCCTCAGGTAATCGCCTAACTTGAGAACTAAAACTACAACTCTGATATTAGCGAGCCAGAGACTGAGTGGGCTGAATAAATGTGGAAGTGACATATTCCTTAAATATTTCAACGGAAGGGTTGGAAAGTCTTTCATTTACTGCTCACCATATAGTGATTTTTGACTAGTAATCCCATTGTCCCTTTCCTTTTGAAGAATTCTACCTCAATCGTGTCCTTCCAGAACCTCTTTATTCTGCATAATACACTCCTCCCAGAATCATTTGATTTTTGGAAAAAGGTGTAGGGGAAACAGAGGTGTCTGTACTGGAGTGAGGGAAGGAGGAGTAGGTGCCAGAGAAGTTGGTGGTGTAGAACTAAGTACTAAAATGTCAGATGGAGAGGAGGAAGAGTTGTGTGGTAATGAGGGGAGTGAGCACACGGGGTGGAAGCAACATGAGTGAGAGATGATTTGAGAATGGCTGAGGGAACTGAGGGACATTGAGATGAGGGGGCCTGGGTTCTCACCTTGACTGGCCAGCATGTCAGGGCTGCTCCAGACTGTGGAGCTGATGGCCTCGTCGAGTGGAGCCAGAGTTCCCAGCTCCAAATTCTGCTCTTGCCAGTAGCCTGGGGAGAGAGTCTCCATCAAGGATGAGCCCTACATGTAAGCTGCTATAGTTTGAGATCTGTACTTTCATCGCTGGGGATGGGGGAGAGGACTGGCCCCTATGAAAAGCACTTTCACCAGGGTACCTAAGAGAAGGTGGTCTTCTCACAAAGGGGAGAGATTAACCTGAGTCTTGAGAAAGGAAGTGAAGTCCTTGTTTGAAAGGGTGAATTAAGGAGGATGCTAAGCTTTAGCATCAATCATATAAGGTTAGAACCAACAGTGAGCTTAGAGATCGTCGGGTCCAGTTCTTCCAGTTCACAGAAGAGGACAATGAGGCCCACAAGGGTTAGAAGTGGGTTGGTAAAGGTCATACAGAAACATGAAAGATAACAAAGACTCTTCATTTCTGATCCAGGATTCTTTCTGCTACACCATATTCTCTACTAAAACAATGGCAGGTTTAATAATTAGAAAATTCCATTTAATCCTTTAAATAAACGAGTTAAATAAGCATATTGGTATTATCATTTCTACCTCACAGAGAGGAGACAGAATGACGTGACTTGCCCAAGGTCCTACAAACAGAAGAACAAAGACTAGAAATTAAATGCCTGCTTCCAAAGCCCAAGCTCTGTTTCAAGGTAAAACCCTCAGCACTGAAGACAAGAGACCACAGTTGGGGCTGCAAGTTGCCCCACGCCTTCCCAGATTGTTACCTTCTATCCAGAGTTCAGATTCTCAAGTTCTCCTCCGCCCTCAGTCCCACCCACCACTTTATATCACTGACTCTGCTCCCTCATCTGGCACAACACACGCCCAAGGCCTGAGTCACGGCTCTCTTCCTAAACCCTTTTGTGAAGTAGTGTACAGTGTCCGTGGCCTATTCCCCCAACTCAACCTGAGAGGCAGAGGGACAAAGAAATCAATTCGCAGAATCTTTCCAGGAGCGCCCGTCGGAAGTAGCCAATCACGTACGCAAAACTCCGTGACGTCATCGGCTGCTGAGCAGAGTGCGGAGCTGCTCCTTGTCCCGGGGCCGGAGTCCCGGCAGAACTTCGCCAATCGTCACCTCCTCGCGCCGGCTCCGGAGCCAGCGGAGGTGGGGGTTGGGAGAGGAAAGGACGAGAAGAGGGTGGTGGGACCAAGGAAGATGGGTGGGGGTGGGGTGGGGAGGGTACGGGGTGGCATGGGTGGCAGGCCAAAAAGAGAAGTGGGAAATGGGCTTAGGGTCCACGAGAAGAAAGGGAACGAGGGAGAGATCTGCCGAATCAAAGGGAAAGGAGGGTGAGGGCCCGGAGGGCGTGGGGGAGGGGAGAAGGGAGACAGATGGGGGAAGGGAGAGGGTGTTAGAAGGAGTCCTAGCCTCCGGAGAGGGCTCTAAAGACAGCTTCGGAGACGCCGTTGCTCTTCAGTCTTTCTCAGACATCCTGCAGGAGTTGGGAGACTTGACTCTACTCCGGAAAAGGAGAAGCACTGATGCCCAAATGGGGAAAGGGGTACAACAGAGAAAAAAGTATCTGTAGCAGGTAGAAGTCGACAGGAGAGGGGACAAGGAAAGTGCTGACGAGGAGAGGCAGAAAGGATGAGGCTGGGAGAAAGGCGGCCAGGATGAGGTCGCCGAGGGTGCTCAGAGCCTCACCCTGGGGTCCAGGCTCTCACCCTGCTGTCTTCTGTGGACCTCAAGCATGGAGGCAACTGGAAGTTGGTGAGTGTTTCATGGTATTTTCCAAGTAGTCTGTTTGTGGGTCCTTCAGTGGGAACCCAGATTGGTTGTGCTAAAGCTTGGCATGGTGGAGGGACAAGGAAAGCCAGAGAGGGGTCAGTGCTCAACCCCACAGTATTGGTACCCAGTATACAAAGTAAGCACTAAACAGACCTTTGCAATGGAGAAAATAGCCTTCTCTTACTTTGGCATAAAGGCTTTGAGTTTTCAGAGTGGACTTCCAACCATGAATTCATGTCAAAACAACCTTGAGAGAGAGGCCGCCAGATAGGGTCTCTTTCTAGAGGTCTGAAGAGGCTCAGTGACCCACCTACAGGCACACAAATAGGGCCCCTTTCAAGGGTCCTCTGTCTCCTGCTGGTTGGTGCTCTTAAAGCTTTTTCAGCAGCTTCTCTTTCTTACAACGTTTCAGCCCACTGTATTGCAATTTTCTTTAGTTATCAGCCTCCTTATCTAAACTTTGAGTTGGTAAAGAGGGCAAGAGCCTTCCCTTTTTCATCTTTGTGTCTTCAGTACTTAGCCTATCATGGGCCCTCACTACATTTAATTGCCTCTAGTAATTCATTCAGTCACAATTGGCACTCTGCTATGTCCATTCTCACTCAGGCAGAGCATGTCTTCTGTCCAAACAGCATGGATTTAGTCTTCATTCTATTGCTCCTTATTTCATTTGTGCTGTTTTCGGCCTTCTCCTCCGCTGCTTTTTTCCTTGCTTACATTACATTCATCCCTTTCCTCTTCCTGCATTTTGCTGGCATTTTTTTTTTTTTTTTTCTGCATAGGATGAATATGTGAAACGATGATGTTAGTCATTCAAACCAGACTGAATTGTTTAGTTGAGGGGTCTGATAACTAAACAAATAATCTCTAATAAATGGCATGTTGGGGATATGCTTGATATATATTGTCTCTGTAGGTTTATAAGGAACTCAGTCTGGTTTGCTATGTTTTAAGAAACTGATTAAGAAATAGCTCTTTTTTTTTTCCTGCGAGGGGTGATATTTTCCCCTTTAATTCTCCAAAGTACTTATGATCCCCTGTCTCCTCTTGAGAATTGTCTGTTAATATGCCTGAAAGTTTTCTTGCTGTTTTTATAAAACTGTACACCTGTAATGATAAATTCTGAATAGCCACTCTCCTGGGAGCAGATGAGTGATTATATAATGTTATTCATAGAAACATGGATAAGTGGCAGAAATTATAACCTGGATTGTGAAAGCCTTGTTCTTTGGATTTAGATCTTGCCAATCGTTTATGACATCAGCATAAATTCCCTCAATGGGTTCAGTCTGGAAAGAACTTAAGAGAGTGCTCTGAAAAGGTGGCATGCACTTTGAAGTGGAAATAGTGACAGTTCTCTTCAGGCAGGGTCACTGGAAGGAAATGTAGACTTTGAGACCATAAGCCCATTAGAAAGGGGAGGCCCAGGTTACTCACGTAGAAAAACTGATAGAGAGAGCTCCAGTCATATAGGTCATGTTGTTTCCCTGCTTAGAAACCTTCGCTGACTTCCCATCGTCTGCACATAACATCCAGATTTGTTAGCCTAGCTTACAAGATCCTGCGGTTTGATGCCAATATGCCTTTCAGCTTTGTCTTTTCTTTACTTCACTCAGCCCATATCCCAGACATATGATGCTATTTGGAATTCTTTCTGTAAACCCTTTGCTTTACAGCCAAGTTCACTTTCCCACAGTCACTCTGTTGATAATGCCCTTCACCCATCTGCACACATCTAAGCTCTAACCATCCTTAGAAGCCTATTTGTTTGTGGCACTTCCTTCAAGAAGGTTTCCCTGATTGCCTCAGGCGGAAATCATTTCTGATTTTGTTGTTGTTGTTGTTACATTTTATCTGCTTTTCTTAAATTACGCATCAATCTTTACTTTGAGCTAAAAGTTTGGCTTCCCTTCTAAATTATAATAATTCTGCAGGTAGTGTTGATATCTGATTCATCTCTATATCTGGTACCAGCCCTATTACAGCATATTGCACTTAGAAGGTGCTTAATAAATATTTCCTTAATAAATGAATCAAAGATGTTGAACATCTTCAGTTGGGGTAACTAAGTTCAACATATGCCTGTGAAGAGGAAAGAGCAAATCAAACAGGCTAGGAAGAAATGAACCAAGGAAGACGGTCGATATTGCAGAGGCTGAAGCTCTAGAAGGTTACAAGATGGGGGAGGGGGGGTGGATCTCTATTTATTGATTACCTTCTATGTGTCATGATCCAAGCCAAGTGCTCTGTTTTCATGATTCCAAAATAACCTGTGTGTATGTGTTAGTCACTCAGTCGTGCCCAACTCTTTGGGACCCCATGGATTGTAGCCTGCCAGGCTCCTCTGTCCATGGTATTTTCCAGGCAAGAATACTGGAGTGGGTTGCCATTTCCTCCTCTAGGGGATCTTCCTGACCCAGGGATCGAACCCAGGTCTCCCACTTTGCAGGCAGATTCTTTACTGCCTGAGCCACCAGAGAAGCCTGAATAACCCTTTAATAGACATTAGTATGCATTATTGGAGAAGGCAATGGCACCCCACTCCAGCACTCTTGCCTGGAAAACTCCCATAGATGGAGGAGTCTGGTGGGCCGAAGTCCATGGGGTCGCTAAGAGTCGGACAAGACTCAGCGACTTCACTTTCACTTTTCACTTTCCTGAATTGGAGAAGGAACTGGTAACCCACTCCAGTGTTCTTGCCTGGAGAATCCCAGGGATGGGGGAGCCTGGTGGGCTGCCATCTATGGGGTCGCACAGAGTTGGACACGACTGAAGCGACTTAGCAGCAGCAGCAGTATGCATTATGTTAAGGATGAGTTAACTAAGACTCAGAAAATTTAAGTAACTTTTCCATATGATAGATCCAATAAGTACTGAGATAGGGCAGCCTTTAAACTTAGATATCTCTGACCACAAAGCCCAGACATTTTTTTGCACATCTTCACTACACTGCCTCCCATTGTAGAAGCATGTGCTTTGTGTGTGTGGTGGGGGGCAGAAGGTATAGTTGGAAATATTCCTTCCTGCATTGCTAGCCAAGGTTTGTTCACCTAAACAATATTCACAACAGTCACCTGCAATACGATAAAAATTAACAGTGTGGCAAGTTGGAAGTGGGAGCTTGTGGTGTTGGTATGATTTATACTGACTGAGTTATATTTTCAATTGGATTCCTTAGTGCATCTTCATCCATACCTTTGGGGGCTCGCCTCAAGGAGCTGGGATGATTCTTTAGTTAAGCAAGCAATAGATGCGTCTGGTTAAAATAGAATCCCTTCACATTTTCGTAGCACTCTGGCTCTAGGCTATGAACTAAGATTGCCTTCTGGTTTGCTCTCAGTTGTCTGGGGCTGTTCTTAATGCTTGGCCTATTTACCCATGAGATCCAGTATCTTCAGGACTCCCAGCATTTTAAAGGACAAAGTAGCCCTTTCACTCTGATTCCTTCTGAATGACTGTTCATATTAAGAGGAGCAGAGGTGGGAACTGGAGACTTACTAATGTGCCTTTTAAAGCATACATTGACACCTGTGATTTTGTCTTTCACCCATAGTACAGGGCCTTACACATAGTTAAGTACTCAATAAATATTTATTGAATAAATACATGAGTAACTGAAATGAATAAAAATGTATTATGTTTCCAATTTAAGTGATGATAGTAGGGAAGTTTATGTGCTTAAAGTTTATTGCTTGGTTGATGTATTTTCCCTGCCCTGTCTGTTTTGGGAATCCACACTGCATGGGCCTTAGGGCCATATATAAAGTCACAGGCGCACATTTGGGACAGTGGGACAAGGGAACAGAGCTCCCCTGCATAACCACTGCTGGCCTTGCAGTGCTTGGGTCCAGAGCTCCACTTCCCAGATTATAGAGAACGCCAGCTCCTTGAGTAGGAGTTAATGGTGATGGTGATGGTAATGGTGATGATTCAGCATTTCTCTAACTCCAGAGTTAAAAATATTCTTCATCCCAGCCTACTTGTTATTCCTCACGACTACCATGGCAGGTGGGTGGAGGAGTGTTATCTCCAAGGGAAAAACACCCTGGGGGCTGTGGCCCAGAATGCTGAAGGGACCCACTTTTAGGATTTCCCCACCCCCATTGCTGGGCTCCCCGGCCAGGTGATCTCACTCTTGATTCTTCCCTGACCCTAGCTATGTAGTGGATTCTTACATGTATTTCTGTCACACTGAAAGGAGTGGCCATGACAAGGTCAGAACTAGAACTCAGTGCCTGCATCCTTTCCTTATGCCCAGAGCCATATTTTTCTTTAATAGTGAATGTCTGCTTCTGCATTTGGAAGAAAGTGGACCAATCTCATCTGAGGCCCGATTTAATCCATAACTCCAAGATTTGGGAAGGGAGTTACTTTGACCTGCGTAGCTTTAGAGCATAACATCCTGATCACAAAGAACTCTAAACTTCATTTCTCATGCTTGCTCTTGGGTTGCCAGGAATTCTGTTACTTCTGCAGAAGTCACTGTGTAATTTTCTAGTCGAAGACTTTGAGGGCATGAGTGTCAAAATGTTCTCTCTCACTTCCTGCTCTACATTCCTTTTTAACTTTGTCTTCCCCAAGTCCCCAGTTCGCTTCTATTCCCAATATTACAGAGCAGTCAGACGAAAGAAAGCTGGGGCCATAGAGGTAAGAGTTATTTTGTCATCATGGCTTGTATGTTTTTTCAAGTGTACTTCCTTCCCTTCCTGTGGCTCCTCAGGGCAGGCTCCTGTCCCCTCACAGGCAACATGATCCCCTAATGGATCTCCTCACTCAGCTCAGGTATGCTCCAGCTCACATCCACTTCAGAGCCTCAGAGCTCAGTCACGCTTCAGCTGCCTGCCTCCTGATCGGCCTCCTCTCCGGCTCACTGCCCCCGCCACCCTCTCTCTGGCTGGGCTGCTGAGACCTTAGCTTCTCAGTGTTCCCTCCCTCCCTCCATTATTTCTATTGTTGTCTGGCTTTCCGTCCTGGAGTCTTGTTTATCTACTTTCTCTCTGGCTCCCAACAGCCTCTTGGCCCAAAGAAGTCACTACTCTTTGGGAGTGGCTTTACTCTCCCTGGGGCAGGGGGCGTACAGGATATAAGTCAAACTGGATGGTGAACAGGATGGGGAAGAGCACCTTCGCTGTAAGGAGTCTCTAACATGCTGATTAGCCACCATAGCTTGGTAAAGTGTAGCCAAGAGAACAAGGGATCTTTACAGAACGAGGGGTCTTATTCTGTTAGGTGATCCAAGAGACTTAGCTTTGGAAGGGACGACTCTGGGCTCAAACAGGCTTATTATTGTAGGCTGGCAGACACCTTTTGGCTGCATCCTATGCAGTTATTAGAAATGAAAGGCTTTTGTTTCCTGGTGTTGAAATGGTGTGGCACTTAGCTTTTCCAGGCTGAATGAGGAGGAGGGGATCTTTAGGGTAGTTGGCTAGTTGACTAGCTTGCCTGCAGAGGGCGTGAGGTTGAGGTTAAAACAAAAAGCATATTGTGTTGTTAACCCTCTTTTCACTAAAAAACAAACAAACAAAAAACAGTTATCCCAAATGTTTTCCCGTATCCAAGTGTTTTTTTTTTTTTTTTTAAAAACCCACGTTTTAAGATGCCATGAATATCTATGTCTGTTCGCTAAAGCCCTGCAATCAATTTGCATGTTCTGGTCATTTTCTACTGACCCCTACTGGCCAGAAGTGGTTATTCCCAAGATAGTTTTGAGTCTTCCAGAGGAGAATGTAACTGATGTCTTTTCTGACTCCACTACCAAAGTTCGGTAATTCCTCACCTTCTTTTCTTGCACCTCATTCTTCCCAAAATATTTTCCCGTCTATGATTCTTAGGTTTCCCTAGTGGCTTAGATGGTAAAGAATCCACCTGCAATGCGGGGGACCTAGATTCAATGTCTGGGTTGGGAAGACCTCCTAGAGAAGGGAATGGCTACTCACTCCAGTATTCTTGCCTGGAGAATTCCACGGACAGAGGAGCCTGGCAGCTTACAGTCCATGGAGATGCAAAGAGTCAGACACAACTGAGTGACTTTCACTTTCACTATGATTCTTCGTGACTTTCACTTTCACTATGGTTCTTTTCAGTTCAGTTCAGTTCAGTTCAGTAGCTCAGTCGTGTCCGACTCTTTGCGACCCCATGAATTGCAGCACGCCAGGCCTCCCTGTCCATCACCAACTCCCGGAGTTCACTCAAACTCACGTCCATTGAGTCGGTGATGCCATTCAGCCATCTCATCCTCTGTCGTCCCCTTCTCCTCCTGACCCCAATCCCTCCCAGCATCAGAGTCTTTTCCAATGAGTCAACTCTTTGCATGAGGTGGCCAAAGTACTGGTTCTTTTAGAGTTGATAAAAATCCCAAGTAGTGTCTAGTGCACACTTTCTGTTTTAAAGACGAAAAACCAAGGTTCACAGAGGCTTAGAAACTTCTAAGTGTGGTCACACAGACAGTTAGTGGTAGCTGGGTTTATAACCCCAGTCTTCTGTTCTCATTGTCAGTCCTGTGCACTAGCTAATTTGGAAGTTACCATTTAGTGTGACTTTACTTCCAGTGACATCCACTCTTCCTGCTTCCCATCTCCCTCTGCATTGCTGTGAGGAACCCTAGGACTCTGGACCTCCAGGGAAGTCACTCTGCTAAATGCTGGGCAGGTTAGAGAAGTTGGGGTGAAATGAGGAAGCAGAAGGTGTGGATAATGTCCCCCTACAAATGTCACCATCTTCCTGGCAGATTCCGATTCTTAGAGGAGGCTATGGGGCTGAAGCCGCTTCCATGCCCTTAGGAATTAAAAGGGTGATGAGGAGGGTGGGCTGTGTGAGTGTTAGCATCTGTGTGGAGAGCTGGTGGATGCTAACCTGATTGTGATGTGGGAGACAGAGACTAGAAGGGAGAAAGCCGCAGAGGAGCTTATCCTATTCTTGAGCTAGTGACAGAAAAAATCTGGAGGCAGAAGTGGGCTTGCAGTAGGCTGAGGGGGGGCCCTCAGAGACTTAGTTAAGATTCTGAGGAGCAGAGACTGGGAAGTGGGTGGCAGAGAAGGAGGTGGGGACAGCTGTTGCTTTGATTTGCTATTGAGTCAGTGTTCTCAGTGCATTAGCACTGGGAGGGAGCCCCGGGCTGGCCCCCAACACAAACAAGCCCCTCTGGAGCCAACACGGTGTTGTAGCAAGAACTGCAGTTGGGAGACAAAAAAGGAAGGGGATCTAATCCCAAAAGAGCCCCTTCTTTGCCTTAGCTCCTGCCTTCCAGGACTGGGCTGTGTGTTCCAGACAAGCATCTAGTGTTCTGTACTAAGAGGCTGGGTAGGGTTGATGAGACACAGCAGAGCGGATGGCTTTGTAAGAGCTGCTGGGAGCACAGGTTCTGTGCAGGGGGTTGACTCTCACCATTTATTTCTCAAGCAAGCCCCTAAGGTCGGGCATGCAATCACTCCAGTTGCTGACAGCCTGGAATCATTTTAGAAGCATCCTTTCACCGCCATCTCCTCATTCCCTTCTCACCATGTTCACATCCTCAGAAAGCAGGACAGATATGACCTGGGTCTGTGTTCTAACGCAACAGAGAGTCAGGAGGCCAGATTTTGAACTCTTAGATGTCCCTTGAGCCAAGTGCAGACACTTTATACCCTTTCTCTAAGTGTATGTAATTGCTCTCACACATCTGTAATAGAATTGGGGAAAAATCGCCCCATCTTAGGAAAGTACTTAGGAAAGGAAACATAACAGAGTCAGTGTGGAGTAAATGAAAGCATAATTAAGTTTAAATTGTTGGAAAATATGTTTGCTGCTGCTGCTGCTAAGTTGCTTCAGTCGTGTCCGACTCTGTGTGACCCCATAGACGGCAGCTCACCAGGCTCCCCGGTCCCTGGGATTCTCCAGGCAAGAACACTGGAGTGGGTTGCCATTTCCTTCTCCAATGCATGAAAGTGAAAAGTGAAAGTGAAGTCGCTCAGTCGTGTCCGACTCTTAGCGACCCCATGGACTGCAGCCTACCAGGCTCCTCCATCCATGGGATTTTCCAGGCAAGAGTACTGGAGTGGGGTGCCATTGCCTTCTCTGGGAAAATATGTTTAGCCATGAGAAAATAGGAACTGGGAATGGGCAGGAAAGCCCAGGAACATTGGGGAGAAGTAAAGAATAGATTCCCTAAGGAATATTCATCCAGGTGCCAAAGCCTGGCTCCTAATTGTCCAGAGCCACAAAACCTGTTTGAACAGATGAATGAGTTCCCTTCTCAACAGGCTGTATCTTATTCTCCTTTGCTGTTAATGTCGCACTGTAGATAGTTTAGGCTGATGGCTTGGTGTGGTGGGATAACAATGCTGTGAAAAAGTTTTAATTTGTTAGAAGTCAGGCAAGAGAGCATTCTGGCTCTCTGCCGGCTCTCATTTTACTGACTTGTTTTTACTGTTTCCCTTCACTGGGTGTTCAGAGTCAGGGTGTGGATGACAGGTTCAGGGCAGTGATTAGGAGCATCACATGGAGAGAAAACTGCTCTGCTCTGCACACCCACACTGCTCTGGGTCCCCCTCTTCTGCCAATCCCAGCTGAGATTTAGTCTCTTCCCTTCACTTATCTCACCTAAAAATGTATTTTGCAGCAAGTGGCACATTATTCAATTAGCCTTATTTTGTGCCTTCCTGGGAATTTAGCTCTTTTGTGAGACAGATACATTCCTCCAAGCCCACAGACATCACAGTCCCTGAAATGGCCATTAATTCTGCCATCCCAAAGTTCTCCTCCTCTCCTTAAGCTATCATTGAGTGTCTCATCTTTAATGTGGATGTACATTCGATTCTGTTCCCCAAGATGCATGTATATTCCGATGCATATATATTTCAACCTGGTTACTCTCTTTCCCCTTCAGCATGTGTCCCTCAACACACACACGATGACTAGTTTTCACTCTTTGTATCTCTGTTTTCCTTTTTTTTTTTTTCTGTCATAAACACAGCTTTTCTTATGACCCAGATACAGAGCCCTTTTCACAAGCCCGTTATTAATCAGAACCCCTTACGTCCATCCAGCAAACCATATGGTTTAAACTCAGAGATTCTCCTCAAAGCAGAATTCAGAATCCTGCTCAGACTCCCCAGGAGAGGGCCAGAATCCTCTTCTCCCCAGGGCTGAGCTTAGTCCATCTGTCACTGACACTGGACTCCAGGGCTTGGAAACCAGAAGAGAGCTGGCATGAAGCAGCAATTGAGGATAAATGAGAATGTGTGAGGCCCATGGGCTAGTGATGGTGGTTTTTATATTTGTTTGAGATTATAGGATGAGATGAGTGGAGGAAATATATGTGTTTGGAAAGATCTCATCCTTAAGAACTAGAATAAGAACTAGTAAGAACAAGTGAGTCCAGTTGTCTCACTGGTTTGTTTACATTTGCTGAGGGACAAATGATTAGGAGCAGATGGTAAAACAGTCCTCTCATTTTATGATAATGAAAAAACTTTGCTCTTCAAAGACTGACCCAGGCTAGGCTAAGTCTCAAGTAACTTGTCATCTAGGTATTTGTTAGACTCTTGCTGGGTTTCCAAGGAGGGTTGGGTATTTAAGTTAGAAACTCAATAAACCAGTTCACCTTCTGAAGCTTTTTCACTCTGAGGCTTTGGCTGGAATTCTAGAATCCAAATTGGAAGTAAAGAGCTAGATCCCAGAAGAACAAATGAAGGCAAGAAGCAAGGATCTGCATATTCCCAGTAAAACCTGGTGTTGGAAGGACTAGTTTTCCATTCTACCTTGCTGATATCTGTAGCTGTGTGAAGGAAGTAGAGGGCTAAGTAGTGGTTAAATTAGAGATGAATGGCTGAGATACCAGCCTTCATTTCTTTTTTTTTTCCCCTAGGGCGAGGTGATACATCTGACCTTTCTTGACCCTGAACTGGAAGTAAATGAGCCAAAGGTGCTTATAATTAGCAATCAATACACAATTAGTGTAGGTCTAGCTGGGGTAAGGAAAAATGAGTCCTGAGAGAAAATAACATTTTAGTTCTTTATGTTATTTAGCTTTCTTACCATTCTCCTGGAGACCTCTGGGCGAAAGATGGAGAGAGATGAGAGGGTTAAAGAACCCCAGAGGTAAGCGCTCACACAGAATGATACACATATTGAAAAAAAGCTGGAATCTCTGCATTAGAATCCTTTCAGAAACATGTCTGCTCTTTATGAGAACAGGGGGCTCAGGGAGATGAGTAGATGCGAGATACTCCAGCTGTTACCATAACCCTAATTCTGTCTTCTTGAAAGCTCACTCATGGAGATAAATCACTTCCATTACCTGTCCTTGAGGAATGAAATTTCTCCTTGTTTCAAATAAGGAAATGGAAGGGGGGTACTGGAAATTAATTCTGGAAACCTGTCTCTCCAGCTTCACTCTGTATAGGTCATTCATAAGTGTTAACTATTATATGAACTGTTATGCAAAACTGACGGGGGAAATCATCATTGAGGGGAAGAGAAGCTTGTACAGCTCTGATGTGATGGGAGGAACAGGCTGTCTAGTCTCAGACTGGCAGGGGCTGAGCATTCTTGGCTCCTTGCTGCACTTGACGTCATCAGCTTATTGGCAGATCACCCAAAAGAGTAGCAGAGTCCAGTTTAAAGATGCATCTTCTGAGATATGGCCAAGGACTTGGACTCTGGGATAAGATGGTTACATTAAGGCCATTTAGTCTATCCGAGATGGTTATAATGATGAGGAACATGAGTCATGGATTTGGTATTTATTTTCTATGCCTCTCCCATATTGCATTCTTCTATTATCTATTCTGAGGAGCCAACCTAGATATTGTCTTTGTGTTTACTGCTAAGGCCAAGGGGAAAGGGACAATGAGTATCATGACAGGACAGTTTGGGTTGGTTGTCAGGCTCAGAGTGGTGTTAAGAGGTGTGTGCTCATAAACTGAGTAGGACGCATTTCGCATTCTACATGTATGGTGTATATGGGGTAACTGTACATGAGCAATGCTGTCTCAATCTAAGCCACGACTGTTTGTAGTTCTGTTTTAAATCTATGAGTCCATGTATGGCAAAACATCTGGTTCTTTTGAGGCCATTTGAGGTGACTGTAGGCCCTCATCTCCTGAACATTGCAAATAACACTTTTCCGCCTCAGAATTATTTGTTTTTTCTGTCCCCTTCCTACAGGTGATTAGGCGGTTATGGAGACTCTCCAGATCTGGTCTGGTTCCCCTCTTGCTGGTAGAGCCAGTCAGGAATCATAGCCAAGATCATGTGTGTGTTTGTGGTAGGAGGAGGGAAATTCCATCCCCGTTTTGAGGGCTGCACTGTGGAAAATAAAGAGATTAGGAATTTGGATGGGGAGCAGGACCACGGAGAGCAGCAAGAAGAGCCTGGAGTGTCCCCGTCAGGGGCTAGCACCATGGAGAGCTCAAAGCACCTGTAGTTTGTTCCACAAAGAACAGTAAAACCCGGATCATGGGTTAAGGCAGCCAGCTCGCAAACAATCAAACGAGAAAGAGCAGACATCAGGGTTTCTGCTAGGATCACGCCACACCCATCATTTGCTCTCAAAGGCCTTTTCAAGTACTTTGTTTGAACCTACCACACATGCAACCCAGAGATGGTGCTAAAAAAGTGAGGACCGCCACTGGACTGAGTTTGTCAACATAAGCCTCAGTAATTATAGAAATTACATAAGAATCAGTGGTAGTGGAGAGAGTTTTGATTTGCTGCAACCAATTATGAATGACATTTAGAGTATCTTTAAATGTGGGAAACAGTGCCACAAAGCCTGTGTCTCCTCAGAGACACTAGACATAAGGAAGCCAAAATGTGTATTATCGTTAGGTATGGTATGGGACCTGGAGAAGGAAATGGCAACCCACTCCAGTATTCTTGCCTGGAAAATCCCATGGACAGAGGAGCCTGGTGGGCTACAGTCCATGGGGTCGCAGAAGAGTGGGACAGGACTTACAGACTAAACAACAAACAAAGGGCATGGCATGTATCAGTCAAACGCTCTAAGGCACCCCAAATTGATGTGACCAGTCCAATCCTGATCATACATGGAAAAGCATAATGGATTATGCCTTGTAAAAAGGGTATTGTCCTCAGGACTGAGAGGTCTTTGTGTTAGTTGGGAAATTTGGCCACTCTCTTTAGACTTAGGGAAATTTTGGTAAAGGGACAGATAGCTCTCTTTCAGTGCTTATTGCTTCAGTGAAGAATATATAGCTTTAATGAGCTTATATTTTGTAAAAAAAAAACAAAAACAAAACTCAGCCGTTTCATGTGTTCAAGACTCTTATCTCGGTGCTAGAATGGATGGATCTCCTTGTTGTAACAGGGTTGGATTGGTTTTCTACTTGGGTTGTAAAATCCCTGAGCATCAGCTGGTTCTGAGCTGATAAAAAATCATCTCTACTGCTGCTTCTAGAGGAAGAGGCAGGTCTTTGACTCCAGACTGGTTCTTCCCTATTTTTCAGTTAGATGGAGTATTTGCTCTTAATTTGACTGAGTTATTAGGGACCTGAATCTTTTTCTGATGGCTTGCTTTTCCAGGCTTTTTTTTTTCCTAGTGGTTTGTTTCTCTCTTATCTCTTATAAGCATTCTCATGAGGATTGCTATTCTCAGAGTTTATGGATGGGTCTCTAGGACATGACCTCATCCAGGAAACAAAATGTTCCAGTGCATAGACCTATAGCCAGTGATGAAACAGGAAGTGTTAACTTGTAGCATAAAAGATGAAAGGAGAGATATAATTACCAAAACTTTCAAATACCCTGGCTTTTTCATTCAGTAGTCAGTTAGGAACTGGTGCATTCTACAGCTTGCATTCATGGAAAACCTGGAGCCTAGATTACCATTCTTCAGTAAAATTCCATTACTGAGAAATAGATGACAAAAAAGGGATTGTTGAGTTGGTTCTGTTGGAGTAGGAAACAACAAAGAATGTGACTAGCTTCATCCCCCGGGGTATAATTTCTCTGATGATAACTGTGAGGGTTTTTTCCTTAGGTTATTTTTTGTGACCTAAGGACAAGAAGCTTTTGATTCCAGTATATATTATTTGGACTCCAAGAAAGCAGCGATGGCAAGGGGTACCAAAATCACTTGTAAGAATTTTCAGAGCAATGGTACAACGACCTGGTCTGCTGTTTCAGAGTGACCAGAACACCAAAAAGATGCCATCTGTGGAATTTTATGGCTGCAGAACTATGAGTCATTCTTCAAGTAAATAGTGACTGTCTCCAACAAGGCACTGTTGAAATTAGATTTGGACCTCCTTTCTTGCTCAGTTGGAAGAGGAGAGAGAGGAAGAGAGAGAACAAGAACCTAAGGATAGTGAACTGTCTCATTTATTGTCAGTCTAGGGTAGAGGATTTCAAACTGTATGTAGCAGAACCTCTGTGCCTTAAGGATTAGGGGAAGTAAGTATAGGGAAGTCAAGAAGAAGGGCGAGAGGGTTTCAGGTCTTACTTCTCTGTTTCAAAAAGAGTAATTTTCCTTTGATCTGTTTTATTTATTTGATAAAGAACCTTCACATGTTTAAAGATAAAAGTGAGAAAACCACTGTGCCAGAAGAAACTACTGAGCCCAGCAGTGCCGCCGAGCCCCAGGGAGAGCTCAGGACAGAGTCTTTGGTATAACTGCTGGAATAGGCAGTTGATATGTACAGCTTGGGTCCCACATCAGACAGACTGGTTCTGTATGGAATAAACTAAACTCTACGCTACCAGCGTCTCTCTGATGCTTCCAGCTTCTCTGTGCCAGAAAATGCCACATCTGAAGGGAGAGCATCTCCTTCCCAAGGATTCCCAGCTGCAACTGGGAAGAGAACAGAACGAGAACAGCTACAGCTGCAACCAGGAAAAGAAACTGGGTGCAGTAGGTCTGCCAAGCAGATCCGTGGGCAGCTCTAGAGCAAATGCCTGCTGGACTTCTCCGGCACATTGGGCATGATCTCTACACTGGGCAGCTGGCCAGGGGGCTGCAGAATGGACGGCAGTATACAGAAGGTCATTGGGAAGGGAAAGATGTTCATGTGTGAGGCAGTACACTCCAAGGTTAAACTGCTGTATCTTGATCTGAAGGAAAGGGAAGCTGCCCACCTGTCAGTTTCTGTACCAGATCAACTCACAGAGTGCTGGAAAAAATTTGAAAAAGGAGAACCAAGGGACGTTGGTCACAGTGTTGAATGTCGAACAGCTCACCAGAGACAACCACAGGATACATTAAGTTCACGGGCCTTGTAATCCCCCAAACCTGGAACTCCCAACTTCTGCCAACACTAGTGAAAAAATGTGAGAAGGAAGGGGCAGGTGGCTCACTCAGAATGTCTAAACCATTCCTGAGTTTCGAACCACAGCACTAATCGTCAGGTTCAGATAACTATTGTTTGCCCTTCTCCAGCCTCAATCCCTGTTCAGTCTGATGAAATCTTAAAAAGTGTATGCTGTACTCCAGGGAGCTGTGTGTGCTGCCACTGAGCTCCCTGCCCAGGGCCCTCAGGAACCCCAAGTCAGGGGTCCTAGACACACCTTCTGTGTGAGCCTGGGCAGAATGGTCATCAGGACTGCCACCCTTGAGTATTAAATCTGTAGACCTGCCTCCCACATCAGAGTGGGGCTGTTCTGATCCCGAAGCTAGGAAGTAGAATTAGATAGAAGATGGTACATGGTCATGTCTCTTCTGCATCAGTGCATCCTGAGACATTACAACCAGACATATGTCCACTGTCGGGACAGACGATGCTGTAGAACGACAATGATGCTTGATTTGACTCTTTTTTGGGAACAGATCTAACCCATCTCTAAATTCTCAATCCCTCCTCCAGACATTCTTTCTCCATTCAAAATTTATTGGCTTCCACTCTTCCGTCAAGCCACTGCTATGAGAGGTATATATATATTTAGAAGGATAAAGCATTTCTTTTCCTCTAAATCTTAAGCCTGAGTAGGGGCTGAGCCCCCAAATTCAGGACTAAGAAAGAAGAGTGCAGTTGGTGAAGAAAGACCTGGCTAGTACACAGATTACTCTCTTCTCCAGTGTTTGTTTATATCCTAGAGTTGAAGAGCTCACAGCTTTCTGGGATGACTTTGTTCTGTTGAGGTTCCAGCCTGCCCCATCAGTTCCCATTGCCAAACAGAGGTAGTTTGGGTCACGCTTGTCTCTCTTAAACACAGCTAGCAGAATGGGAAGGCCAGGGGCTTCAGGTGAAAGTCAAGGCCTAGTAGAGAGTCCTTATTTGGGTATGTGCACCGCACCCAGCAACCTCTCCTTTGCCTTGCACTTAGCCTGCCCTCCCGCAGGACTCTCTTCACCTCCTCAGTGAGTAGGGTCATCAGTACAGCTGTCCAGGGGAAGGGGGGTTCCACATAGGGGAGAGATGGGGCCTCTGCCCTGTGGTGACTTGGGTAGCAACTCCCTTGGGGAGTGTGAATGGATACAGAGTAGAAGGAGCCAGCTCGCAAGCTGCCCAGTGTCCCCATAACACCAGAAGCTCCTTCTTCATGATGGAGATAGGACTTGGGGAGCAGGTCAGGCGAGATGGAGCAAGTATTCCTCCAGCACCCTGGCTCTTCGCCTGTTTCCTTCAGATGAAATTCTCTACATCATCCTCCCCAGTTTCAACCCCTCCCTTCTCCACCCCCGCCCCGCCCTGTGCCCATCCCTGCTGGCCACTGGGTCCATCGCCCAGGAGCCGCCTCCCCTTTCTCCTCCCCTGCGGTTCTTTCTGTTTTTCGTTGGCATCTGGCCGGGCATAGGCCACCACCCTCCCCCTCACTCTCCCCACATCCCTTGGCTCCGCAGAGGTCCCGGTCCCCCTTCCCCTCCCCCAGCCCAGTCCGCCTCTGCCAGGGGCGGCGGAGACTGGAGGATGCATTCCTTTAGTCCCTTCACCGCCTGCCCTCCCTCCTCCAGGGACCTGAGGCTCTGAGCTGTGCCTCTCTTCCCGGTCTCCCTACAAACTGTCCCCTGCCATCCCATTAAGCGTCAGCAACCTTTAAGAAAGCTGAGGTGCCCCCACAGCGCTGACCTACATAGCCCGGTCCAGGGCGGGAGGGGGTCCCTAGCCCCCTCACCCCTGGCCCCGCCTCCGTTCTCCCCCCACTCTCTTCCTTCAGCTCTCTACCATGACTAACCCAAGAAGGTTTGAGTTCCTGACTGAAGCAGAGGGGGCTAGGCGAGACACCTTACCTCAAATTTGGAAAATCAATTCTCAGCCCAGGAAAGCTTTGGGTTTTCCATGCATCCTCCTCCCCAAATATCTTCAGTCTTCCTTTTGCCCAGTCTCCCTCCCGCTACTCCCCCTCCTCCGCTCCCGTCTGGGTTTCTTTTCCCAGCTTCTGCCACCGTTAGGGACACTGCCATCCGGGGGCCCTCTCCGCCCAGTGTTGTTGTTTTGCTCCGGAGAGAAGCCCCCCACTTCTTTGCCCACGCCCCCCTCCACAGCCTTACCCAGGCCCCCTTCCCTGCCCACTCGGAGCTCCGCCGCGGGTGGGGGGACGGTCGGGGGAGCAGGAATGTTTGCATACAGCAGTTCAGGGGACCGCACTGGCTACCCAACCCCTCCAGACATACATACACAAACAGCCGACACACGCCCTGACTGAAACAGCGACAAATCTCACTCCGCCCCCAACACACACTGACACAGACATACACACAGATACTGACACAGAAACGCAGCCAGACACCAACACAGACGCGCACACCCAGACGCACACGGACAGCAACACAACCAGACCCCGGGCGGCTTGTAACAGACCCAAATCTGCGACTTCACACGCAGACACACTCGACGGTGTACAAGGAGGGGGCATACGCGGCACACCCCACGATCCACAGAGACACGGATGCTCGGAGACAGACACAGGGTATCAGGAGCGGCTGGCGACTCGAACCCCCGCTTCCAAACAAAGCCAACGGGCTCCCTCCGCCCCCTCCGCCGGTCGGAGCCCCCGCCCCGGCCCCTCCCCACCTCCCCTGGCGCCGCCCCCTCCCTCACTCACCGTCCTGGGAGAGGTTGGCCCCGCCGGGCGCCCAGCAGCAGGCGAAAAGCAGGAGCAGGGGCAGGGCGGAAGGGGCCCCCATCGCGCTTCCCGGCCGGCTCCCTGGCAGGGCGCTGGCGAGCCTGGGTCCCTGGGGGCTGGAGCTGGGGAGGGGGGTAGACGACGCCACTGACCGAAAGGGCGCCCCCGAGCCGCTTCGGAGCCCGGGGCCGAGGCGGGGACCGGGAGGGAGCCGGCGCTGCTGCAGTCGCGGGGATTAAATAGGGCGCTCGGAGCAAACCATTCGGTTGGAGGTGGAGGGGGGGTGACGGGGGGCTGGGCTGGTCGCGGGGGGGACCGGCTGCCGCATTCCCCACTCCCCCCGCCTGCCGCACCCCCTCCGCGCCGTCGTGGTGCCTTCCACCCTCTCCCCCGGGAGCTCCACCAGCCCGGCTCGGGCGTGGAGCAGAGGGAGCGAGCTGGCTCAGCAGTGGGACCCGGCGCCCACCCCTCCTAGACTTGAGGTGGAGGGAGGGGAGTCGGGCAGGGCCTGGGGCCAGCTGGCGGGAGCTGCCACTGCAGGCCTGGGCTAGGGCGTGCCCACTAGCCCGAGAGCTTCTCGGCCCCGCCCTCCTTCCTTTGGCAACTGGGGATCCCCAGGAGTGGGATGCCCCTAGGGTGCCCCTATCAACAGTGTGCCCAGGGACATCTCTGCAATGGGTAACCGGTTACCCTGGTCTTTTTCCAAAGCACTAACATCCCTAGTTCCTCTGACGAAAGAGCCCCTACTTAGACGTCCAGCAACAATTTGTGGCCCCAGGCAATTTCCTTTGAAAGGCATCTTCCAGCAAGCCCCCAGGCCATGGGAATCAACACTTCCCTCAATCCCTCAAAGAAATTACTCCCAGTCTAACATCAGCGGTTTCCCTTCAGATTCTGCCGAACTGAGCAGCCTACAACGCATCTCAGTGGTTTTCCCCCTTAATCCTTTCTATTCCCCGACTTTACTCCCAACCTTTCCCAATATGTTTCTTCTTTATATTTCAGAGGATCTTGTCCTTCCTTTTTCAAGTTTTAGTGAGTAAGATTCTAGGTGAATGGTGTGATCTACAGATTCTCAGGAAGCTACTCTCTTAAGGACCTTATGTGGCTTCTTGCCCCTGAGGCCAGATGCTAGATGAATGAGAGCAGTAGGGTGTCTGTACTTGCTCTTGGCTCAAGAATTCCAAGCCCCTGGGGCTTGCTTTTTTTTTTTAAAAATTGTGATTGAAGATCTCTGGAAGAGTCTTAGTAGATCTCAGAAAGAGATCCTCCTGAGTCAGTTTTGCTCCAACTTACCTCTTAGGTATACACTCCTAAATTTTAGAATCTCTGAATCAAAGAATTTTATGTATATGAGTATTTTTTAGAAAATATTTGATACAATCCTTATTACACAGGTGCAATTGAGATTCAAAGGGTATGAACTGATCTATCCAAGATTAGACTGACAATAGTAGAAAACACAAGTGTTGGCCAGGACATGGAATAATATAATTTTTGAAATGCCCTCTAGTCTTGGGTAGTATGTACAGATGTGAAAGTTGGACTATAAAAACGGCTGAACACCAAAGAATTGATGCTTTTGAATTGTAGTCTTGGAGAAGACTCTTGAGAGTCCCTTGGACTACAAGATCAAACCAGTCAATCCTAAAGGAAATCAACCCTGAATATTCATTGGATATTGGCACTGAAGTGCCAATACTTTGGCCACCTGATTTGAAGAGCTGACTTGCTGGGAAAGACCCTGATGCTGGGAATAATTGAGGGCAAGAGGAGAAGGGGATGACTGAGGATGAGATGGTTGGATGGCATCACTGACTCAATGGACGTGAGTTTGAGCAAACTCTGGGAGACGGTGAAGGACAGGGCAGCTCATGGGGTCACAAAGAGTTGGACACAACCTAGCAACAAAACAACAGCCAATCCTGGAAGGCCAGTTTTGTCCCTAGATCAGAGATTTGGGTGCCTGTCTTCTAACTTCTGGGTCCATCCCCTCTCTGCACTGACTATGCATCACCATACTAATCTTCAATGTTTGAGTAATCTTTCCCCCTCTCAGACAGCTTTTGCAGCTGTCTGTGATGGACTTAATGTCTCTGTCCCCTAGTAACTCAAGGACAAGGATGTGGAAAGAAAGTGAAGTCGCTCAGTCGTGTCCGACTCTTTGGGACCCCATGGACTGTAGCCCACCAGGCTGCTCCGTCCATGGGATTCTCCAGCCAAGAATACTGGAGTGGGTTGCCATTTCTTTCTCTAGGGAATCTTCCTGAGCCAGTGATCGAACCTGGGTCTCCCACATTGCAGGTAGAAGCTTTAACCTCTGAGCCACCAGGGAACAAGGATGTGGAAGGTACCCTGTAATCAATAAAGTGAAAGTGAAGTTGCTCAGTCATGTCTGACTCTTCAAGACCCCATAGACTGCAGCCTATCAGGCTCCTCCGTCCATGGGATTTTCCAGGCAAGCGTACTGGAGTGGGGTGCCATTGCCTTCTCCAGTAATCAGTAAAGCTCGATATATATGTTAGTCACTGGTGGAGAGGACAAGAGAGAATATTCTCCAGGAAGACCCTTAAGGATAGCCAGAAAGCTGCCCCTCTGTTTTTCTTCTGTTTGTGGAGTTTACCCATGGTTTCTGGGAGAAGAGCTCTGCCTACCTCTTGAACATTTCTTGAGTGTCTGGGTGGTTATTAAAAATTATTTATAAGACAGTTTTTGACCACCTTGGGTTGTCTGACTTGCCTACCTTGACTCATCTCAGTGACTCCAAACTGTCCTGCTGCATTGGGGTTCTCTGTCTCCCTGGGGGTTCTCTGATGCCTTGAAATCTCTGAGTCAGAGATGGAAGGAGAAGTGTGCTTGAAAGATACAATAAGGACACCTGGTATAAGAAAGAGGAGAGGCTGTGCTATGGGATAGGCAGGAGGGAAGATACAGGGGAAAATGGACCTTCTGACTAAGGTGGGATTAGGTTGGCGTGAACTTAGTCATGCAGCAAAAAGGAATGAGTGGGTGTGTTTTCAAAGGGAGAATGAAGCTTCAGAGAAGAATCATGCTATCCTAGTTAAAGAGTCTTGATGGATAAAGAGTGTTATCTTTGGAGCTAGAAGTTTTAAAGATCATCTAAGTGGGATTAAGAGAGGACAGGTTAGCGTTGAGGGGAATGAGAGTGGGGATGGGTGGGATTGGGACGCTAGGATGTAGGATTAGGTCCCAAGCTTCTGTAACTAATCACCTTTTCCATCTGCTGCTCTGCTGATCCGCTTCTGCCTGTCCTTTAATTCTCTAATGACTCTGCTGGTCTGGCCCCACCCTCTACTGTAACTGCAAGGGAAGAGAACCAAGGGTGGGAGGAGAGGGGGAGAGCTTTTGTGGAGAGTATTAAGCATGAGCAAATGAGACTCTGGAATGCTCTTTTCCTACTAGTTCCTTCTCTCTTTTCTGCATCATCAGCATCATCTTGGCAGCACTTTAGGGTCTGGGAATAGGAAGCAGTCATTGGCTTTTAGAAATACAGGATAAAAGAGTATTAGAATTTGTAAGGGACCTTCAAGATTACCTAATGAATACCCCTTGTTGAACAGATAAAGAAAACGAAACACAGAGGACTTAGGTGACTTCTGTGTTCACACAGCTGTGGAGTAGAGGGGTTACAGTATTGGATAAATAAGGCAGATATACCCATGGGAGCAGGAGGGATAAGGAGAATCGTTTTTCTCTGGGAGTGTCCACTTTGAGGAATTCTCACTCCTGGCTGTCTCAGAGTGAAAGGGTCATGTCTCCTGCAGAGGCAGATGGATCCATTTGGAATAGCTCCTTACCTCTAACCACTCTAATGCTCTTTGTCCCTGGGCACCCAGCCTCTTACAGGCAGCCCATTCACTAGGAATAGAGTTTTACAAAGAAAGCCTGAACTACAAGGATTATCCTCAGCCCGAAAACAGGTAAAATAAAAGTATCCATGTTGGATTGTGATCTCTATGGTTACTTTTCACTGTAAAATGCTATGATATACAATCAGTGTTTCCCAGAGACTTGCACAGAGTCTGGAGTGGGTTGTCTATGAGATTCAAGAACTGGTCAGCACAGTGAGAACTGGGGGGAGCAGAGAAGGGGAGTGGAGAGAAGGCAAGTGCTGGCTCCTGGGTGCCCTTGTCCACTCAGCAATAGCCTGGGTGGCTGGGGGTGAGGAATGTGGCTCTGGCACTGGTTCTGGGCTGGATGCAGCTGTGTGGGCCCTGGGCATTCCTTTCCCCACGTGGCTCCTCTTGGGGATGGAGGAGGGCAGGGACTTGGCCTGAGTGGGGTGAACACTACATATTCATCTAGGAGGGAAGCGAGAGCACCTGCAGAAGAAAAACTCCGAACTCTGGCTCAGTTCTGCTTTGCCCTCTAACCCTTGGCCTCTGTATGACTTTTTCTTTATCAGTAAATTCTGCACAGGCTTCCACATTTGCTTTCCTCTTTAGTCTCCCACACAAGCAAACCAGGATTCCTCATACTGCTTCTTATTTCTATTATCCAGTCTTAATTAACCCTATCCTTAATAAAAACCTTTGTATGTGTTTTAATTCTAACCTTAATTGAATTCCAATTTCAACCCTAACCCTAATCTTTTATAGACTCTAACTACTAATCCCAATACCAACTCCAATTTAATTGTTAATTTTAAGCAGCATCTTAATTCTAACCTGTTGTAAGCAACCAATTTGGGACAGCAACTTGTTCATAATAAAAATGATCATAGGTACCATTTTTTGGGGGGTGGGGATTGGGGGAAGCTTTCCTGGTAGCTCGGCTGGTAAAGAATCTGCTTGCAATGCAGAAGACCTGGGTTCAATCCCTGGGTTGGGAAGATCCCCTGGAGGAGGGCATGGCAGTATTCTTGCCTGAGAATCCCCATGGACAGAGGAGCCTGGTGGGCTACAGTCTACGGGGTCGCAAAGAGTCGAACACAACTGAACAACTAACACACCATTTTTTTGAGAATCTATTGTATGCCAGACTTTGCACTGGGCCCTTTACTTGTACGGTATGTCATTTAATACCTGAAATACCCTAATGTGGCTGAGATTATTAGCTGCATTACAGATATGAGGAAACAAAGGTTTAATGAGATTATGTAATTTGTAAACAGTGAATCCAAGCCCACTGTTGGTGTTCATTTCTCTTTCTGCTAACAAATACTTTCTGATTGGGCTTTTCCTAAAATCCTAACTAATTTTGACTTGAATAACTTCTAAATTACTGAATGTCTTGAGAGTATATTATTAGTTAAGCTTAAAAAAAATAAATAGTGGTACAAAATAGAAACCAAACAAGCCAACAAAAAGCCCAAATTTTCCCTGCCCAGAAATCCCATTGCCACTTTAAAACATTAAAGTCATGTGTTTATAGAGTTAAAATAATCAAACTAAAAGGAGCAAAGTAAAAGGAAAAGGCTTCTCTCCTCCCCAGACTTTCCAAATTGAGCCACCCCTGGGGGCATTGTTCCCATTGGAGTTTTGCAGCACAGCAGTCCAACCTCCCACAATGAAGCACTTAAAGTCAAAATAAACACCTACCAGTGAAATCACCATATATATGCATGTGACTTAGACATGAAGCTCTCTAGACAATTTGAATTTATCGTGAACAATAATTGTTAAAGGCTAATGATCTGTGACTTCCTGGAAACATATTGATTGGCCCAAAAGTTTGTTGGGGTTTTCAATGAAATGTTACAAAAAACCCAAATGAACGTTGGGGCCAACGCTATAGTAAGTATGGAGAAGGAAATGACACCCCACTCCAGTATTCTTGCCTGGAGAATCCTATGGACGGAGGAGCCTGGTGGGCTGCTGTTCATGGGGTCACACGGAGTCGGACATTACTGTATCAACTTAGACTTAACAGTGACCTGCCAGGTTCCATGCTAAACTCTTTCTTGTCCTTTTTAACACTCACAAGTTCCCCCATGCGGTATGCCTTTACCCCTATTTTACAGATGAGGACAGCAAGGCCCAGAGAAGCCAAAATCACAAAGAAGTAGAATGAGAGACAGAGGTTTCCAAGACAGATTCGTCTTACTATACAGCATCAATTTTTAACTACTAGACTTAGACAAGGAGGCTTGTTAGAGAGGAGGTCATATGAGCTTTGTTCTAAAGGAGAAAAGGGGAGTTGCTTGATATTAGAAAGGAGGATGACCTATAAGACCACAGATGGACTCAGATGGATATGGGAGGCGACTATACAAGGGGAAAAGGAGCAAGATAGCTAGCAAATGGGGGGAAGTGAGCGAAAGGGGAGAGCATAATAGGGGAATAGAACAAATATGAGTGGAGACCTGGGAAGTTTTATGTGATAAATTCAGGCAAAAATAAAATCAGGTAATGAGTATGTGTGCCGCTGTTGCTTCGGCTACAGCCCGATTGATGTGTATGGGAAAGACAGTAGGCACACAGAATCATCCACAAACGAAAATACACATTTGGTTACATGGATATCTGTGGCCTCTCCAACAAAAGATCTCTGCACCCCTCCCCTTACATCCTGGGTCCCAGCAATATCAAAGGGCTTGTAATTTCCCGAGCTCTCTGCGTTGTTTCCTGCCTCAATGTCCTTAGGCATACCATTTTCTATACCTGGATTGCCCATCTCATTAAGCCTGGTGAAACTTGTGCTTGTGTTTATTCATCCAAACTTTGATTAGGTGTCGTTGACTCTGTGAAGCCTCCTGTACAGAGTTAATCACTCCTCGCTAGGTGCTACCATCATATTGAATATATCCTTCGGCTGTTACACCTTTTTCCCTGTGTTGTGATAGTTTGTCTACATGTTTTCTCTTTTGTGAGCTCACGGAGGGCAAGAATGATATTTCATGAATCTTATTATTCCCAGTGCTTAGCTTAGAAAGAGAAAAATAGCTGATTCTCAGTTAATTCTACTGAATTAAGCTGCAGTGATATATTTACAAACACACAGGCTTGATCAATTTTTTTTTTTTCAGAAACACAAACATGTATATAATCTGACTTCGTTGGTATACTCCCTGAGTTTGTATGTGTTCATATAGATGCAGTGTGTCCCAAATTAGGTGAATGACTCTAATACACATATTTTCATCCACTTATTTAAGATAACATTTTGTAATTCTTGGAATTGAGTTAGAGCCTGCCATTTCCTTTTGCATATCTTCAGTTGTGGAAAATTTCCATCCTTGGAGGTTAGCTTTTAATTTTGAAAATAGCCAAAGGCCTTTGGGATCCAAGTCTTATGGATAAGTGACAGTTCATGTTGGGTAATACAAAGAAAGATGAGAGTTGCCTATTAAGTAATAGTAATGGCTTAGAGGTTGACTAATATGTTGGTTCTGAAGGCAGTTCCCAGAGTCCTAGAAAATTTCTAAGCAGTGGCATTCTGGTCTATTTGTTAGTACAAACAAAATCAAATAAGGGTTTTGTCATTTTATAGTCACACTTAAGTATAAGAAGACAAAAAAATCATTTGTCCAGAATGGAACTCTTTTATCATTAGTTCATGCGTTTATAGTTTATTGAGTTTTTATGTGCAGTACACGGTGCTAGTTAAAAGTGGCTGTTTTGACCCAGCTGTTCTGTTGTGGTCTATAAAAAGAAATCTATAAACCCAGGTTTCATTTTTATAATTACAAAACAAAATGATCAGTGGATGCTCTTACCCCATCTCCAATTCCCACCCTGGTTTTGAGCCTCATCTTGTCTAAGAGGAATAATGCAAGGGTCAGGGATAGGATAATACTTATGGATGCAACTGAACTGACACTAATGGCTTACTTATTAGAATCATTAGTAAGAGTGAATATTTTAAAAATGCCATGTCTAGTGCTGGCCTCTAGAGAATACAAAGATAAGTAAGTCAGGAAACCTACCTTCAAGGAACTGATAGTCCAGTAGGAAAGATAGGCGAATGCAGAATCACTCTACCATGTGATAAATGCGACAGTGCAGTGATATTTAAGGCATCTTAGAATCGGGGAGGAGGCAGGGCTTAAATTTATAGAAAACCTTAATAAATGACTAGGGAGTTGGCCAACTGTAAAAGGAATGAAAGGTATCACAAAAGGGAACAGCATATCCAAAAGCAAGAAACAGAATCATCTGTTGTGGCTAGATTGTGAAGGGAGTTTTTGCTGGAGATTGCTTTTTATCCCGACGACAAAGAGTCACTGAAGGGTTTTAGCAGGGAAATGTCAGGGTCGGATTTGCATTGTAGGGTGGTAACTCCGGCCGTAGTGGATGGGTGGACTGCAGACTACACAGCATTTGACTCAGAAGCCTGACCATTCTGGGGACCACCAATCCAGCTCCATGACATTGAGTAGGACCCACTGAGGGTGGTCTTGTCCCATCCTAGGGGTAGTTTGGAGATAACCCCAGGCTACTGTAGTTGGACCCAGACGTCAGTATATAGACAATGTGTAGACAATGCTGTGGAGCATACAGACCCAAGCAGTGGTGCCAAGCAACGTTAAGTTGTATGCAGAAGGGGCTAGGTACCCTGACCAGCTGTCCCAGCTTGCCAGAGGCATTTTCTAGGACTTTTCAGTGCTAAAATTGAAAAATCCAGACAAACTGGGATGAGGTTGGTCTCCACACGGTTCCTGGCAGAAACAGCCTCCATTTAAGGGCAACCATTACTCAGACCATCTCTCCAGCAAGCAGCTGGGGTCATCTCCAGGCCAGGCTGGAGAGGAAGGAAAGTTGAGCGTGCTCTTTCCCATTTTAGGGGAAGGAAGGGCTGGGAAGGGATGGGGTAGTCATGAGTCTGAATAGCTAGGCTAGTTGAGCAGGAGGGGAGAGGAAAGGCTAAGTAGGAGGCAGCGGGTGGAGACTGGGTTTTGGTACCAGATCTCACCTCTGTTCTCTGAGATCCGGGCTCTCTACCGGTGGTAAGAGAGCTCTCTGCAGGCTCAAAACAGGATTGCAGAGAATGAATTGGATGTATATATTTAGCTTTTCATTCATGCATGGAGTTCATATACAGTTGACCCTTGAACAACACAAATTTGAACTGCCCTGGTCCACTTACATGTGGAGTTTTCCCAACAAACATACAGTTAGCCCTCTGTATAGGGGGATACGGAACCTGACCATGCGGAGGGCCAGCTGTGAGGCATGTGAGCATCTGCAGGTTTGGTATCCTGGGGCGGGGGTGGGGGCCTTGAACCAGTCCCTGTGGATACTGAAGGGTGACTGGTCACACTGTCCTTCGATATCCATGGAGCGCTTCCTGCGTGCCTGGCACTTTGCATGTGCTTACATCACTCAGTCTTCATGTATAGCCCTGTATCTTGTAGGTATTCACATTCCCATTTTAACAGGTGAAGAATGAGGCTCAGGAAATTTGGTAATTTCCTACAAGTTACACATTAACTGATGGAGTTCTTGGTCATGCAGAGAAACCGATACATCCACCTGTTCCTGATCATAAGACTTGTGTGGAAAGTGAAGTGAGAGTCACACAGTCTTGTCCGACTCTTTGTGACCCTATGGACTATACAGTCCATGGAATTCTCCAGGCCAGAATACAAAAGTGGGTAGCCTTTCCCTTCTCCAGGGGATCTTCCCAACCCAGGGATCCAACCCAGGTCTCCTGCATAGCAGGCGGATTCTTTACCAGCTGAGCTGGTACTCCCAAGAATACTGGAGTGGGTAGCCTATGTCTTCTCCAGCAGATCTTCCCAACCCAGGAATCGAACTGGGATCTCCTGCATTGCAGATGGACTCTTTACCAACTGAGCGACCAGAGAAGTCCTGATATCAAGGAAGCCCTGAGGTGGGGGCACTGGTTAAAAATAATACAGGTATCCTGGAGTTTCTCATTCCATAGGGTAATAATAAAAATTCCTGACCTCACTGCTACTAAGTGCTCCCAGATGACGCCTCCGTCCTGACATTCCTGAGAAACAGCACCCCACAGCTTGAGGATCCTTACAAGGAACTCACTAATTACTGAGAGAACTATATCTGTAAATAGTCTATTGTGTTAAGTTTTAAAACCAAAACATATCACTGAATCTTTCAACAGATAATTTCCTCGACTCTTCCTCTCGGTGATGGCTGACCTTGTTTGTAAAACCCTCGGCAATCTGGCCCTTGCCTGTGTCTCTGACCTCGTCTTACCTTTCGGCCACATTGTCACTCCCAGCTTGTCCTTTTTGTACCTCTAACAACCAAGCTCATGCCCACCCTAATGCTTTGCACTGGCTGGTCCTCCTGATCTTAAACTTCCCTCTCTGCTCTATGCAAAGCTGCTCTTGCTTGCACGTCTCAGTTTGAATGTCTCCTCCTCAGAGAAGCCTTCCCATTCCCTTGTAATCCATTAGCTTCTCTGCTCAGTTGTCAGTCATGTCTGACTCTTTGCAACCCTTTGGACTGTAGCCTGCCAGGTTCCTCTGTCCATGGGATTTTCCAGGCAAGACTACTGAAGTGGATTCCTTCTCTGATCAGTTAGCATTTTCTGCTATTTTTAAAAATAATTTATCTTTGGTTTATTTGTTGTCTGTATTCCTTCTCCCAGTAGATACAAGCTTCATGAGGAAAGAAACCCTGTCAATTTATCTGCCAAGTTGTGTTGGCAGAAACCGAAAGGATGGTGCACATTAGGTTGCTGCCACAGAATCAGTGCTTATTAAATGTTGTTTGAACGAATTCATGGAAGAGGACTCTCTCCTTCATCACATCTGGAAGAGTGTCCACATTCTTTCATTTGACACATTGATTTTACAACCAAAAACCTCCTACTATCATAAGGCTTTTCCCTCTGGTTCATGAAAGAAGACCTCTTTCTCTTTCCTAGCCTTTAGGACACATCTCTCTAGAGGCTGCAACACTGTTATTAAATTGCTCCTCAACCTCCTATATGTCAGGTAAAGTGTCTTAATTCTTAACCTTCTGCCAATTCCTTTATCATTTCAGAACCTCTTCCCTGATTCTTTCCTCTTAGATAGTTGAGTTCAGAACAGGTCCCGGGAGCTAAGAGAGGCCATGGCTGATGGTTATGAGTTGAACATGAGACACAGTTCCAGGCTCTCTTGTATATTGTTCTGCTCTCCTTGATTTTTAAGCTGTCTTCCTTGGCTGACTCATGATCACTTGTGATCCATGTTGGTCCTAAGACCTTTCTGTGCCCTGAAATTCTGGAGCTTGCTACCCGTCCAGTAGCATTCCCTTGCCGGGTGACACTTGATGAGATTTGCCAGCAGAGAGTCCAGTCTGAAGGCTTCTTTGTGGACTAGTGCCCCACTACCTCTCACCACCTGAAACCCTGGTTAGTGTGGTGTGGACGAAGGAGGCCAGGAGTGGCTGTGTGTCCTCTTCTAAGGAAGTTAAACAGGCTCTGGGTCCAGCTGCAAGGAGCCATTCTTGACTTCTTATAGCATAGTGCAGGGCAAAGCATGGCTTTTGAAGTTGGACTTTCCTGGGCTTGAATATCAACTGTGCCACTTCCTTTATTTGAGATCAATCTTTTCACTTGTGAAGTGTTCCACTTTGTTATTTTCCATCTTGTCGTGAAGATTAAATGAAGACATTTATGCAAAACTCTTAGCTAAGAACTCAACCCATGTTAGTTACCTCTCTCTGTGCCCCTTCACCTTAGAGCAGATATGTGTGGAATATTTCTCTGTTCTACTGGTGTGCTGGTGTGCAGTACAATCTTTCTCTGCGCCCATTGTCTGAATAGAAAGCACTTTTTGGGTCTAGGTTGTTGATCAGTCGCTAAGTTGTTCTCGAAATCTTTTTGACCCCATGGACTGCAGCACACCAGGCTTCCATGTCCTTCATCATCTCCAGGAATTTGCTTAAACTCATGTCCATTGATTGACTCGGTAATGCCCTCTGACCATCTTATCCTCTGTCATCCCCTTCTCCTCCTGCCTTCAATATTTCCCAGCATCAGGGTCTTTTACAGTGATTCAGCTCTTCACTGGCCAAAGTATTGGAGCTTCAGCATCAGTCCTTCCAATGAATATTCAGGGTTGATTTCCTTTAGGATTGACTGGTTTGATCTTGCACTCCAAAGAACTCTCAAGAATCTTCTCCAGCACCACAATTCTTTGGCACTCAGTCTTCTTTGTGGTCCAACCCTCACATAAGTACGTGACTACTGGAAAAACCATAACTTTGGCCATACGGACTCGTTTGGTTCCAATAACCTGTTCACGCTTACCCAGAGCATTTCTGTTTAGCTTGCTCTCTGCTGCCCTCGTGTGGTCACCCGGACCCCTCGCCATTCCTGGTCCTCTGCTCCCTCTCTGTGGCTGCTTTGTTGTAATGCAGGCTCTTGCCAGATTCTTGGCTGAACTGGCTCCCTCCCACCTCCTCTGAAGCATTTTTCAGTTTATCTTCAGTCTTTTCTCTTCAGGTACTACTATCTTAGTTCTTCTAACCTCTTCTGATGCTTTTTAATATTCATCTACTCTTGTCAGAGATTTTGCGAGAAATGTATCCTGAATGTTACAAGTTTGGGGGCCAGTAAGACCTCTTCAAGGGCTTCTCAGGTGGTGCTAGTGGTAAAGAACCCACTTGCAAATGCAGGAGACATAAGAGATGCAGGTTCGATTCATGGGTCAGGAAGAGGATCAGGGGAACTATATGGACTGATCTGTATGAACTGTATGGACTGTGGCATGCCAGGCTCCTCTATCCATGGGATTCTCCATGGACCTGGGAACATGTCTCCCTGGATGTGTTCAGTCGCTAAGTCGTGTCCGACTCTTTTTGACCCCATGGAGTGCAGCACACCAGGCTTCCTTGTCCTTCACCATCCCCAGGAATTTGCTCAAACTCATGTCCATTGAGTCGGGGATGCCATCTGACCATTTCATTTTCTGTTGTCTGAACGAGTGAACATGTCTATGGAGAATCCCATGGACAGAGGAGCCTGGCAGGCTACAGTCCGTAGGGTCACAAAGAGTTGGACATGACTGAAGCAACTTAGCATGTATGCGCACGAGACCTCTTCAAGTTCTGGATCTTGTTATCTGTTGTCCTGTTCGACACCAAATTTTCTGGTCTAGGAATGCTGAAGGAGCAGTATGTTGTCATAGGTTACTTAATCATAGAAATCCCCTCCTTTTGCCCTCAACATCGGAGCTTTTTAATAAGAGAGAATACACCTATGCTTGCTTTGCTGAAGGGTGATGGTGGACCGCAGATAGACCCACAAAGCCAGTGCTTCAGAGGGAAGGTGTGTGGACAAAAGATATATCTGCTTTCTCTCTCTTCTAATTGCAGAGCATGCCTAGCAAAGGTAATGAAGGATTACTTTGAGAAACTTTGTGGATAAGAGTAAAGGGAAATAAATTCAGTGAGGTGACTTTAAGCCAAATTTGAGAGGATAGGATATGAAAATCAGATACTGAAGAGTTTTACCTTTATCCCAATGTCAGTGGCAAAATTTTTTGAAGCAGAATGTTATGTGAATGAATTGCTCTTAATCCTCAGATTCAGTGCAGCAAAGACGTTAACTCTTTTCCCCCTCTGAATCTGCAAATTCAGTGCAATCCCATGCTAATTTCCAATGTTTTGTTTTATGGAACTTGATCAGTCAGTTCTAACAATCCATTGGAAAATAAAGTCAAGAATAGCCACAGTGTTTAAAAAACATGTGGAGAGGTGATAGTGAGTTTTCCCACTGTCCCTAAGTTACTTTAAAATTGCAGCAGTAACTTCTCAGGAGCTATCTGTTTTACACATGGTAGTGGATGTAAGTCAGTGCTACTTTCTCCTTTCATCCTGCTTGCTCCACTGTGCCCACAAGTCTGTTCTCTATATCCGACCTAGAGGGGTGGGTGAGGCGAGGGGAGGGGGGCACAAGAGGGAGGTGGTACCTGTGTGATTATGGCCCATTCGTGGTGTTGTTCGGCAGAAACCAACAGAACGTTGTTAAGCAATTCTCCCCCAATTAAAAATAAATTAAAAAATAAAAGAACGTGAAAAAAATGTATCAGTGAAAATGTTGAGGCATTGACATAGAAATATGTAGATAGTTTCAAGGAACAAGAGAGAGTGTAGTAGTCACAAACCAATTGAGAATTTAGTGTATGAGGAATAATACACTATGTCGTACACTATACTTCTAATTAGTGCCCCAGATTCAACTACTTAATGGATGGCATTACAATAGTTTGATATCTATTTGACAGTTGGGGTGGGCTCAAGCCCTTCCTTATTCCATATACAAAAATAAGTTTCAGATGGACTGACAAGCTAAATTTTATAAATAAAACAAAACTAAAAGAAATTGTTAAAAACTATAGAAAGTATGTTTAATCTCAGAGTGGGAAAGACCTTCCTATGTGAGACCCCCAAACTCACAATCTCTAAAAGGAAGGGCTGGCTGGTTTACATGATTTTTATTTTCTCTTTTTCCCTCTTCGTTTACATTTTTATTTTATATTGGCTGTAGTTGGCTTACAATGTTGTGTTAGTTTCAGGTTATAGCTAAGTGATTCAGTTATACGTATACATGTATCTTGGAGAAGGCAACGGCACCCCACTCCAGTACTCTTGCCTGGAAAATCTCATGAATGGAGGAGCCTGGCGTGCTGCAGTCCATGGGGTCGCTAAGAGTTGGACACGACTGAGCGACTTCACTTTCCCTTTTCACTTTCATGCATTGGAGAAAGAAATGGCAACCCACTCCAGTGTTCTTGCCTGGAGAATCCCAGGGACGGGGGAGCCTGGTGGGCTGCCGTCTACGGGATCACACAGAGTTGGACACGACTGAAGCGACTTAGCAGCAGCAGCAGCAGCAGCAGCTTACATATATCTATTATTTTTCAGGGTCTTTTCCCATTTCTCAATATTACAGAGTATTGAGCAGAGTTCCCTGTGCTATACAGAAGGTTACTGTACGATTTGTAAAAATTGATTGTTTTGTAGATGCCATTAAGGCAAAATTTAAAAGTAAGCTACAGATTGTGATAATTTAATTATAACATAGCCAAGTTTTAAATTGCTAATATGTAGAATATTCAATAAATAATGTAAAAGACAATTCGATAGAAAATTACACAAAGGGTATGAGTAGGAATTTTTAGAAAAGGTATGGTTGTCCAATAAACATCTGAAAAGATCTGCTCCATGTGAATTTTGAGAAATACAAGGTAAAGCAACAAAGAAATCCAAGATTTTTAAAAATTAAAATGATGGATAATATCCAGTGTTGGAAAGCATTTGGGAAAACAGGCACCTTTATTTATTGTTAGTAAGAATGTAAATTGGTGCAGTCTTTTTTGCAGATATATTGGCAGGATGTATCAAAATTAAAAATGGAAATACCAGTAGTGCTATTTCCACCAACCTGTGCTATAGATCTATTCACATGAGTGCCATGGTTTATGTACAAGAATCACATCATTGTTTACAGTAGTGAAAAATGGAAAATAATCTGAATATCCGTCAACAGTGAATTGGTCAAATAAATTATGCTATAGTCATATGTTGTAATAACATTTAATAGTTAAAAAGAAGGAGGTGAATTTATATGTACCAACAAGGAAAGATAACCAAGATGTATTGTTAAGAGGAAATGCAAATATAATACACATATTGTTATCCCTATTGTGTAAGGTAAGAGAAAAAACTAAAAAGGCATGTTTGTGTATGTTATATTTCACATATAACATATGAAAATGTGTGTTGATGTAGATGAATAGGTACTTACTGGCTGTGTGTCCTTGGGCAGGTTGCTTAACCTCTCAATATCTTATTCTCCTTGAATGGAAAATACAGATAATAGTAGTACATATCCCCTAGGGTTGTGTGATGTGAGGCTTAAATAAATTAATCTACTTAGAGTGCTTTGAATGGTGCCTGGCACATAGTACTCACTCGATGAGTGCCCCTCCTATTCAAACACATATTAAACTTGGAGAATTATTATTTGGGAGGATGGGAGTGAGATTTCAGATTCTGAATTATTTTTAGAGCTTATTCTAAAGAAGGTCCTTCAAAGCTGATTTAGAAATCCAGGAACAAAATCAGACAGTCCTGAGTTGGGCGATGGTATTGGAAATGGAAAGGAGACTCTGAGTTTGGTGTTGGTGATGGGAGGGCCGGGAGTCAGAAGGCAGGGGCCACTCTCAGTTTGGGGTTTTGACTGATGGACTTAGAAAATGCTGCAGCGTGGAACAAGTAGTGGAGATAGGAGACTGTTTCTGTGGGGTGAAGTATTTTGGAAGGGAGGAAGATTAGTTTTGTTTTAAATTATGTTCTTTAAGCTTCTGGGAACCATCTACTGGGCAGTAGTCAGTAGACTGGATGTAAACACGGGCACTCTGGAGAAAGATGAATGCTCCAACTACCCTTTGAGGTAGAACAGCAGGAAACGTCTCCAGTTCTTAGGTCTCATTTTAAGGATTTCCTTCTAATATTTCCATTAAAAAATTAATGATTGTGATACCATGGAACAATCTCTGGGTAAGGGGGGCAGAGAACCTGTTCTAGTCAATTTGTTTGTCTATTCAGTTTTTTTCCCCCAAAAAAATATAAATTGAGCAACTCTCATGTGCCAGACACTGCTCAGACTGATGAGTTAGAAGGAACTCAGTTGCTCACCATCTGATTTAGGAGACAGACATGAACAAAATTGATTGCAGTACAGTGTCCTCAGTGCTCCAATAGCCACCTGCACAGGAATCCAGTCTGCTTAGGGTTGTGCGGGAAGTCAGGGAAATGTGATAGAAAATGAGATGGCTGAGCTGAATTTTCCAGGAGGGAAACAATCCTCCAGGAAGATGTGAGGGTGGGGAGAAGGGAAGGGCCTTTCAGAAAGAGGAAGCATTGCATCTCAAAGCATATTAGCATGGGACTAGAACAGCTTTTTTGTTGTTGGTGGTAGCTTTTTTGGGTTTCTATTATAGAGAACTTTAAGTACTTTGGCATGGCATGGAATGGGGTTAGGGGTAGAGAATATTAGTAAGTGAATTGAAAAAAGTGGCAGGGATCAGATTGTAGGTGGCGGGAAAAATATCAGTAACCTCAGATATGCAGATGACACCACCCTTTTGGCAGAAAGCGAAGAGGAACTCAAGAGCCTCTTGAAAGTGATAGAGGAGAGTGAAAAAGTTGGCTTAAAACTCAACGTTCAGAAAACTAAGATCATGGTATCCAGTCCCAATCACTTCATGGAAAATAGATGAGGAAACAATGGAAACAGTGACAGACTTTATTTTTTGGGGCTCCAAAATCACTGCAGATGGTGACTGCAGCCATGAAATTAAAAGACGCTTGCTCCTTGGAAGAAAAGCTATGACCAACTAGACAGCATATTAAAAAGCAGAGACATTATTACTTTGCCAAAAAAGGTCCATTTAGTCAAGGCTATGGTTTTTCCAGTGGTCATGTATGGATGCGAGAGTTGTACTATAAAGAAAGCTGAGCACTGAAGAACTGATGCTTTTGAACTGTGGTGTTGGAGCAGATTCTTGAGAGTCCCTTGGACTGCAAGGAGATCCAACCAGTCCATCCTAAAGGAGATCAGTCCTGACTGTTCATTGGAAGGACTGATGCAGAAGCTGAAACTCCAATAGTTTGGCCACCTGATGTGAAGGACTGACTCATTGGAAAGATCCTGCTGCTGGGAAAGATTGAGGGCAGGAGGAGAAGGGGACGACAGAGGATGAGATGGCTGGATGGCATCACCGACTTGATGGACATGAGTTTGAGCAAGCACCGGGAGTTGGTGAGGGACAGGGAAGCCTGGCATGCTGAGTCCATGGGGTCGCAGAATTGGACACGACTGAGTGACTGAACTGAACTGAACTGAACTAGGCCACAGGGGAACACTGAGGGGTTTCACCTTCCAGAAAAATCACAATTGCTCTTGTTGGTGGCATGGCAGATGGGTGGAAGGGGAAAAGGGATGGTTACAGGTAGACAAGTGAGGGGTTACTAACATTTTCAAATCACCGCGGTTTAAAAAGAGGAAAACAAAGGAACTAAAAGCAGTGAGAATGGAGAGTGAGGGATGGATTTGAGAGCTAGTGAAGAGGCAGAATTGGTAGAACTCAGTAGCTGATTAAATTTGGAAGATAAAGGTGAGGAAAAGAGCGTTGACAGGCTCCATGTTTCCAGCTTAAGTGACTGGATGGTCTGTTCCTTCTCCCCAGGATATATCAAATCAATCTTCTTTCCAATTGCTGTTGTGTAATCAGTTCTATTTCTGGGGTCCAGATCTCATCATAACTTACCTTGATGACTGCCAAAGCCTCCTCGCTGTGACCTCTTGAAGTTATCTACCATGCAACATCTAGAGTGATCTATCAAAAATGCAAATCAAATCATAGTTTCTCCCTTACTTAAAACCTTTCACTGCCTCTGCATCTGCTGCAGGATGAAAATCGAAGCCCTTTAACATGACATATAACGGTCTCTAAGATGTGGTCTTTCCAGCCATATTCTTTGTCATTCCCTGCCTGAGCCTTTGGACTTGAGCAACCCCTCATATCTTGCAGTATCGCACACAGAGCTATCTATTTGCTTGTCCTCTCCCCTCCAAAGTCTTTAGTGTGGCTTCCTTTCCGTGTTTCCCCAGCACACACACAACCATACACTCTCCCCGCCCCAACCTCTTTTGCTCTGATTAACAACAGTTCTTACTTTAGAACTCAGGTTAGGTCTGCAGCTCTGGGAAACTCAGGCCTCGCAGCCTGGATTAGTTTGCCCATATTTTTGGATATTATAGCACACTGGACCTACCTCACAATCATTCAGCTTGTTTTGTTTTATGATTCTGTTTATTTTCTGTTTCTCACCATAATCCAGAGCAGATACAGTATCTTCATGATCTCTGTGTCTCAAATGCCTAGCACATTTCCTGGTATATGATACGTATTTATGGGCCTGTGGAATAAATAAATTAATAAATGAGTCGGCACTACCATTAGCTAGATAGGTGGAACAGGAAGAGCAGAAGATTGATGGGGAACTATAAGCTCAGATTTGTACATTTTACAATTGAGATTCCTGTGAGTCACATAGGGATGGCTATTTCAGGGCAGCCAAATATATCAACCTGGCTTTCAAGTGAGATGTCTGGCTTTCAGATACGGGTATGGGCATTTTTAGCTCATAGTTGGTAGTATATGGTGTGGGGGTGTTTAAGATCATTCATGGTGAAAATATGAGGAGAGAAAAAGGCATACTTTAGGGCAGTATTTTTGACCACAACCCACAGAAAAAAAATTAGTTTTTATTATGCCCCAGAACACATACACTCACACAAATCCATGTACATGTAACTCAAACAAAACATTTTATGAAACAGTATATAGTCCTTTTAGACAGTGATGCCCTCTGATGTATTTTTTTGTGTCATCCTGTCTTATCTAGCCTATCATTTCTTTTCTATTTAATACTATGCAAATGCTGCTAAACATTCTGACTGGCCGTCTGATAAACAGTCCTCTGTAGAACACTGATATCTAAGAAGGAAGAGGAGGGCCTCGTGAAGGAGGCTGAAAAAGAAAGTGCGGGGGTGGGGGGCACTGGGAAGTGGGTGGCAAATTAGAAGAGAGCAATGTCTGTCACAGAAACCAGAGGAGTGAACATTTTTGAGAGAACAGAGGTGTGGTCAGTGGTGTGAAATGCTGCAGAAAGGTGAAGTGAGACTGTCGAATTTGGCGAGGGCATTTTTGCATTATCCTGGTTGAAGTCAATTGAGGAATGGGTAGGGGGTAAGAGAAGAAAGCCTGAGCCTAAGCTCTTCTCTATAAAAATGGAGGCTGCCTGGCAGTAGTCTGCTGAGGATTTTCTCATCCTTTATCTCATTTACTCCTTAAAGGCATTATTATTTGTGTGCATTGTAGAAATCAGAAGAGTAATTCAAACCTCAGAGAGGTTCATTTAGGTGCCCCGTGGTGCCCATCATCACATAGTAAGTTGGAGAACTGAGATTCAAACCTTGGTCAACCCCGACTTTAAAGTCTGTAGTTTTCCAATTGCACCGTAATGGTTAGTCTATTTTTGTAATTTTGGATAAGTAATTTAATTTCTATGGTCACGAGTTTATGAATCTATGTAATTACAGATGGAGAGGGTTGACAAAAATTATAGACTCCAGAAATATAGAAAATAAAGAGCTAGCATGTACTCACTTAGCATTATCAATTTAATTTCAAACTATTTTAAAAAATTTATTAGTGTCATAAGAGCATGTGGTAAAAATTCAACTGATGCATAAGGTTAAAAATGAGGCAATTATTTTAAACTCATTTTCCATTTGGAGCCTTCAGTGGTCCTGGGAAGAGTTTATTCAATGCTTTTGATTTTCTAATTTATCAGTTTAGTCTGAATACTTAACTGATTTTAGCATCTTGGTCTTCCTCTCCCTTCCTTTCCCCATACCCAATGCATAACCACTGTGTTGAAGATTCAAGAGTTATTCAGTGATACCATGCAGCTGCTGCTGCTGCTAAGTCGCTTCAGTCGTGTCCAACTCTGTGCGACCCCATAGATGGCAGCCCACCAGGCTCCCCCATCCCTGGGATTCTCCAGGCAAGAACACTGGAGTGGGTTGCCATTTCCTTCTCCAATGCATGAAAGTGAAAAGTGAAAGTGAAGTCGCTCAGTCATGTCCGACTCTTAGCGACCCCATGGACTGCAGCCTACCAGGCTCCTCCATCCATGGGATTTTCCAGGCAAGAGCACTGGAGTGGGGTGCCATCGTCTTCTCCGCAGTGATACCATAAAGGAATAAAAATGGCACTGAAATTTAACACTGCTCTTTGTTATGTATGAAAGTTAAGAGTACATCCTAAGAGTTCTCATTACAAGGAAAAAAAAAATTTTTTTAAATTTTTTTATTTGGCTGTGCCAGGTGTTAGTTTTGGCATGTGGGATGTAATTCCTCAACCAGGGATTGAACCTGTGCTCCTCTTGCATTGTGGCACAAAGTCATAGCCACTGGACCACCAGAGAAGTCCTGGGAAAAAAAAGTGTTTTTAAAATTTTGCATTTATATGAGATGAATGAGTGCTATGTTTTATCTAAGGATTGAATCTGTTAAAATGTGCTTTCACCTACCTGTTAGTTGATGTATTTCATTAAAAGATGTCTTGATGATTGATTTTTTTAAAAAAGGCACCAAAGCAGGAGTCAGAAACCTGAAACTAAGTGTCAGCTTTGTGAATGATGAACTGACTGATCTCAAGCAAGTTATTTTATTTATCTGGACGGCAGATAAACGTTTCCTGTGTTTTTCTTAAGGTAACTGAAAGGGGAGTGAGTCACTAAAGGAGGGCCTACATAGAGCTGCCTTACCCAATGCTGCTGTCTGTCTTCTAAACGCCATAGCTTCTTCCTCTACCTCTCTCTCCTCCTCTACCCTGGGGCCATTTCCAGGCCCTCCTGTCCTTCCTTAGGCTGTCCCCCTCTGAACACAAATGTGAGAAAAATTCTCAGAATCTCACTTCCTGGGACAAATCATACGGGCACCCTGTGCCTCTCAGTGGATGCCTCCTGTGGAGTGGTGGCAGAGGTCGGAACACAGCTCCCCAGCCCCACCACTTCTGAGCTAAGTGACTTTGGGTATGTCACTTGGTGTCTTTCATCAAGGTTTTTCTTTTGTAAAAGGAGCATAAGGATAATCACTTTTTCCATAATGTAGGGCTGTTCTGATGCTAAAATGAGATAAGAAGTTCAAAATCCTTTTATCATCATTATGTCTATTGTTAATAATGACTCTTAGAATCATAAATAGTTAGCATGAGGAAGGACCTTGGAAATTCAGCTGCCGCTTTTTAAAGGAGGAGAAACTGAAACTGGAGGAGACCAACTGGTTTACTCAAGGTAAAATGCTTTCCCATGACCCTGTTTCCAGTGTGGGGACTACTTCTAAAGCCTGAGCTTTAGAAGTCCCAGTCTTCTGCAGGTAGTAATGGACTGTCATGTAAGGATAGGCTGTATAGTATAGATGTTGCTATGGCTTGTCACGGGCATCACTGACTCAATGAACATGAACTTGAGCAAACTCCAAGAGATAGTGAAGGACAGGGAAGCCTAGTATGCTACAGTTCATGGGGTCACAAAGAGTTGGACACAACTTAGTGACTAAACAGGGTTTCCCTGGTGGCTCAGAGGTTACAGCATCTGCCTGCAATGTGGGAGACCTGGGTTCTATCCCTGGGTCAGGAAGATCCCCTAGAGAAGGAAATGGCAACCCACTCCAGTATTCTTGCTTGGAGAATCCCATGGATGGAGGAGCCTGGTGGGCTACAGTCCACGGGGTTGCAAAGAGTCGGACGCAACTGAGCGACTCCACTTCCACTTAGTGACTGAACAACAACAACTACAACAACAATCGCTTGTCAAGCAGAAGGTCCTTAATAAGGACAAATTTAGTTCCTGGAATTGAAACTTTCATGGATGTACTTTTTGGTTTAATTAAACTGATGTATTGTAAAAGATGAGTACCGTTCTTGTCTGGCCATTATGAGTCTACTTTGCTGTGTTCACCTCAAGGTTTCTTCCTGGCTGAATGGGAAGTGGAGCTGAGGTAGGCAAAAGAAAAAGAAAGCCCAGTTTACTCCTAATATTAGGCAAAACCAATGTTCTTGAATCCCTTGGCCAATGACTACAGAGTAATTGGCGTTTTAAGGATGCATCTTCTAATTCTTTGACCTCTAGCCTAGAGCATTTGACCTTTTAAGAATCAAGGGCCCCTTGTCACTATGAAGATTAAGAAGCCTAGTTGCCAGCCTGTCCTCTGGTAACTAAATGCCATGGGGATTAGCAGGGCCCTATTTGGGGCCTCCTGGTTTTAAAGCCAGTGGTGCACAGAGCCGCGATCTAAGAACTAGAAGAGACACAGGTGTGTCGTGGAGACAGGAAGATTCCAGGATGTCTAGAGGCGAAAATGGAAAGGAAGGGAAGGACCAGCAGGTCATTCTGGACAATCCTCAGGAATCTTGATCTGTGTGGACTGGGTAGAGAGATTCAGAACAAGAACTATAAACTGAAGATTTAAGAAGGAGAAAAAGTCTGGGCTAGGAAGATGGGTGGAAAAGAAAGAGATCTGGGACATGAAATCTGGAGGAAGGAAAAAGAGAGCCTGGGAATGAAGGAAAGACAAAATCAAGACTCTGGAGCCAAGTGACAGTCTACTGAGACAGTGAGAGTCAAGGAGCATGAGAGGCTGGGAAACTCAAAAAACCTTTGGGATAGTGGTTATGGAGGGCGAAGACAGAGAGGAGCAATGGGCTGAATATGGGAGAGACCAGGAACAGTGAGCTTGGGCAACAGTCTTAAAGTAGATGGATCCAAGGGGAGATGAGAACAGATAGGGAAAGGGCCAAGAAATTGTGCCTTGCCGAGGATGGTGACTGGGTGGGAAAGGATTAGGGAATGGCAGCTGCAGAATGTGGGAAGTAGTGAAATGAACCTGAGTGAGGAGCAGTGTGCACAGAGGGGAAAGGGCGTTTAAATCAGGAAATGACTAAGGTGGATGTGCCCTGAGGAAGAAGGAGAAACTGGTGGAGATGGTGAGGAGAAGAAACAGTGGGAAGACATGACAAGGAGGTTAGTACTGAACGCATGAGAAGGGGACGACTTAGAGTTAGTAATGGAGGCATGTGGGATCTTAGTTCCCTGAGGGATCTAGCCCGCACCCCCTGCACTGGAAGTGCGGAGTCTTAACTCCATGACTGCCAGGGAAATCACGAGAGAGCCTGGATTTTAAAGAGAAGAGTGTTGAACTAGAGAGGAAATACCAGAAATTACACATTTAGGAGGAAAACCTGGGTAAAGCTGAGAACATTTTCCAGCAAATTCCCAGAAAGATCTGGTGGGATGTGTCAGCCCACTTCCTCTTGTTTTGTTAGACACTGCTCGGAGAAGGCAATGGCAACCCACTCCAGTACTCTTGCCTGGAAAATCCCATAGCCGGAGGAGCCTGGTAGGCTGCAGTTCGTGGCTGCAGTTCATGGGGTCGCTAGGAGTCGGACACGACTTCACTTTTACTTTTCACTTTGTCATGCATTGGAGAAGGAAATGGCAACCCACTCCAGTGTTCTTGCCTGGAGAATCCCAGGGATGGGGGAGCCTGCTGGGCTGCCGTCTATGGGGTCGCACAGAGTCGGATACGACTGAAGCGACTTAGCAGCAGCAGCAGCAACAGCTAGCTTCCTCATACTTTTTGACCAAACAGAGCATTTCATATCCTTGGAGATATACTCTCTGGAATTTTCTAGTCAGCTGAAAATGATGGGAGGTAGAAGCAACCAGGAAGGGGAGATTCTATCTCCAGATTCTTCAGCATTCCTCAGACCACCTCCCCCGACCCCCCACAAGAGATTGACCTCAGTATCTCCACTGTGACCTTGAGTACCCTTTGGAAGTCTAGCCCATTTTTGAAATAGATTGGTTCTAGGTCTACTTTCCAGGAAGCTTGAAAGGGCTGGATATCCCAAGTGGGACTGAGTTAGACCCGGAATGGTGTCTGAAAGTCGGATGTTGTGATTAAAGCAAAATTGGCTCTCTATTTGTGCTCCTTTGGCTTGATTACAAGCTCAGTTATTACCTGGATTATGTCACTTCTTTCTACTTAAAAGGACAGGGAAAAGATGAGGAGGGAAAAAGCAATCTACAGTCAAGCTCCTTGACTGAAAGTAAAAAAGTAGAAGTTCCTCAGTCATGATCTTCCCAACCCAGGGATTGAACCCAGGTCTCCTGCATTACAGACAGATCCTTTACCATCTGAGCCACCAGGGAAGTCTTGACTGAAGAAGGAAGGAAATAGAAGGCTTTAGGAACATACAAACTTTATTATCATGGGTTAGAAAAATGCATGAGAGAAATAGACAAATGACAGGGAGCAAGGCCCAAAAAAGATGCAGTGTCTGGAGAAGAACCAAAGGCCCTTTGCTTTATGGGTATGTCCCCATTGCCTTGTGTAAAGAGTAGGGACTTACGAACTGAGCACCTGTAACTTCTGCAGAGTAGGGCCTAGCCCCACAGTCCTGACCTTGCAAACCTTTCTCAACCTCCCTGGGAGGTGCTGACAAGAGGAATGAGATGGGCTGACTCTTAGGGGTGAGAAAATAAGATATTTGTTGGGGACATTGGAAAATGGTACATGGAAACCACTTTGCGAGAATGTGCCCATGTTCATATGAATGGATAAGATTTGGGACAGTGGAGAATCCCAGGGACGGGGAGCCTGGTGGGCTGCCGTCTGTGGGGTCACACAGAGTCGGACACGACTGAAGTGACTTAGCAGCAGCAGCAGCAGCAGGGACTAGATGAAAGTATAGTGTGTAAAGGCTGTACTCTCCAAACGGTTACACTGTCCTCCTCCATCTAATATCCTTTAGCATTTAGAACATGGAAGCTGTAAGCAGGGCCAAGATAGAATGTGGGATTTAATTGTATTTGTTTCTGGGCCAGCGGGAGAAGTTTCTGGCATTTATCACGTGTATCCCAGCAACACTTTATGAATGAAATAAGGTATGAGCATCACCAGTGTGTCTGTGGGGTCAGAGGGTGGCATTCAATTAGAGGTATGAGTAATGCTTGAGTCATAGATCTTTGGAGAATTCAATCAGTACAAAATTTTTTTTTGGAAGGAGAATGTACTCATCTTCTTAAGGGTTTACATAAACACAAATGACATACCTAGCTTAGAGAAGAAAAAGATGTACTGTCTTTAATCATTTTGATGGCTTAACCTTATCTTTCCTTCCCCTTTAAAAACTACCACTTTCTTTGATTGTTTCCCTCCTTATTTTCAAATTAAAAACCTAATTGAGAGACATTAATCACACTTATCAAGAAGCTTTATCTGATTGATGGATTTAAAGTGAAATAATAGATGTCAGAGAAATGTCTCTTATTTGATAAAAGCCCTTGGACAAAGTCCAGCATATTTTTGTTGATATAGAATATAAGTGTAAAGGGTCCTGGAGAGACTCTTGTTGGGGAGGGGTGTTTCTTTGCTAGAATGGAGAGGTTGAGGTGGGGAGTAATGGAGGGATAAAGGAAGGGTGTTCATGAGGAAGGAGGTAACTCAGGCAAGATAGTCAAGAAGTATAACTCATGGGACAGAGGAAGGAGGGCGACAACATCTTGAAGTCTCAGCTCATCTTTCTCAATAGCGTTTTTTATTGCCCCCAGTTTACAATGAGGAAATGGAAGATTGAGAAGTTAAGTCACATTCTCAGAGTTTTGAAGCTAGCAAACTACATAACTTGCTACTGAAGCTGGCTGTTTGGTTGGTGTGAACCTGGAAAATCAGCACCTTATTTGCTGGGCAATAAGACTAATTCCATCCTTCCAGGTGGCTCAGTGGTAAAAAATCTGCCTGCCAAGCAAGATACACAGGTTTGAAGGAAATGGCAACCCATTCCAGTATTGTCGCCTGGGAAATTCCACGGACAGAGGAGCCTGGTGGGCTACAGTCCATGGAGTCACAAAAGAGTCAGACAGGATTTAGCAACTGAACAGCAACAAACAGCAAGACCAATTCCATCTTTTCCCGTCCGTCTTTCAGAGTAGTTCCTAGATTAGAATCTACCTATGGGATCCTTGAGGATGGGACCATGTCATTATTATCTCTCATCCATGTATGCCCTAGCCCCAAGTGCGAACATATCAAACGGTGACTGAAGGTCTGGAGGAAGTTGGAGAACTGGGGCTGTTCACTCAGGTTGTGGGGAACACATGATCTCTTAAGGTAGTGAAGATTTGGGCAGATCTCGGGACTGGTAGATTTCTTGGGTATGGGGCTCAATCTCTGAAGAGCAGAGGATGTGTCGTGTCTCAGAGAGCACTGACTGAGTCTGGTGGGAAGTATCCCGATAACCTAGGCTTTCCTTTTCCTCATGCCTGTGGGGCTCATGGCTGGCCTGAGCATCGAGGTTTGCGTTACAAGCACGTGGGCCTCCTCATGAGTTCCCTGACTAGCACCTTGTTCCTGGCCACTCAAAGTAGTACAGTCTCTGGCCAGCACCAAGTTCTATGTGTCAGATTCTTGGAGCTGTCTAGGGTGAACGTATTAAGACTGGTGCAGCCTGTGCCTCCTTGCTTTAGGTTTGTAATATGCGTAAGCTGTTTTACTTTTCTAAGCTCCTCTCTTTAGGCCCTAGACAAAAGGCAAGCTTGATTGGAGTGGCTGCTTTTCCCCAGGTGTTAGACTCTTCCCTTTGCATCCTAGCCTGACTGAATCACCTTGCTCCCTGATCCCATCACTGGGGCTAGAGGAACGGGTAGGGAAGTATGAGCTATTACTCTAGGATACAGTCTTAGAAGGGCCCTTTAAGATCTTCTGATTGAAGCCCTTCATATTGTCATGCTGTTCTTCACTTGGCCATCGCCTGTATCTTGAGCTATAATTGGAGGCAGGGGGCAGTGACCAGAGCTGTAGCCCTAGAAGCACACACTGAGGTTGGGGAGAAGGGGATTCTGAGCCAGCACTTTACTCTAGTTGTAACCTTTTGAGTGGGAGTGGGGTCATGAACACTGAATCAGAGTCTTTCAATCAATGTACTGTCATTGGAAACACAGAGGCCAGTTGTCCCCTGATGTGTCTGGTAATCAAATAGGATAAAATGAGCTGAAGGTGAGATTAGAAGGACTTAGATTAGACTTTCAGAAGGACTGGCATAGTGGAAACAGTGATTGTGGCATTGTTTTCTCTAGGAGGCTTTTAAAAATAGGAACTGTTTTATTTGATCTGGGGTAGGTATGGAAGTCTTTATGTAAGGTTATGGAGTGATGGTCAGTTTGATTGTCTAGGGTCACCTAGCAAGCCCAAGCAGCTGAGAAATCCTCATTCTTTAAGTAAGACAGACCTGGAGGAAAGAAAAGCAGACTTGGAGCTGGGGAAGGTGGGGGAAGGGAGGCAGGTATTGGTGGAGGGTTGCTTGAAGACCATCTGTGTTTCATTATAGAGCTGCCACACTCACCCTCCCCCCGTGTGCCCTTCTTCCCACCTTCCCTCTCTGTCTGTTCTGTCTCTCTCTCAAACGCACAGACCGCTGCTCCGTCTCCACTCCCATCCTTAGTTCTAGAGGATGCTGAAGGAGCATCATATCAGACTCCCGTTCCCTCTTCCCAGGCTCCATAGATACAGCTCTCAAAGCTGAGGATTGTACCGTCTTCTGGAGCCCAGTTTCCCTGCCAGTCTTTGCTGCCGTTCACACTGTTTCTTTACGGAGGCAAGCTTCTTTGTCTCAGGGATCGAGGGTTTTCCTAAATCTCCCAGCTTTGCCCAGCCCCTGTCTGAGAATAGCTGGACTGGGATGAAACCACAGTGAGGGAGAGGGGTGGAGGTAGAGAAGGCTTCGGGTTTCTCTCCTGGACTGGGTGCACTCTGCTTAATTAGCATGAGAATAGAAAGACGGTCTCCCTGCCTCCCTTAGGGATGGAGAGGAACCGAAGAGCAAAGACTCACGCTCTGTCCTACTCCATCAGAGATTCTGGGACTGGGGAAATGACCACTTTCACATTCCTCCGATCCTCTGCGGACCCCAGGACCCAGGGTACTGAGAAAAGCTTTGATGGAGCCTGCTGGTGGATCTCCACTCCAGATTTTCCAGCTGTCCCTGTCCCCCCACCGCTCAGAGAGCAGGATGCTGAGATGGCTCGGTGATGCAGAAGGTATGTGCTTTTTCAGTTCTGGTGCTGATGCTGTGTGTGTGGTGAGGTCTCTGTGGCGCAATGGACGAGCGCGCTGGACTTCTAATCCAGAGGTTCCGGGTTCGAGTCCCGGCAGAGATGGTCACCTGGCAGGTACCTCTTTTATTTTATATGCTGTCATGCTAGGTTGATAGTTATATTTATTCCTCCCTGGGGGCTCTGGGAAGAGAAAGAAAACCCCTTTCCTTGGGAATCCTGGACCTCCCCTCTTTTTCTGTCTCCTCGCTCTTTGTTCTTTCCCTGTTCCTCCCTTATTAATTTTCTATTGTCTAGCGAAGGCTCAGATGCCTGCTACATCTCTCCGCTCAGCCTGACACAGCCTTTGAATCCTTTGCTTCGCAGAAAAATCACTGGCAAAGAGTGACTGGGATGCCTGGCCATAGGTTTTGAAACCACTATGGCTCCATTCCTTTACCTCTGAGCACATGAAAAGGCAGATCATCCCATATGCTGATAAGGAAAAGTCCAGTTGTCCTTGAAGGTAACACTCACCTTGACCAAGATGGGTCAGGAGGTGGATGGGGTCCTGTAGAGGGTGAGGACCTGTGCTGTCTTTGTCGGCTATCCTTTTGTATTCCAAAGGATAGGCTTTTGTGTGTGTGTGCTAAGGCTCATCACTCACTTCCTCCTCTACAAAGTGAGATGTAATCATTGTTCTTCATCTCAGTGGAATAAACTACACAGCAGCATGCTAATTATCAGCAGGAGACGAACTTGTCCCCAGAAATTCAAGGTCTTACACTTCAGTGGTCTTGACTGCAAAGTTTGCAGCCTTTCCTGCTTGCCGGACAGGCTTTGAGGTTTGTATCAGAATGTTCTTTTCATAATTCTTGGTTTCCAGCAAGCAGTTTTCTCACCAGCTCTCTCATCCTGCATCCACTTCAGCTCTCTTTCCCTACTTCATCTAATGGGCCACAGTCAGGAAGATTGGGAGCTTGGTCGAATTGGTTTTCTATTTTGGGCTGGTTTGGCTCTTCATTTCATATTGCAGCCTCTAGTCTATTAGCTAGAGGGAACCGCCTGAGCTGGGAACTGACCTCCACCTCAGGTGAACTCGGGAAACCTGAGGAGACTCACCTCTCCTCCTGACTGCTGGGGAGTCAGCATCTCTCCAACCCAGGGCTCTGGACAGGTGACCAGAGGACACGGCCAGCTGTCACTTGTGCTCTGAAGAAGCTGGGATGGGGTGAGATAGGAGAATCCAATCCATGCTAAGAAGTGGGGAATTGATACGGCAGACAGGAGGACTCTGGAAGGAGACCAATATATATATATATATATTTTTTTTAATTTTATTTTATTTTTAAACTTTACATAATTGTATTAGTTTTGCCAAATATCAAAATGAATCCATCAATTTTTTTTTTAGCTTGGGGACTTGTGTGCGTTTGCAGCAAGCTGAAACTCCTGAAATTCTTTTGAAGTTAGTCTGGTACTTTTAAAGGGACTTAGGAATCTTGCAATAAGAACCAATACAGTTTTACCTTCCTGAGTTACTTTGATGGAACACCAGTTCTGATATTAACTCTTTCCTGACAGCCCGATGGATATGGCCTTTGGACCTGAAATCCCTGGACAGCCCTTCTGGAGCCTTTTATTTTTAGCTCAGTTTATCCTAGATCTTTTTGCTTTAAGGTCAGGCCTGAAAGGAAAAATTGGTCTGTGTGTGTGGATAGGGGCATGGGGGATTGTAGGGAAGGAGTTTACAGAAGAGGCATTTCAGAGTTTTCAGCCAGAATACTACCTACATCTTTCTAGTCCACCCCTCACTCCCTATGCATCATCTATTATAATGGTGCTGCTGAATGCCAACAGTTTCTAGCACTGTGAAAGTTCGGGACAAGGGTATACATTCATCATGGCTCACTCTAAGCTTTTCTCAATTCTGGAAGCTCTCTATGAATGTATTCTTTATGAAATGTAGTCTTTATGAAATCGTGGGAGCTGGGATGGGATGTGTGCCCAAGTAGGCAGTGAACTGAGATTCGTTCAAGTGCTTGATCAGGGTGCAATGTAGCCAGCTCCTCAGGTCAAGTTCTATATCAGTGAGAATTTAACTCCACAGATAATCCCCCGAACCTGATTGTAGCTAGACAATGGTTTCCATTTTCTAACTTGGAATCAGGAGATCCTGGTTTAAGTTGCAGCTTTGCCAAGTTTCCAAGCCTCTCTGATCTTTAACTTGCTTATTTATTAAAACAAAACTGTACTGTCCATCTTCCAAATGTGAAAATGAATGAGAAAGTCCATTGTACAGCTCTATATAGCTCTGTAGAGCTGCGTGCAAGTGTATAGGTTTTGTTAGTTTGGGGGTTGCTTTTGTCTCACTCCTCAGCATGCAGAAAAGGTGCCTGGCCAGAGAGTAGGGGAATGAAAGGCTCTGAATGATCAGCTGTTGCCTGGGACCTCCAGGGTGGCTGTATGCCACCAGCTGGGGCTGGTACTGACCTGTGCTGCCCTAACAGAGAGGACGGAATGGGCTTTCTAGCTGGTGGAGTCCTTCAGAGGGCACATGGCCCCTGTGTGCCTTATGTAGGTGACTTCATCTCAGCCAGGTAGGTAGAGGTCCCCACTGGCTACACCACTGAAGGGAACTAAAAGCTTCCACTTATTTAGGCATCACCCAGCTTTTAGCTCCCTCTGCCTCTGAGGGGTGATGTTTTGGGAACTTGTAGAAGAACATCACCAGGACCAGTGGTAAGATTTTCCAAATTGGTAAAAAATTCCTATATATGTTTTAGCAACATTTTTCTTAACACAAGAGAGAGAATTTTTTAAAATTATGAATATCATAATTATTACATTTTAAAGGTACTCAAAATATAAAATAGAAATGGGTAGATTTTTTTTTTTAAATAAAGTCACTTCACTGTAGGACTCAAATGCTTCGCAGGTGCTGAAAATGGCCATTAATTACAAAGTGTGCAGACAGGATATATCTTATTTATTATTGTATTCTCACCACTTGAAATATGGTCAGCATTTGATGGATATGTTTGAAAGAATTAATGCTGACTTAGATTGGCTATAAATTATGTAGATAAAAAAGAGAAAGAGCCATAGCTCCTAGGGATCAGGAACACAGGCAATGTCTTCTTGCATGAATTCATCCACTTTACAAATATTTATCAAGCACCCACTTTATGCCACTTTCCAGGCACAGGGATCCAAAATAGCATTTCCCACTTCCCTCATGGAGTGCATATTTCTGTGACAGAGACAAAGAATAGGTAGGTAAATAATATTATGGTAGAATTGTAGGTAGAGATACCTACTGGAAGAATTGATGATAAAAGAGTGATGTGAAGCCTGGTGGTCACGGAAGACTTTCCCAGGAGGTGGCATGTGAGTGGAGAGTAAATGAAGCAAGAGAGCTCGATGAAATGCAGATGATGGGCATTCCAAACAGAGAAACAAAGCAAGAGCAGAGAGCCTGAGGTGGGCATGAGCTTGAAGACTGAGGGAAAGCACAAAGGTTAGTGTGGCTGGAGTGGAGACAGTGATGAAGAGAGTCAAGCTCAGAGATTAATATGGGACATGTTGGAACTTCCCTAGCAGTGCAGTGGCTAAGATTCCATGCTTCTAATAAAGGGGCATGGGTTCAATCCCTGATTGGGGAACTAAGATCCCACATGCCATGGTAGTGTGGTTAAAAAAAAAAAAATACGGGGCATGTCATACAGGATGATGTACTCACCCCATCACAGCCAGCTCTGCCTGGTGTGTTAAGTCTGGCATCTCCTCACTTTTCCTTTACTATCCTGCAGTGAATTTATAGGTAATACAACTTATAAGTATAATTAAAACAAATCAATAAAATTCCTTTTTTTGAAATGTAAGGAAATGTAATAAACACTATGTATTTTAATACATAAATGCCACACTAGCAGTCTTATATCTATATGAAGAATCACCTCCAATGCAATAACTATAGATGCAGATATGCAAAAAAAAGTGCAGGTCTATTATAAATATCACAAAGAATATCAACCATCAGCAGTGTTGTGATTTCCCAAACTGGTACACACTTGCTGATAAATTTATGATCAAAATAAATTAAATATTCTTGCAAAGCAGGAACCATTTTGCATTCCTGAATATTTTAGGAAATTTGAAACCATGCAGAAAGCTGTATTTATATGGAAAAATGAGATAGACTTTAGGTCCAGACACCAGCAACTAGCCTTTCCGTAGGTCATTCAAAAGAAGTGCACCATGTGGGGCAGGTCTTCTTTGTGTGAGATGCATCTACATATTGCAGGACACACGAATCCCAGGTTCCCTTCCTCTCTGTAGCTAGTTCAGTTCAGTTCAGTTGCTCAGTCGTATCCGACTCTTTTCGACCCCATGAATCGCAGCACACAAGGCCTCCCTGTCCATCACCAACTCCCGGAGTTCACCCAGACTCAGTGGTACCCAATCATTACAGAAACAAAGCAAAAAAAAAAAAAAAAAAAAATACTCCACCAAATTTTCAAATCACTGCTGCTGCTGCAGCTGCTGCTGCTGCGTCGCTTCAGTTGTGTCCGACTCTGTGCAACCCCATAGACAGCAGCCCATCAGGCTCCCCCGTCCCTCGGATTTTCCAGGCAAGAACACTGGAGTGGGCTGCCATTTCCTTCTCTAATGCTTCATGAAAGTGAAAAGTGAAAGTGAAGTCACTCAGTCGTGTCCGACTCTTAGCTATTGCAGACCAAGTGGTAAGTCTTGTAGATCAAGCTTTCCTTCATGCTAATGAAAAGTCATTGGTGGGTTTGAGCAGAGGAGTGGTGGAATCTGATTTATGTGTTGAAGGGTTAATTTTGACTGTTGGTAAAGAATAGCCTGTGCTGGGGAGAAGGGAACGTTTTCTGGTCTGCTGGACACAACACCTTTTAGAAGCAGCTGGGTGTGGTTCCCAAGTGACACCACTAGAAATGGAGGGTTTTATAACAATGTCCACCTACAAAAGTGATCTGTCATTTCTGGAAAGCTAGCCTGGCATGGATCATTTATAGTTTGTCTAGGAACTAGTTAGTTTATTGTCCTTACAATGATTCCACTTACTAGCAAAGCTGTTCATTTTTGTTTGCATTTAAAAGCCATAGGAAGTGGAACCTACTCTCCTAAACATGATTTCAGTGTTTATGTCTTTTTTCAGTTCCTATAAATTGTAATGGAACAGAACATCTTTAAACTTCTTTGTGTCCTCCTTGGAAGATGTATCTTTTTGCTTCTGTAATGTAATGTTGTCCTGTGATGGTTCTACTGAGAGAATGGACAGTGGGCGAGACACAGAGTCTTATGATACGAGAAGCTGAAGACACAAGCATAGCGGAGGAAACGACTGTTAGGGGACGACACGGGCCTGGGTCTGCATCAGCGGTCTTGCTGTCTATTTGTGTATCTTTGGGCGTGCACTAGGTTTCTTGAGCCTTGGTTTCCTCTTCTAGAAGATCCAACTAATATCTAGAATTAAATAAGGTAAAATGGAAAAGGGTCTGGATAGGTAGATCCATAATAAGTGCAGAAACAAACACTAGCTTCCTTTGTTTACGGATGGTTTGTCCAACCAGCCTTCTTCAGATTGAATGTTTCAAGCTAGTTTCTTGGAGATCGTGTGTGAGGCTCTGGGGGACTTAGCCATGGACCACATGTCTCCATACCTTGAAAATGCTTGGGCACAGTGGAGTGCTAGAGGGAGTAAGAAATGCATGATGCATCTTACAGTAGTCATCACCAAGAGACTGTCTCCCATGCTCACTAGGAAGCTCTGGACTTCTCTCTGGGGCTCTGAGCATAGAAGCCTGCAGGAATCATTAGTCCAGTTCTGGGAACAAGGTTTCACAGGCCCCATGGAGAGGGTCACGTGAAGTCTTTTTAACTAGGAGAAATGCTGGGTTTTAAAGAAAGGTATGAGCACCAGGGTGTCCAGAGAACAGACAGATTCCTGGGGAGCTGGGAGGAGGTAGGAGCCCAGAGGTTGGCTGCTGTGTTCCTGGCCAGGGCACTTCCTGGGAGTTGCCTGCCATGGACCTAGCCCAGTCCTGAGTTTTGGAGGAGCATCATCTACGAATCACTAACAGCCCCTAATAATCTTCCTTTTGCTACATCTGTAGTCCACTTTTGAGGAGGGCCATGGAGAAGGCAATGGCACCCCACTCCAGTACTTTTGCTTAGGAAATCCCAGGGACGGGGGAGCCTGGTGGGCTGCCGTCTATGGGGTCGCACAGAGTTGGACATGACTGAAGTGACTTAACAGCAGCAGCAGCAGCATGGTGCCATCCAAAATAGCAGACAATTTAGAACCAATTATACGTATTTTGAAGGAATATGCAGCTTATTTTCTTTTCTAATTATGCACAAACTTCCAACAGTACTTTAACATTTTTTTTTACTTAACTCTGCCCCTAACAGTGGAGGAGAGTGATTTTTTTACCCCCAGATGTCAGGAAGCAGAGACTAAAGTGGTTTTTGACAAGTACAATATTTCTTTGAAGTCTTATGCTTTATTCTATATTTTAGTACAGTTTTGGGGTTTTACTTCATTATACCTGCATTTTTAGGTACACAAATAATTATCTGGCTGCAAACTTTATAGTAAAAATAGTGCCTGGCATGTCCCACATATGAGGATCTGGTATATACTAGTTATAAAAGCACAGAAATATCTTAATATTAAAAATGAGCTTGTGACCCCTGAGTATTCACTCAGAGATGCTGGGGGAGGTAGCCTGGAGACAGCTTAAGTATACAGAAACCTGACCGAGAATGGACATTCATTCAGTTACTCATTCAACAAATACTTACTTAGCACCTACTGTGTGCTAAGCATTGAGCTAGGTGCTGGTGGGATACAAAGATGAACAAAGAGAGGCACAGATTATCACGCAAATACATTGTAGAATTGCAACTACGAATGAAGAGGCAGACGATAGAGGGGAGGAAGTTTATGATAGAGGGAGCTGACCTCCTTGGAGGGGCCAAGGAAAGCTTCTTCCAGGAAATGTCTCTTGACTTGACTCTGAAGATCAGTAGGAAATAACCAGGCAGAGAATGAAGGAAAGAGCTTTCCAGACAGAGGAACAGGGAGCACAGAGGTTTCATGGTGGGAGAGAGAATAAATGGCTAAAAAGCAAGTGTGGTTTGACTTCAGAGAGGCAGGCAGAAAGAGGCATGAAATGAAATTGGAGAGAGACAGGAAGCTGACCCACAGGGCTTTGTCATGACTGTAGGGGTTTTGTTTTTATCCGAAAAACAAGGCGAAACCACTGAAGGGTTTTAAGCCAAAGAATAACGTGATTAGCTTTGCATTTTAGAATGATTGCTCCAGCTGCTGTTCAGAGGACAGGATGGAAAGGTGCCAAGACAGACACTGGAGCTGAATAGCAGTTCAGTAGTCGTTGGGAGAAGTGAGGTTAGCTTGGATTGGGTGATGGTGGTGGTGGTGTAGTTAGAGAAAAGTAGATGGGGAGAAGGCAATGGCACCCCACTCCAGTGCTCTTGCCTGGAAAATCGCATGGACGGAGGAGCCTGGTAGGCTGCAGTCCATGGGGTCGCTAAGAGTCGGGCACGACTGAATGACTTCACTTTCACTTTTCACTTTCCACTTTCATGCATTGGAGAAGGAAATGGCAACCCACTCCAGTGTTCTTGCCTGGAGAATCCCAGGGACGGGGGAGCCTGGTGGGCTGCCGTCTATGGGGTCGCACAGAGTTGGACACGACTGAAGCGACTTAGCAGCAGCAGCAGCAGCAGCAGATGGGTTTTAGAGATGTTTATGAGCAAAAATGTGCAGGATTTGGTAGTAGATTGGCAATGGTACAAAGAGGAAGGAGCTGTCAAAGGGGACTCCAAGATTTCTGGCTTGCTTACTATTGACCAAGATAGGAAAACCCTGCAAGAAGGCCAGGTTCAGGGTAGGTGAGCTCAGCTCTGAGCTTCTAACTTTGAGGTGCTTTGAAGCTAAGAGCTGGGTCAGGGTCTGAATTAATGATTTAATTTTGGGAGTCATCTGCATGTTGGTGGAATTTGAAGCCAAAACTGTGAATGAGATCACACAAGAGAAAGAGTAGAGTGAGAAGGACCTAAGAATGAGCTAAGAAAAACTCTACTGTTTAATGGCACAGTAGAAAAAGAGAGAAGCAATGGCAAGGGAAGTGGGAGGGAAACCAGAATATCATTTCTGAATTCAAAGGAAGGGAGCATTTAAGAAGGGACTTGATTGAGTACCATGTGCCACCGCAGAGCCAAGAATAAGCAGAACTAAACTTATCCGTTAGAGTAAGATATGTGAAAGCTGGTGGTAGGTTTTTTTCACTTTCTATGGAGTAAAAGGGCAAGAAACCAGATTGGGGTGCAGAGAAAAGGGAGGGGAGGATGAGGAGAGAACACAGAAAGGCCACTCTTAGACGTCTGGCTGAGAAGGGATGAAGGAAGGCTGGTGAGCTGGAAGACAGGAAGAGCCAAACAAGAATGTGTTTTTTGTTTTTTCTTTTTAAAACTTTTCACTTTGGAAATTTTCAAATGTAAATAAATTCAACAGAGTAGTATTATGAACCCTCATGTGCCCATCACTTGGTTTCAGCAATGATTAACTCACGGTCGAACCTGTACCTATATGTCCACCCATTTTATCTGTGTCAGTGGGAGAGACTTGAGCTGTTTGAAAAACCCCTGGGGAGGAAATCACTGAGAAGGAGAATCCGAATAGTCAAGAGAAAGAAATAGAGAAGAAAATGATGCTTAGGGTTTCTGAGAAAGTAGGAGGGGCATATGATGTAGAGCATGCTAAAAGGGAGTCGCTTTGGTGCCTGTAGAGCTGCCTTCTGTCTTGCTGAAGGAAGGAAGGAGGGCAAGGTGATAGGATGGGTGCAGATGCAGATTTGCTTGTTGGCATCTGGAAGATAAGACAGTTCCACCTGCTGATGGAGCTGGCTCCTCCTCCTCCTCTCCCTCCTCCTTGTCCTTCTTTTGAAGGAAGTGATCATGCCATCTTCTGAGAGTAATTGGGAAAAAGAGGATGTTGGTGTTTAAAGAGACCATAGACATCTGGGTTAGTGATTGTGGAGAGAGAGAGAGAATGATGATATAGCAGAGGAGGGTGGAATATTTACTAGATGGTATTAAAGGACCAATTTGGAGGAGACAGACTGGCTCTGAGAAACAGATCCAAGTTCACATACATATATATGTATATTTGTATGTCTGGCTTGTTAATGTGAGCCTTCATAATATGCTGTTACTCTAGTCCCCCGTGGAAGAATGTGTTCAGGTACAATGTATTTACGTGTTCCACAGAGTGCATGGAACTCCACAATCTCCTGAGTATGTAAGTAGTATATATATATATATATATATATATATAGGGAAGTGATTTTAATTCTTAAAATGTACGTGTGTCTAACCTGGAGAAGGAAATGGCATCCCACTCCAGTATTCTTGCCTGGAGAATCCTCATGGACACAGAGGAGCCAGGCGGGCTACGGTCCATGGGGTCGAAAAGACTGAGAGACACACAGCATAGGTGTATTTAACAGCACATTGGAGCTTGTGTTTCACATTAGTTGGTTCAGGGCGCCACCTGCTGGAAATCTTACTTAACAGTACCAGCCTGGGTTTTCCGATGCAAAATCTAAACTCTTTTTCTCTGAAGTCAGTGTTCTTGCATACAGCATTTCCCTTATGACATGTGGGCTTCATTTATTAGATACTCTTTTACTTTTTTATTTGTGTATCAAGTCACAGACATTAAACTTTGTTCTTTTCTGACTTGATTTTGGTCAAAGATCACATCTATCCCATTTCAGCGCATGTGTTGTCTGTAAATCTCATCCATGATCCATATACAAAAGAAGAGAAATAAAATGTCAGACTTATCTGAAATGGCATGAGTGAGGAGCAGATTATTGGTTAAAGGTGTATAAAGCATAGGAGATAGAGTCCAATTTTATCCAGATTAAGAGATGTCTTATTTAGTAATCCTTCAAATTCAGATGTTGTCTATAGTATCCTATCACAAATTCTTCTCTTCTAGGTTTTTAAAGTAAAATATGTATTTCTCCATAGTTTCCAAAGTGGCCCCTCAGGAAACCAGTCTGCTATAAAGTATCCTTTTCATTGTCTATCTTAATCTGAATACATTATCATTGAAAACTTTTCTCCAAGATCTTTAGGTAACACCGTTAAACTGCTTCCAGTTTCTAGGTTTTTGTCAAATAATTCTTTTCCTTTGAATTAAATTACTCTATGGGAGAGTTCTGGGATAAATCACTCTTTTTTTATTAGTTTTTTTTTTAAATTTCTATTTCATTTTAAAATGGAGGATAATTATTTTACAGTCTTATGATGGTTTCTGTCATAGATCAACAGGAATCAGCCGCAGGCATGCACATGTCCCTTCCTTCTTAAACCCCCTATCTCTCCATCCCACCCCTCTAGGTTGTCACAGAGCTGGCTTTGGGTTCTTTGCATCATACAGCAAATTCCCACTGGTTATCTGTTTTACAGATATCATATTTATGGATATCATATCCATATCTGTGGAAATGTATATGTTTCAGTACTACTCTCTCAAGTCATCCCATCCTCTCCCTCCTCCGCTGTGAACAAAAGTCTGTTCTTTACGTCTGACTCTCCTTTGCTGCCCTGCAAACAGGTTCATCTGTGCCATCTTTCTAGATTCCATATATATGCATTAGTATACTATATTTGTCTTTCTTTTTCTGACTTACTTCACTCTGTATAATAGGCCCTAGGTTCATCCACCTCATTAGCACTGACTCAAATGTGTTCCTTTTTATAGCTGAGTGATATTCCATTGTGTATGTGTACTACACCTTCTTTATCCATTCTTCTGTTGAAGAACATCTAGGTTGCTTCCATGTCCTCACTATTGTAAATAGCTGCAATGAACTAGTGCTTCAGTGAACATTGGAGTACATGTGTCTTTTTCAGTTATGGTTTACTGAGAGTGTATGTATGGATGTGAGAGTTGGACTGTGAAGAAAGCTGAGCACCAAAGAATTGATGCTTTTGAACTGTGGTGTTGGAGAAGACTCTTGAGAGTCCCTTGGACTGCAAGGAGATCCAACCAGTCCATCCTAAAGGAGATCAGTCCTGGGTGTTTTTTGGAAGGACTGATGCTAAAGCTGAAACTCCAGTACTTTGGCCACCTCACGCGAAGCATTGACTCATTGGAAAAGACTCTGATGCTGGGAGGGATTGAGGGCAGGAGGAGAAGGGGACGACAGAGGATGAGATGGCTGGATGGCATCACTGACTCGATGGACATGAGTTTGAGTGAACTCCGGGAGTTGGTGATGGACAAGGAGGCCTGGCGTGCTGCAATTCATGGGGTCAAAAGAGTCGGACACGACTGAGTGACTGAACTGAACTGAGAGTGTATGCCCAGTAGTGGGATTTCTGGGTCATATGGTAGTAGTATTCCTAGTTTTTAAAGGAGTCTCCATACTGTACTCCACAGTGGCTGTATCAATTTGCATTTCCACTAACAATGCAAGAGGGGTCCCTTTTCTCCCCACCCTTCCAGCAATGGATAAATCACTCTTAATTGCTTCTTCTCCTTTAATTCAGTCAACTCTTAATTACGGTCATTTTTTTTCATATACAAATAATCACGATTCACAGGGAATTTAGAGAAATGCCAGTATAAAGTACTGAGTTATTCACAAGAAAAGCAGCATTTGTTCATTTACTCAGCCAGTCCTCATTAAGTGCTTACTGTGTGCCAGGAACTTGGGGAAGCAATGGGGGGATGTTGGGGAGCAGGACAGACATGAGTCCGATCCTTAGAGAGCTCGCTGTACAATGTGGAAGGCGGACATTGATTATAGCATCCCAACATGTTCTGGTGAGCCCTCTGCTAAAAGAAATTCAGAGAATGTCATGGAATATCTGGAAGGCTGAGAGTCATGGAAGTCTCCCTTGAAGAAGTGGTATGAAGCCATGGAGGAAAGGGAAAGCAAAAAAACTCCAGGAAGGCTATGGGATAGGAGCCAAATGCTGAGAGCCGGATTATGGAGGGGCTGATAAATCTTTCTATGAAGTTTGGATTTTATTATAAGAACAGATACCAGCAATGAAAAATTTTAAAAGTTTGTGTATGAATGGCAGCAGGGGTGGCCACACTCAGATTTGTATTTTGGAAAGATTATTCTAGCTGAAGTTTGGAGAAGGTCTGGAGGGAAAACCCTGATGGGACATAAGTTTCGAGATATGTGTGATGTGGCATTGGCTTACATTAAGACAGTGGAGAAGGAGACAAGTGAGTGAATCTGAGAGATATTTAAGATGTTGAACAGATGAGACTTGGTGGAAATTGGTTGTAAGGCGTCAAAGGAAGAGACGAGTCCAGAATGGCTCCCAGCTTTCTGGCTTGAACAAAAGGAGGTGCCCCTTAGTGAGACAGCAAGTACTAGACAAGATGTAGATTCTCAAGGCCAGAGAAGGTGAGTATTCCCCCTTGGACATGTTGAATTTGAGGTGTCTAAGGTGTATTGGTAGATATGTCTAGTGAATAATTAGATATATGAGCCTGGAGCACTGGGGAGGAATCTGGGCTGGAGATACAAGTCAGGATGATCAGCCTGTTGAGAGTAAATTGATGTTTTGGAAGTGGTCAATACCTCACCAAACATAAAATAAGAATGACTAAGAAACCTTGAGGAACACATCTTTTAAGGCAAGAGGGATGGTATGGGGAGGGAGGAGGGAAGTGGGTTCAAGATGGGGAACATGTGTATACCTGTGGCGGATTCATGTTGATGTATGGCAAAACCAATACAATATTGTAAAGTAATTAACCTCCAATTAAAATAAATAAATTTACATTAAAAAAAATAAAAATAAAAAAAAAAAAAGAGGGGGAAGCCAGCACAGAAGACCAGCCAGAGAGGCTGGGAGACAACCAGGAGGGCCAGTGCCAGAGCCAATGGTAAGAAGCTTAAAAAAAAAAAGAAAAAAAGATGTGCAGCAGTGGCCAAAATTGCTGATAACAACTGATGTTTTTCTTTAGGATTTAGTGACACGTACATGGCCTTGTCCAGTGCAGGTCCAGTGAAGGGACACAGTCAATTTCAGTGAGTTCACACACAAGTAAGGGACGAGGAAGTGGGAGCAGTGAGTGCAGAAAATGAAAATATCTGTTGTAAACTGGAGTTTAGGGACTCAGTGGGAATTGGCAGGAGAGGTATGGTTAGGGAGAAATACTGTTGTTGCTTGTTCTTTGGAAAGAAAAGGGTTGAGAATGTTTCAGTGCTCGCAGACATTACCCCATAAAGAAAGAAAGGCTGAAGGAACCAAGAGAGGAAGTATTCACTTGATAGTTTAGTCCCTAAGAAGGCAGCCAGAGATAATAAATACATAAATAATTTGCTGTGCCCCTTTTTTGTGTACAGAAACTGTTCTAGGAGCATTATCTCATTTGACTTATATGCAGCCTCTCTGAGAAGTTCTATAATTATTAGCCCATTTCTTTGAGATGTGGACACTGAGGCACAGATAGGTACCAAGGCCACACGGTACATGGTGGGGCTGGGATTCATATCGGGGTATGTGACTTGAGACGTGTACCCTTGAGCACAAGGCCGTGTTGTGGGATCCACAGCCTACCTGGAGACATAAATGGGAGGTGTCCACCCTTGCTCTTGTAAGAGGTCTGGGGAGGGGAGGGGCTGGTCTGGATGCAGATAGGTGTCAGATTGGTTGGCATTATTAATTTCTTAGGGATGCCATAATAAATTACCCCACTCTGGGTGGTGTCAGAGAAGGCAATGGCAACCCACTCCAGTACTCTTGCCTGGAAAATCCCATGGACGGAGGAGCCTGGTGGGCTGCAGTCCATGGGGTCACAAAGAGTCGGACACAACTGAGTGACTTCACTTTCACTTTTCACTTTCATGCATTGGAGAAGGAAATGGCAACCCACTCCAGTGTTCTTGCCTGGAGAATCCCAGGGACGGGGAGCCTGGTGGGCTGCCGTCTATGGGGTCACACAGAATCAGACACGACTGAATCGACTTAGCAGCAGCAGCATCTGCTCTCCCTCCCTCTGAAGGGGTCCCTTGTCTGGGGTTCTCTGCCTCTATCTTCACTTAGTTGGCTTCTCTGTATCTCAGAACTCTTTCTGCCTTTCTCTTATTAAGAGACCTGTCGTTGAATTGTAGGGCTCACCTCAAACCCAGGATGATCTCATCTTGAGACTCTTAATTACATCTGCAATGATTCTTTTTCCAAATAAGTTCACAGATTTTGAGGGTTAGGATCTGGACATATCTTGGTGGGGGAGGGGGTACTATTCAACCCACTACAGTTAGAAAGATGAAGGAGTTTCTGTCTGATGGATCCCTGTATTCTATGGAGTAGAGTATGAGTACTGTTCTGAGAGTGAACTCAGAAGTAGAGGGGTCAAGTATCTGAGGAGTGAAGAAATCTGGCAGTGATTATTATTGAAATGTGGAGAGTCGACTGAATAGGAAACACAATACGTTTGTGGAGCAGCGTGAAGAATGCAGATAAAGTTTGTTATCATTAATTTATAGCTGTGTGATTTTCTCTAACAGCAATTTGCAGCCAGGTGCACGCATGGAGAAAGCTGACAGATGAAATGACAGGAGTTACAGTCAAGAGGGAGGGGCATGGATGGGGGGGAAGCAGGACAGAGGAGGAGGGTTAGGGTACTGGCAGGGCGGGGGGTGGGGGAGCTCTGTCTATAGGAGCTAAGCTGGGTGTGTATGGAAACAATATCCGAGGAGAACTAATAGATGGGTCAAAAAGCAGGTGAAACCCTAAGAGCAATTCAGTGAACTATCTATAGTGCTACAAGGTTATTCTCAGAGTGTGGAGTATTTGATTGTATTGTTTTACATGAGGAAAAGAATCTGGTTGCAGTAGAGGCAAAAGAAGGTTAATGGAAATGGACAAGTCAAGAGAGAAGGCAGGGATATAACAAAACAGAAACAGATTCAAGGTTATAGAGAACACTGGTTACCAGGGAGAAAGGTGATAGAGGAGTAGGGGATTATGGGGGTACAAACTACTGTGTATAAAATAAGTACGTTTTAAGGATGTGTTGTGCATCACGGGGATATAGCCAGTGTTTTATCATAAGTCTGCTGCTACTGCTACTGCTAAGTCGCTTCAGTCGTGTCCGACTCTGTGCAACACCATAGACAGCAGCCCACCAGGCCCTGCCATCCCTGGGATTCTCCAGGCAAGAACACTGGAGTGGGTTGCCATTTCCTTTTCCAATGCATGAAAGTGAAAAGTGAAAGTGAAGTCGCTCAGTCGTGTCCGACTCTTAACAACCCCATGGACTGCAGCCTACCAAGCTCCTCCATCCATGGGATTTTCCAGGCAAGAGTACTGGAGTGGGTTGTCATTGCCTTCTCAGTATAATCTATAAAAATACTGAATGATTATGTTGCACACCTGAAACTGATATAATGTTATAAATCAACTATACTTCAATTATTTTTTTAAAAAAGAGAAGGCAAGATTCAGGACAGGCCACCCATGTGAACACAGAGTCACACAGAAAAACGACAGGCCCTGGGTGGCAAATGCTGCTGATGGTGTGATGTTTGACCTGGGACTCAGTGGTTAGAAGAGGCTATTGAGGTGGGTGCCATTCCCTTGGAGTGACACTGGATGCTGTGTTAGTGAAGATTCTAAGAGGAACAGAACCAATAGAGAGAGAGAGAGAGAGAGAAAGTGTGTGTGTGTGTTTACAGAGAGGGAGGGAGAGAGAGAGTTATTGATTGATTTATTATTAGGAACTTATGTGATTATGGAGGCTGAGAAATTCAGACCAAAGAGAATAGATAATATAGTTCCATTCCAAGGCAGAAGACTGATGTTCTAGCTTGAGGACAGTCAGGCAGGGAAGAAGAATTGTTTCTTAGCCTTTTATTCAACTCAGGTTGTTAACAGATTGGATGGAGCCCATCACATGGGGAGGGGCAATTTGCTTTACTCAGGCTACAGATTCAAATGTTAATCTTATCCAGAAATACCTTCACAGATACACCCAGAAATGATGTTTGACCAAAGATCTGAGCACTCCCTGCCCCACTCAAGTGGATACAAAAAATTGACCTCCACAAACATGTTGATTACATGAATAGTCTTACTCTACTGGTCTTAGTCTCCCTGATTTTAAATGAAGGGGTAAAAAAGATTATTACTAAAGGTCCCTCTAACTTTAACTTTCGTGTTTTGCAGTATAATTTCAAACCCTTAGGGTGGGAAGAAAGTGTTAGTCGCTCAGTCATGTCCAACTCTTTGTGACTCCATGGACTATAGCCCATCAGGTGCCTCTGTCTATGGAATTCTCCAGGCAAGAATACTGGAGTGGGTAGCCATTCTCTTCTCCAGGGGATCTTTCCGACCCAGGAATTGAACTTGGGTCTCTTGCATTGTAGGCAGATTCTATACCATCTGAGCCATCAGCGATATCCTGGTAGAAGGGTGGAAAAAAACATCATGTTAAAATTCTCCTTAATTAAACATAACTCAGAAATGACTCCTGTGAATCCACAGATCTTAGTAACTAATGATTATACTCAAATTCTGGCTAATACTCACTATTTACCTGCTTAAAAAAAAAAACATTTATTTATTTATTATTATTATTATTTTTTGAACACTTATTTATTCTTGATTACACTAGGTCTTCGTTGCTGCATGCGGGCTTTCTCTAGTTTCTACAAGTTGGGGCTACTCTTCATTGCAGTGCACTGGCTTTTCATTGCGGTGGCTTCTTTGGGTGAAGAGCACAGGCTCTAGGTGCATGGGCTTCAGTAGTTGTGGCTGTTAAGTTTAGTTGCTCCATGGCATGTGGAATCTTCCTGGACTAGGGATTGAACTTGTGTCCCTGCATTGGCAGACAGATTTTTATCCACTGCGCCACCAGGGAAGTCCTCTTAAAAAAAACAACAAAAAAACATAAAAGTCTCGACAAAACTTTCAACAGCACAACCACAGAAACTTCTCCTTCTTTTCCCACATAAACCATTAACACATGGTTCCAAAATCTCCCTGGGCAACAAGAACTAGTTCTGGGTTGTTCTCTGTCTTCTCTGAGTGTGGATTAAGAGATATTGTGACAGGCAGGAGTCATCTCAGGCGAGTCTCTCATTTAGGTCAGTGTAGCAAACTTGCCTGCAAACAATGAATTCCAAGTTGTTACCTTTGCTTGAAATCTGTGCATTTTATAGGCGGGCTGAATATTTCTTTTTAAGTAGGTGTATCTGAAAATAATAAATACAGTCCTTCCTGGAAGCAGAGGGTTGGGATGAGAGGACATTTTGAAGCATAGTACATTTGGCTAGTTTGGGGTTAAGGAAAAGAGAGTGGAAGTTCAGCCCTCAGTGTACGTGCTTCTGCTGGAGGAATTAGATAGAGAAGAATCCTCTCAGATTGGCACACTTTATCTTTACCCCACTTGGAATGCCCTTCCTCCATTTCCTCTCTTGATGACTTGAAACAACCTCTGAAATGTCAGACCCCTTTAGGTAGCTTTTCTTGGCTTCCCTTCCCACCCACTCTCATCTAGATCAGGTGCCCTCCCTTTGTCTGCCTGTCACCTCCTGTGTGTACGTCTGTCGTGGCGTTCCCCGTGGCATATTTACTTGTCTTTTATTTCTGTCTCCCTGACACAATGGCTGACACATGAGGCGATAAATTCATTTATACTGAAGTCATTTAATTGTGTACTTTTGATGAATTTGTCATTATTTTGCTCCCTTTGCTATGTCTGGCAACTATTTTATATCAGTCACTAGGCTAGCAACTAGGAACATACAGATAAACAAAACATAGGAGGTCCTGATACTTGTGAAGTGTGTATTCAGGTAGGAGAGACTGACAAAGAGGAAAGCAGTAGAAGAAAAGTAAATAAGGTGGCCACTATTTGTAATTACTGTGTCACAAAGGGAATAAATGAGAGACAGACAGAGGCTGATGGGTGAAGGTACTCTGGGTAAAATGAGTAACAAGCCTCTCCCAGTTGGTGATGCAGGAGAGAAGTAGGGAGGAAAATACTTCAGGCAGAGGAAACAGCAAGAGGAGGAGCTCAGTTAAAAGTGGATGGAGTAGAATGAGCCAGGCATCCTGGAAAGACATAGGAGTGGGATCACTCAGAGATGTTACCCATAGTTAAGAGTTCAGAAGGGAGGACTTGGGACACGAGTGAGGAAGTGCTGCAGGAGCACCATCAGTGAAGGGGATGGTACTGTCTTGGAGTCATGCAAGGGCAGTAAAGACAGGAGAATGTAGGCTTGAGATTATATGTTAAAGATAAAAATTGGTCATGTTTTTGATAATTTAGATAAGAATGATGAAGGAAAAAAGGAATCAAGGACGCCTCTTACTGAAGTAATGGATTACTGTGTACTGATTTGGGAAGATTTGGAAGAAGGAGAAAGAAACAGGCTCAAGATCCTACTGTACAGCATAGGGAACTATATTAATATCTGATGATAAACCATAATGGAAAAGAATATGAAAAAAGAGTGTATGTGTATGTATAACTGAATCACTTTGCTGTATAGCAAAAATTAGCACGACATTATAAATCAGCCTTTGGTCACCTAATCTATGACAAAGGAGGCAAGAATATACAATGTTGAAAAGACATCCTCTTCAATAAGTGGTGTTGGAAAAACTGGACAGCTACATATAAAAGAATGAAATTAGAACATTCCCTAACATCATGCACAAAAACAAACCCAAAATGAATTAATGACCTAAGTGTGAGACCAGACACTATAAAAATCTTAGAGGAACATGTAGGCAGAACACTCTTTGACATAAGTCACAGCAAGATCTTTTTTGATTCACCTCCTAGAGTATTGAAAATAAAAACAAATATAAACAAAAGGGACCAAATTAAACTTAAAAGCTTTTGCATAGCAAAGGAAACCATAAACAAAATGAAAAAAACAAACTTCCGAATGGAAGAAAATATTTGCAAATGAAGCAACCAAAAAAGGATTACTCTCCAAAATATACAAACAGTTCACGCAAATATATATTCCAGTCAAAAATGAGTGGAAGATTTAAATAGACATCTCTCCAAAGAAGACCTACAGATGGCCAACAAATGCATGAAAATATGCTAAACATCACTATTAGAGAAATGCAAATCAAAACGACAATGAGATACCACTTCACACTGGTCAGAATGGCCATTATTAAAAATCTACAAACAATGAATGCTGGAGAGTATGTTGAGAAAAGGGAACCCTCCTACACTGTTGATGGGAATGTAAATTGGTTGGTTCAGTCGCTATGGAGGACAATTTGGAGGTTCCTCAAGGGGTCACACAGAGTTGGACACAACTGAAGCGACTTAGCAGCAGCAGCAGCAAAAAACTAAAAATAGAACTCTTATATGATCCAGGAACCCCACTTCTGGGCACATATACAGGGAGGAAACCATAATTCAAAAATGACATATGCACCCCAATGTTCTTTGCAACACTATTTACAACAGCCAGGACATGGAAGCAATCTAAGTGTCCATCAACAGAGGAATGGATAAAGAAGATGTGGTCCATATATACAATGGAATATTACTCAACCATGAAAATGAATGAAATAGTGCTATTTAAAGAGACATGGACAGACTTAGAGACTGTCATACAGAGTGAAGTAAGTCATAAAGGGAAAAGCAAACATCATATAATATTGCTTATATATGGAGTCTAGGAAAATGTACAGATGAACTTATTTGCAAAGCAGAAATAGAGACAGATGGAAAGAACAAATGAATGGATACCGAGGTGGGGAAGGGAGGGGTGGGATGAACTGGGAGATCGGGATTGAGATATATACACTGCTGCTGCTGCTGCTAAGTCGCTTCAGTCGTGTCTGACTCTGTGCGACCCCATAGACGGCAGCCCACTAGGCTCCAGTGTCCCTGGGATTCTCCAGGTAAGAACACTGGAGTGGGTTGCCATTTCCTTCTCCAATGCATGAAAGTGAAAAGTGAAAGTGAAGTCACTCAGTCCTGCCTGACTCTTAGCGACCTCATGGACTGCAGCCCACCAGGCTCCTCCATCCATGGAATTTTCCAGTCAAGAGTACTGGAGTGGGGTGCCATTGCCTTCTCCGATATATACACTGCTATGTATAAAATAAATAACTAATGAGGACGACAGAGGACGAGATGGTTGGATGGCATCACCAACTCAATGGACATGAGTTTGAGCAAGCTCCAGGAGATATTGAAGGACAGGGAAGCCTGGCGTGCTGCAGTCCATGAGGTCACAAAGAGTTGGACATGACTGAGTGACAGAACAACAATAATGAGGACCTACTATATAGCACAGGAAACTCTATTCAGTGCTCTATGGTGACCTAAATAGAAAGGAACTCCAAAAAAGGATATCTATATACATATAAATTAATCACTTTTCTCTGTGGCAGAAAGTAACACAACATTGTAAAGCAACTAAACACCAATAAAACTTTTAAAAAATGTAAGTCAACTATATTTCAATAAAAAAGCAGGCTCAAGAGGAAGATAAGTGTTCTATTTACATTTGAGATACGTGTAAATTTTCCAAGAGAAGGCTAGTAGGTAAAAGAAGCAGGTAGTTGGATATGAGTTTTAAGCTCAGAAGAGCTCAAAGACTTCACTTGTAAATTTAAGAGGCCTCCACATAAAGATCCTACATAGATCTGTGGAAATTGATGAGGCTATTTAGAGAAGAAAATGTAGAGAGAAGAACAAAGAGGGCTCAGATCAATTCTTTGGACCTCCCTGATTCGGCATTTGAGTAAAGGAGGAACCATTCAAAGAAACTGAGAGAAACAGCCAGTAAAAGAGAAAGTAATTTTAGGAAGCAAAAAAGAGTTTCAAGGAAGAGGAAATACCATTGCTCAGAAGTTCAGTAGGATGACAGAAATGTCCACTGAACGTTTTACAACATGGAGGTCATGGGTACTTTGGCAAGAACTGTTTAATTGAGAAGTGAGAGCTGAATTTAGATTTCAGTAGCACAAATTTGAGTGAGAATTCAGGAATCGAGGCAGTATGTGTCCAGAATCAAACTTTTCAAAAAGTTTGTCTATAAAAGAGCTCTGAGAGATGGACCAGGAGTTATGGAGAGGTGTGGATCAGTGAAGGATTATTGTTATATTCTTAAGAAGAGACTGTGATTATGTTTTTTTTTTTTTTTGCCAATGAAGATAATCCAGGAGAGAGGGAAAAGTTGGAGGTTCTGAAGAGAAAAGATAATGTTAAGGCTTGATGTCTTCTAGGATTTAAGAAACAATGGCACCCAGTGCCAAAGGGGAAAGATGAGCTTCGAGAGGGAAGAAGGATGTGATGAAGGCCAGTGAATAGGTGGGTTTGTAGGTAAGATGTGGGGCTTCACCTCCAGTGGCTTCTATTCTTCTAGACTGAAGAGTGAGGTGAAACCATGAGCAATGAGTGAACAAGTGCTTGGACCTATTCTGTTTCTCATGGCATGAAACTAATTTTGCCAGTTCTTAAGATAGACAAGGGCCTCCCTGGTGGGTCAGTGGTAAAGAATCTGCTTACCATGCAGGAGATGCAGAAGACATGGGTTCGATCCCTGGGTTGGTAAGATCCCCGGGAGGAAGGTATGGCAACCCACTCCAGTATTGTTGCCAGAAAAATCCCAGGGACCGAGGAGCCCGGTGGGCTACAGTCCATAGGGTCACAAAGAGTCAGACACAACTGAAGCAACTAAGCACACAAGATACTCAACTGGAATTGGCAATATTTCATAGAAACCTGGAAGGTCACTGCTCTTTGGCTTTTTAGCTCTTTTTTTTTTTTTTTGGCAGGGACAGATTCCTCTTCATCTATGCTTTTTCTTTTCTGAAATTAGTTTGTGTGGTAGTTAATAGTTTTTTGATGAGATTCAAAATTCCGTATCAATCATTGCCCCTCAATCATGCTGCAGGGGTGAAGGCTGGCCAGGACACCTGGCTGTGTGTGGTGGGAAGAATTGATTGTCACAGTTTCTAGATGGGGCTTCTTAAAGGCTTTGGAGGAGACAGGTGTATGAGAAAGAGAAAGCATTTGTGCAGGAGAAAAGAAAAATGGAAATGATAAAAAGGAAAGATTAAGTTTTGCCATGTGCTGCACAATACTTAACACTCATATCTATCTTCCACAGAACATTTAATAAAATTTGTGCTACTTGTCAAAGTTGACACTGCTGCTTCCTGGGCTCAGTGTGGAGTAACAGCAGAGGCTACCCAAGGGATAGCCCATGCACATTTGGGTTACATTAATTTTTTATTGTGAAATAAATTATTCATAGCCAAGGATGTATATAGAATATATGAACAGTTTAAGATGCATAATTACAATCATAAAATAAGCACTCAAGTTCCAACTAGCCAACTTAAAAAGAGAACATTGCCAGTTCCTCTGAAGACACTTGGGCGAACCTCCTCAATGGTGAGAGATTACTTGCTCAGTCGTTTCCGACTTTGATGACCCCATAGACTAGTCTGCCAAGCTCCTCTGTCCATGGGATTCTCCAGGCAAGAATATTGAAGTGGGTTGCCATTCCTTCTCCAGGGGTCTTCCTGACCCAAGAATTGAACCTGGGTCTCCTGCACTGCATACAGATACTTTACTGACTGAGCTACGAGGGAAGCCTCAAAGGTATCCCTCTCCTACTTCCAGAGGTAACAAATCACCCCCTTAGTTTTCTTTATTGCTAAATAATAATATGTTGTTATTGTTCAGTTGCCAAGTTGTGTCCAACTTTTTGTGACCTCATAGACTGCAGCACACCAGGCTCCCCTGTCTTTCATTGTTTCTCGAAGTTTGCTCAAATTCATATCCATTGAGTCAGTGACACCATCCAACCATCTCATCCTCTGTCATCCCCTAGCTTCATTTACTTTTAAACTATATGGAAACACATAATTTTGTGTTACTTTGGTTCCGTCATCATTGTACTTTTTGAGATTTATCCACGTCCTTAGAGGTACAACAGTTTATTTATGTCCATAGATGTGTAGTGCTCCATGATACAGAAATACCACGATTTATTAATACAGCCTGCCTTTGACAACATGTAATTTGTTTCCAGGTTTTTCTGTTATAACCAGTTGTGCTAGAATATTCTTATATCTCATGGTGCAAGAGTTTTCAGATTATATACTTAAGAATAAGATTGCAGAGTCATAGACTATATCCCTAGTCAGTCTCATCAGGGTATACTTTTTTGCTTTCCAAAGTGATTCTTATCAATTTTATGTTGTCTTTTCAACAAAGACAATAAGGATTATATCCAAATATTAATAATAACAGAGATTTTGCAAACCTGGAGGCAATGTTATTAGTTGGTCCTCTCTGTAGAGATAGCCCCAGTGCAGGAAATGGGTAGACACTCAGGCGGGTGAAATGTTGGTGGTACATGTTCCTTTGTTTCATTTTTTTCTCCCCTAACCTTCATTCTCAGACAGGAATATCTTTTAACACATGGATGTGGTTAGGGGTCTCCTAGGAGGCTGAGAATGTCAGAAAACAGGAGATTTAAAGTTCGAGGCAGGAAAAGAAGGGGGCATTGCCCTGCACACGTATTTGAGGATCTGGAATGTCCAACACACAGTGAAGGGGTGGGGGTTGCTGTGCAAACATTTTTGTTGGAAATTTTGGCCCCAGAGTTGAAATGCTTTTTGCAGCTAGGAATTTCCATGGTCACTGTTGGATGCGTTAGTGAGAACTGCAAGTTTTTCTAACCTTTCATCCCCAAAGGATATGGAAATGCAAGTATCATCCTGCCTGAAATTCTGGTACCCTGACACTAAGGTCACTTTGCCCTGTGTTTCCTGGAGTAAGAGTACCTGGTACCCACACAGCTTCCTCTCTGCATCCTCTTCCCTTCTAGGGGATCAGCCATTAACTAATCACATTAGAAAAATGAACTTGAATCCTCTCAAAATCCCTGAAAATTAGATATTGTTCCAACTTTAGAGATGAGAAAACTGAGGCTCAGAGAGGTGAGTAACTCACCCCAAATTAGGTGTCTTCTAAGTGATAGACTAGAAAGCTGAAGTCACACCTGTTTAACTGCATCTATGTTTTTCCTCCCTGTTCTCTCCCTCTTCTTCTGTTCTCTGTCTTGTCCTTTATAACCATATGGTCCTGAACAAGTGTCTTCTCCTGTCTGAGCTTTAGATTGAAAATTAGCAGTTCACATAGGTTTAATGAACATTTATTAAAAAATGAAAATCACCCTATGGACATCTCACATTCTAGTGAGAGCAATGTTCTGAGCCAGCAAAAGATCTTTCTCCCTCTATCTTACTACTGATGTTGTTGCTACTATTTTTACAAGTGTCTTCTAAATCTACTCTCACAGCCTGTGGCTAAACATGTGAGTTTAGCTCGTTCTACAGCTGGTGTGTACCTACAGTTAGGTAGGTCTTGACTATAAAACTTGTTCCAGTGTGTTGTTTGTCTGTGATTTTGATTTCATCCTATTTTGCCAACCAAGAGCATGTTTCCCCTCATAAAAGTGAGTTTTTAGTGGAGGCCTTCTTCAGATCTGCTGTTACAAACTCACACACACCTTAGCGCTGGTATCTGTCTCAGGAAAGCAGTCAGGCTTGGCAGCACGACGGGTACGCCCATCAGTACCCAGGGAAAACTGCTATTGCAGCCTCCCAGGTTCATTACTTCTCTAGTGACACCTCACCCTGCTAACAGGGGATCAGAAGCAGAGGCAGGAGGTGTAATTCAAATGTGGGAAAGAGTCAAATCAGCCTCTATCTTGGTGTGGCTCCGGGAGACCCAGCCCCTACCACCTAGGAGGCTAACTGATTCAGGCCTTTCTCCTCCGGGACAGCCAACTTGCTGTTTTGTGTGCTGGTCCACCTCACCTGTTTCTCCCTGACTCCCCTGGTTGGAGAGAAAGATGTTGGTTCTCGAGGGTAGCCCTCATCCACTGGGAATGTGAAGACCACGATCGAGGAGTTGTTCTCTATGACCCCAGCGTGTGTGCATATGTGCGTGTCTGTGTGTGTGTGTTTAGTTGTGTTCAGCTCTTTGCAGCCCCATGGACTGTAGCCTGTTAGGCTCCTCTGTCCATGAAAATTTCCAGGCAGGAATACTAGAATGGATTTCCACTTCCTACTCCAGGAGATCTTCCCAACCCAGGGATCGAACCTGAATCTCTTGGGTCCCCTGCATTGGCAGGTAGATTCTTTACCACTGCATCATCTGGGAAACCCCAAATACCCCCCCAAAATTAATTGAGATAAAAAGAAATTCTAAACTCTTCTAATAATGGTCATGGACATGAATAACAATATCAGGGACCTCAGGTTCTGGTTCCTTTTTGCAGTTGGTTGCCCAGTAATCCTGTGTCCTCTACTTGAAAACTGGGTAGAGAATCTCAAAAAATCATCAAGATTACTGAGAATAGCAATGAGTGAGAGACTAGAAGTTTTTCATAGTCTAGAACAGTAGCTGCCAAACTTTTTCTGTAGGTCAGATAATAACTATTTTAAGTTTTGTGATCCCTTCTGTCTCTGTGGAATATGAAGCTCTGTGTGGATTTACAATCTTTAAATGTATAAAAACCATTCTTAGTTTGGTAGCCTTACAAAAATGGATCACAGGCTGGATTTGGCCTGTAGTTTGCTAACTGCAGTCCTATAAGCTCATCTGCAATTTTAGAGCAGCTGGATATTAGAGAAAAATCTTCTAGAGACTTAATATGGTATATTTTGAGAGGAAGCATTGAGCAGAAATATCAGGCTCAAGCATAACTAATTAGAAAATAATCTGGAGAACAAAATGGACAAAGGAGAGTAAAGATAAGGAAGAACAGAGATTGTGAGGCAATTATTTAAAGGAATTAGGGATGTGGAAAAGAGGCAAAGATAAGGGATGAGGATTTAATGGAGTATCTTGAACAAAGTAGAGAGTCTGGGAAAATGGTATAAGTGGGGCAGATTTTCTCCTAAGCATGTCCATGCATGTATGCATGCTCAGTCACTTCAGTTGTATCTGACTCTTTGTGACCCCATGGACGGTAGCCTCCCAGGCTCCTCTGTTCATGGGATTCTCCAGGCAAGAATATTGGGGTCGGTTGCCATGTCCTTCTACAGAGGATTTTCTCAACCCAGGGATCAAACCTGAGTCTCCTACATCTCCTATGTTGCGGGTGGATTCTTTACTGCTGAGCCACCAGGGAAGCCCCTCCTAAACATGCTGCTAAGTCACTTCAGTCGTATCTGACTCTGTGCGACCCCATAGGCGGCAGCCCACCAGGCTCCCCTATCCCTGGGATTCTCCAGGCAAGAACATTGGCATGGGTTGCCGTTTCCTTCTCCAATGCATGAAAGTGAAAAGTGAAAGTGAAGTTGCTCAGTTGTGTCTGACTCTTCATGACCCCATGGACTGCAGCCCACCAGGCTCCTCCATCCATGGGATTTTCCAGGCAAGAGTACTGGAGTGGGGTGCCATCACCTTCTCCGAAACATAGTTACTGTCAAATACACACAAGTCCTGCTGTATAGCAGACTGGATTTGCATGGGGATATGAGGAGAAATTTACTCCCCTTTGTGGCTTATCACTACAGGCATGTGTGCTCAGTCACTTCAGTCTCATCTGACTGTGACCCTATGGTCTGTGGCTCACCAGGCTCCTCTGTCCATGGGATTCTCCAGGCAAGGATATTGGGTGGGTTGCCATTTCCTCCTCCAAGGGATCTTCTCAACCCAGGGATTGAACCTGAATACCCTGCATCTCCTGCATTTCAGGCAGATTCTTTCCACTGAGCTGCCAGGGAACCCTGGCTTATCACTTCGGTCCTCTTTTAACCATATGGGTCAGGTCACAGGTCTCCACTTGCTTTCCTGGCACCACCCAACACTGTTAGTTTAGTGCTTGTTCAATCAGCTTTCGTGACTGAAAAATAAAAAGGAGGGAAAGAGTGCATTACTTCCCCGGGATGTAGGTTGGCAAGGGTGACTGGGAAGAATGCAATACTGTGGAACATTTTCTGTGGATTGAGAAGTAAGTAATAATGTCAATCATGGCATTTTAACCAAAGTACAAACATGTTTTCTCACAGATAATTGACCATGGGTGGAAACTCAAGATGGACAAAGAGGACAATCAGAATATTAATGGAGAGGTGATACATGTCAAAGAGAAAATAAGAAAATGCATCTCAACTGTATGACTAGGTTGAAAAACAGGTAAACAGGCCAATTTCTGCTGGGAGATAATTTGAAAGGCTGAGACCTTTTAATACCCAAGAAGTATTGAATATCACAATATTTGCACAATATATTGAATATCTCAAACAGGCTCATTTTCTCAGAATGATGGAAGAGCCCTGAACTAGGAATCAGAACGTCTTGGGTTTAGCTTTTAGTCTGCTCAGTAATTTGAAATCCGTGTAATCTGTGTGATTGAGCTTTTCTGAGTTTCGTTTCCTCATCAGTAAAATGGAGATGGCATGTTTTTCCTTTTCCATACTGTTATTTTGATTTATACATGCATATTAAATGGCTTTGTAAAGCATTAGGAACTATGATAATGATGGAGATTTTATTAGTTTTAGTATTTTATTATTATTTATTACTATTTTATTAATGAGTTGGCTTCACTAATAGAGCAGGCTGGGTATTATGATTAGGGGCTTCCAAAAGACTAGCTGCCTGTCAAGTTTTGCCTAAATTGAACTGTAATAGTATGATTAAATCATTTTATGAGGTCCAAAGTTTCTAAGGTCCTTCAGTTCAGTTCAGTTCAGTCGCTCAGTCGTGTCCGACTCTTTGCGACCTTAGGTTATGAAAATAAGAAATATTTAAAAATACAATTACATTAAAGATGAAATTTAATTCAATTGTGTACCTCTTAGCACTTGATTAGCTGGCCATCCTAGCAATGTCTTGAGAGAATGGAACAGAATTGCTGAAGAGCTTTGGGTCACCACAAAAGTACTGAATGAATGCCTGTCTGAACATCAGAGGTGGGCAAGGCATTAATGAAGAGAGGAGTGGTCTTTTGTAATTGTCTTCACAATTTTGACTCAGGATAGTTTGTTTTGCCCATATCTAGGGGTTTTGAGAGATGGCAGCCTGTGATTTTTTTTTCCTTTGAATTCTTTCCCAGTGCCATCTTTTCCCCTAAGCAAATATTCTCAATACAGGATCCTGACTAACCCTCCTGGAGTTCTTATGGCATAGATAGCTAATGTCCCACAAAGAATGCATGCTTCCCTTCCAGGAGCCTTATATCTTGTAACCTGTATTCTAGGAGTCTTCCAGGAGACTTTCCAAACTGCCTTGTATCTAGGTGGGGCTGGGTGCCAATGGCAGGTTGTATGGGTGTGATGTGTGTCACGTACAGGCTGAGCTAGTTAAGAAGCAAATGATTTCTCCACTCCCTTTTCTTCTTGTCTGCTTACTGAAAACTGATGCCAGTGATAATACTGGAAATCAAGTCTTGAGGATGGAACTATCATTAAAAATGGAAAGAAACTGGGCATCTGAGTCACTGCTTGAAGGAGAGCTGCCCTATCAGGAACACCTACGTCATACTGGAATGTAAGCAAATAATCCACTGGGACTTTTGGGTTTTCTGGTATTACCTGGATTAATACAGCTGTTGATATAGCAAACCTTCCCAGACTATTCTGTTCTCTACAAATTGTGATCAGGTAGTCTTTTCTCTTGATATTTAGCCCTTTCCCTTTCTTCCCTAGGTCCTTTCTACCCTTCCTGCTGAAAGGTTGTTGCTGAGCCATGAAAGATACTGGGATTCTTGGCCTCCAGAGGAGAGGAATTCAATCCAGGGCCAGTGACAAGGCTTGATCACTCAGAGCTTTTGTGTGATAAAGTTTTATTAAAGTATAAAAGAGATAGACAAAGCTTCTGACATAGACACCAGAAGGGGGCAGGAAGAGTGTCCCCCTGCTAGCCTTTGGCAGTATGTCATATACCTATCAGCAAGCTGCTAATTAGAGAAAGGAAATGTCTCAAAACTCAGAGTGGCACCAGGCCCCTCACCCATAACATGCATTTGGAGATAACATTGGCACAAGGTGAATCATCCCGGGCCATAAAACAATTGACATGAATCTTGAAGAAAGGCAGGTTTCCAAGTAAATATATAGTTTCATTAAGAAACAGAGTAGGAGAACAACGAGCCCTTATCGGTTCTGAGTCTTAAGCGGAACCGACTTGAAGAAAGACAGAGTTTAGGGTAACTACATAGTTCATTAACATAGCTTAAGGAAAACATTTCCATAAGAAAAATGCATTGGTTAGCTCAAGGTTTGAGAAAAGTTGAGTTCAGGTGGAACCAGGTGTCATCATGGCAACACAGAATTTTAAAAGAAACCTCCTTTTAATTCTGTATAGAGAAGGAAAAAATCTGACACTTGTAGCTCATTTCCTTCTGCTGCTTAAGGGAGAAATAAAAAATGTCTGATGCTTGCAGCCTATTTCCTTCGTTTGGAGACCCCAGGCCTTCTTTCCTGATACCCTCTCACTGCCATCATCTTCAGATGAATAATGACATCAGCAAAGAGCAAGAACAAAACAGTGGTTATTTCATTCTTGCATGCATTCATTCACTCGTTTGTTTGTTTTTTCTCTGCCTGACTCAAATGCATGGTAGTAGCCCAGATGTTGGATGGGAGCCAAGAACAGATGTTTGCAGGCTATTACCTTACACTCTTGTGTTGGATATAAAAAAGGTATACACAGTAAAGACCATAAGTTTCAATGGCATGACTTTAAATTGGGAGTCTAGAGGAAGGGTAGTTTCTCACCACTTTACATCCATGGGATTTGTTTCATTTTTATTTCTTACTTCTCGTGTGGCAGAGTGCACTTGAGATGTAAGAGTCATCAGTGGAGCACCCTGTGGTCATTATTGGGTTTATAAAGCCAGCATAGGGAGATCAGAGAGTTGTTTAAAACCTGAAACCATGTTGTGAGCCTGGAACCCAAGTTCAAATACTTGGATATAAAAGAAACTGAGAGCCCATGTGTTGAAGGAGGATAAAGTTACACATGCAGAGCAAGTAAACGAAACCTAGGAAACAGACAAAAAAAGGAGGCTACAAAATCACACCAAACTCATGTCTGAGATCTCATAATTTTCCCACTTATACAGCTTGTGCTCACAGGTACACTTGCAATTTGACCAAGTACAATCTATACTTAAAACAGTTGTCCTAACCTGTTATTTTAGTCATGATGTTGGGTATAACTGTGGTTTCTAAACAAGAAACTTACTCCATAGTCACTTAGGGATTAAGTGGCTTAACTGGAATGAAACCATGATTGCAGGGCTCACTTTATAGTTTCTATCACCAGTTCATACAGCCAGTATAGAATCTCACTGGCCTTGAATAATCCCTTAACTTTCCAAGAGCCAAACACCTGGCTTTGGAGGAAGAGATTCTTATGATGTGCTGGAGTTTGGACCAGGCTCTGTTGTTTGAATCCTGATTCTGCCACTCACTATCTCTGTGACTCTAAGTGAGTTACAGAAACCTCTCTTTGCCTCATTTCCCTCATTAGTAAAATGAGGATAATCATATGACCTACCACTGGTTGTCAGAGGGATTAAATGTACCAAGAGGCGTAAATCATCAGAACAGTGTCTCCTAAATAAACATCAGTTTTTGCTATTGTTTTCTGTTGTGGGTTAAGTGCATTTCCTCCGATTTGAGCTTTTGTTGGACTGGAAGGCAGCTAATTCTTCCTGCAGACATGAAAGTCCTGACTCAGGTTTTTTCAGCCTTATTTGGAGGATCCTCACAACACTGGTGTCCTTTTCCTCTCAAGTTGGAGCTCATTCCAATCTTCTTTTTTTCTTTTTTTGATCGTGCTGGGTCTTTGTTGTGTGCACGCTTTCTCTAGTTGTGGTGTGCAGGCTTTTCATTGTGGTGGCTTCTCTTGCTGTGAAGCACAGGTTCTAGGCACACGTGCTTCAGCAGTTGCAGCATGTGGGCTCAGAAGTTGTGGCTTTCTGGCTCCAGGGTGCACCTTCTCTCTTGAGCTGTTGCTTTCTCCCTTCATCTTTTCCCCACTGATTCTCTCTGTCGTCCCTGTGGTCATGTCCTCTTCCCTGGCAATCCTACCCATGGCAGCCCTGTCTTTCAGATCTGGCTCAAGAGTTATAACAATGAAGGGTTTTCTTTTACATTGGTGTATCAGTATAAGTATCAGTTCAGTTGCTCAGTTGTGTTGACTCTTTGTGACCCCATGAACCACAGCACGACAGGCCTCCCTGTCCATCACCAACTCCTGGAGTCTACCCAAACCCATGTCCATCGAGTCGGTGATGCCATCCAACCATCTCATCCTCTGTCGTCCCCTTCTCCTCCTGCCCTCAATCTTTCCCAGCATCAGGGTCTTTTCAAATGAGTCAGCTCTTCGCATCAGGTGGCCAAAGTATTCGAGTTTCAGCTTCGACATCAGTCCTTCCAATGAACACCCAGGACTGATCTCCTTTAGGATGGACTGGTTGGATCTCCTTGCAATCCAAGGGACTCTCAAGAATCTTATTCAATGCCACAGTTCAAAAGCATCAATTCTTCAGTGCTCAGCTTTCTTCACAGTCCAACTCTCACATCCATACATGACCACAGTGGCTGACTTTATTTTTCTGGGCTCCAAAATCACTGCAGATGGTGACTGCAGCCATGAAATTAAAAGACGCTGAATCCTTGGAAAGAAAGTTATGACCAATCTAGACAGCATATTAAAAAGCAGAGACATTACATTGGTGTATGGGTACTAAATATGGAGGAGGGTATGGCAACCCACTCCAGTATTGTTGTGTGGAGAATCCCAATGGACAGAGGAGCCTGGTGGGCTACAGTCCATGGGGTCACAAAGAGTTGGACATGACTAAGCAACTAAGCACAGGATATAGGCACTAAATACCTAATGTTTTTTCCGTTTTATTTTTATTTTTTTTTTTTATTTATTTTTTTATTCTTCCAATTTTATTTTATTTTTAAACTTTACATAATTGTATTAGTTTTGCCAAATATCAAAATGAATCCACCACAGGTATACATGTGTTCCCCATCCCAAACCCTCCTCCCTCCTCCCTCCCCATACCATCCCTCTGGGCCGTCCCAGTGCACCAGCCCCAAGCATCCAGCATCATGCATCGAACCTGGACTGGCAACTCGTTTCCTACATGATATTTTACATGTTTCATTGCCATTCTCCCACATCTTCCCACCCTCTCCCTCTCCCACAGAGTCCATAAGACTGTTCTATACATCAGTGTCTCTTTTGCTGTCTCGTACACCGGGTTATTGTTACCATCTTTCTAAATCCCATATATATGCGTTAGTATACTGTATTTATGTTTTTCCTTCTGGCTTACTTCACTCTGTATAATAGGCTCCAGTTTCATCCACCTCATTAGAACTGATTCAAATGTATTCTTTTTAATGGCTGAGTAATACTCCATTGTGTATATGTACCACAGCTTTCTTATCCATTCATCTCCTAATGTTTTTCAATGCTAGCTTCGTGGCAGCAGAGGACAGTTTAGTTCAGGATTAAAAGACTGGCCAATAGCTGTGATAATGATGCAGGTGATCAGAAAGGAGGAGAGAGGCAGCAGATCAAGATGCTCCAGGATCCTTGTGCAAGACAAGTCACAGGTATCCTGTCTGCTCAACTAAAACCTGTAACCAGTTAACCAAATTGCATGTCTAATAGATCACATATAACTATACACCAAAAGGAAATATTTCAAATGTCTTTTGCACACAGGACTCTGGCTCACAGAGTCCATCTTTTGGTGACAGGTTTTCTGAGGACAAAAAGAACTCAAGGGAATCCTAAATTTCACTCAGTGTTTTTATTGTTGATGTTGTAATTTTGAAATTATCATATGTGTGTCATAGAATAAAGCAAATAAGCAGGGAATTCCCTGGCAGTCCGGTAGTTAGGACTGTGTGCTTTCACTGATGAGAGCCTGGTTTGATCCCATCCCTGGTTGGAGAACTAAAATCCCACAAGCTGCATGGTATGGCCAAAAAAAAAAAAAAAAAAGCAAATCAACAAAACTGTTGATGATATTAGGATCAAAGTTTTTCAGTGTCTGAGAAAAGACAAAATATAGTAACAAAGAAGGTAATGGAGAAAACCCTACAATATCTAATCTAAGTTGGAAATATCAATAAGAGCACAAGGTTATATATGATTTATACATAGTCTATATAAAATATAGCATGTGTTGCATACAGTATAATCTGTGTGAAATTAAAAGACACTTGCTCCTTGGGAGAAAATCTATGACAAACCAAAACAGCATATGAAAAAGCAAAGACATCACTTTGATGCTTTTGAAATGTGGTGCTGGAGAAGATTCTTGAGAGTCCCTTGGACATCAAGGTGATCAAACCAGTCCATACTAAAGGAAATCATACCTGAATATTCACTGGAAGGGCTGATGCTGGAGCTCTAATACTTTGGCCACCTGATATGAAGAGCCAGCTCATTGGAAAAGACCCTGATGCTGAGAAAAATTGAGGGCATGAGGAGAAGGGGACAACAGAGGATGAGATGGTTGGATGGCATCTCAGTGGACATGAGTTTTAGAAAACTCCAGGGGATACTGAAGGACAGGAAAGCCTGGCGTGCCACAGTCCTTGGGTTGCAAAGAATTGGACTAGACTGAAGGACTGAACAATGACAACAGCAGTTTATATTTATCTGTGTATAATCTGGAGAAGGCAATGGCACCCCACTCCAGTACTCTTGCCTAGAAAATCCCATGGATGGAGGAGCCTGGTAGGCTACAGTCCATGGGGTCTTGAAGAGTTGGACATGACTGAGCGACTTCATTTTCACTTTTCACTCTCATGCATTGGAGAAGGAAATGGCAACCCACTCCAGTGTTCTTGCCTGGAGAATTCCAGGGATGGGGGAGCCTGGTGGGCTGCTGTCTATGGGGTCGCACAGAGTCGGACATGACTGAAGCGACTTAGCAGCAGTAGCAGTAGTGTATAATCTATAAGTCTATTATATATCTATGTCTATATACATATATATGTGTGTGTGGAGAGACAGACAGGGAGAGAACAAAATTTGAGAATATGCTCTATTCAACAAAAGAGTTTAGAAACCAATGTACTCCAGTAGCAATGAGCACAGCTACATTCAAGTACTATTTTCTAAAATACGATGTTCACTAAAAAGAAGCAAGACTCCTTAGAGAAATGACAAGTTCTAGCTTTGAAGCAGGAGAAATTTAAAGTGAGGTTAAGATTTCTTATGCCATCATAATGGAAAGAAATTCTAAAGAGTAATAGGGGTCTTGTTAAAAGGAAACAGCTCTCACTGGACAAGTTTGGGACAATATTAACCTCAAAAGAATAATGCTTGAATTATATCAATGTCTGAGTTTCTAATGACACTCAAAAAAAGATAAAAGAAAAAAAGAAAAAGGGGAAATAAATGCTTATTTACTACAGTGGAGATTCTTAGGACACCAACTTCTTATTATGAAAATTAGTAATTAGAAGGAAATATTTAAGCTTTACTCTGTGTTAGTCTGGGTAGGTGGATTATGCCACAACCTCAAAATCTTAGTGGCTTGAAACAAGAGTGTTTATTTTTCATTTTCACTCCTCGTCCGTCTTGGATTAGCAGCTGTTCTGATCCACATCTTCCTCACTTAGGGATACAAAATGACAGAGACTCAATGATTTAGAATGCTATTGTGGCAGTGGAAAGGAATGTGCTAGAAAATACACCATATGTCTACTCATATTTTCATGACCCAAGCAAGTTATATGGTCATGTCCAAACTTAGGAGGGTAGACAAGTTCAATCCCACAATGGCAGATTGTGTAGATTTTTTAGGAAATAACTTTCTTCTTCCCTTTTCCCCAGGAACACAGTAAACTTCACCCTACTGACTTTGTGACTTGCTCCAACTGATGCCACGTGGGCAGAAGTGACAGCACGCTGGCCTGGAGCAGTGGCTTTACAAGGCATCTCATCCTTTGTCTCTTTAGCACTCAGGGCATCCAAGAAGAGAAGAGCAGGCCCCCAGGAGCTGTTGCTTCTTTTTCAGACTCCTGGTTTGAGAGACACACTACACTGATCTGGAGCCTGGAGCAAAGCCCAGAAGAGCTACAGCTGAGCCACAGGCAAATCACAGATTCATAAGAGATGTTTGTTGTTGTGAGTCAATAAGATTTGGGCTTGTTTGTTGCTGAAGCAAAAGCTGACTAATCCACCCATCATATACTCAGAAGGAAGATTAAAAGTGGAATACTGGTGGCTAGCCACATTGCCTTTTAAAGTGAAGTGAGTACTCCAGATTGCCAACTAATAAATGTTGAAGGAATGATACTACTAGACACCACTGTTTTGCCATCCTGAAATCATAAATTCCAGCAGTTATTATCAATGAATATGGAACCATTAGGTGAAAGTTTATTCGGAAATAGAGTATTTGGATAAGGCTAAGTAGCATCTTGTGGATTACTTCCTGCTTGCAGGGGGTTCACTGTAGCTTTGGAGAGAACTGGTGGAATCAAACGCTGATAGTGGATGGCTTGACATTGTGTGCTCCTGGTGTGATGCAGTTGGAAGCAATAGCACTGCCTTTGAAATATCCTTGCCTGAAATGTTTCATCTGTATTTAATCAAGACTTTAGTTTAGTTTCAATATACAGGGAATACAGGAGACATAGGAGCATGTTAAGTAATGTTGCAGGAGACAGTGCATCAGGAGTGTGGTAATTTTATAAGGTGATTGTTCTAACTTCTTCAAAATGCCCATGTCACAGGGATTAAAAAAAACCAGTATGTTTGTGTGGCTGTTCTGGCTTAAAAATGACAAAAGATATAAGACAAATGTAGTGCATAACCTTGATTGGATTCTAGTTTCAAAAACCTCACTAGTTTCAAGAAAAGAAAAAAAACTATAAAAGTTTCAAAAGTTTTTCTAGTTTAAAAAAAAACTATAAAAGCATCTGTTGGTGAGTTTGGGAAATTTGACCATATGGCCTGATAGTTGCATGATAACAGGGTATTTTTTTTTTTAATATAATATTCTTAGGTGATGATAAAAGTATTGAAGCTCTGTTGAAGACATTTTTCTTATAGGAAATGTATGCTGAAGTATTTAATGGCTAAATATCAAACCCAGTTTCAAGTAGCTTGACAATAAATTTATACAGACAAACAAACACCAACATAATGCTTATAATTCAAGCAAATTGTTAACATTTCTTGAATCTGAGTGGTGTATACAAGTGTTCATGATATTAATCTTTCAAATTTATATTGGAAACATTCTGTATAAAATATTTCATATAAAAAACCTGGGTGGTGGAATTTGAATCTGTGCTCAAAATGTCATTCCAATCTAGAATTCTGGCAGGATAAATGTGACATCAATTTTTCTTTTTATTTTAATTAATTTTTATTGGTGTATAGTTGATTTATAATGTATAGGTTTCAGGTGTACAGAAAAGTGAATCCAGTCTGTTTTAGATTCAGATATAGGTCATTACAGAGTATTGAGTAGAGTTCCCTGTGCTATATAGTATGTTCTTATTAATTATCTATTGTATATATAGTAGTGTGTATATGTCAATCAATTTTGTTTTCTTTTACTTGCTTCTGAGCCATTTTATTTCAGGCATCCTTATCCTGAATGGTTGCTCCTGACCTTCCACATCCTCCATTTTTTGTTTTTTTCCATTGTGCAAAGAGCGAGCTATCAATTGATTTAGGGAAGGAGATCAATAATTACACTTTACTTGAATTATGATCCACCTGGAGAAACCATATTTTACTGGGTAACTAGTGCTTCTGTTTGGAATAAACATTGCGTATACAAAATGCATGAACTTCGTGTACATCTTCCGCCTCATAAGATGAGGCATTTCTCTTCTTCTTTATGGCTAAATGTCTCCTTAGCTCCAGAGCACATCCTTTGCCAGTGCCTTCAGAATCCTGATCTGATCTGTTTATTCTGACTCTTACATGAAACTTCTTTTGACACTTGGCCTTCAGCCTAACACACACACACACACACACACACACACATCTGTCACCTCCATATAAAGCATATTTTTCTGCTATCTACTAAGCCTCCCGAGATGTATTGATCTATTTCTGTTCTTCCCTTGACTGCAAAATTTCTAACTATCGTCTGTCCAAGCTATTGCCATTTCTAGCTATTTATTCATTGAGTGAAGTCGCTCAGTCGTGTCCGACTCTTTGCGACCCCATGGACAGTAGTCTACCAGGCTCTGCCGTCCATGGGATTTTCCAGGCAAGAATACTGGAGTGGGCTGCCATTTCCTTCTCCAAGGGATCTTCCTGACCCAGGATCGAACCCGGGTCTGCTGCATTGCAGACAGACGCTTTACCATTTGAGCCAAAGAAGCAACTCTTGCTGAAGTCACACACAAAAAGCAACTTGAGAGTGGAACCCAATTTTTCAATTGTCTGTACTCTGTATTTGTACTCAATTGTCTGTATTTCTCTCTATATAATTTCTTAAAAAAAAATAATACCTCTTCCATCTAAAGTTTTTTTTTTTTTTTTTCCTGCAGTGTCAAAGGGATGTAACAACAGTTTCAGAAGCACACCTAGTGCCAAGTGGCTCCGAAAGACCTGAGGTACACAGGCCTTTTGTAAGCAGGATTGGTCACTTCACTGGACTCTTTCCTATCAAATCCAAGGCCACAGGGGTTCTATGAACTCAGGCCACTGTCTTCTTCCAGGCTCACTTTTCCTCTCTCCACTTGAAACCATTTGGGCTCATATGTGTTTTTCCTTTATGGCCTTTCTGTTGCCTCAAACCTGGGCTCCTTCTCAGTGTAGTTCTTCATACTGACTGTCTGAAATGTTTTCTTAGCTTTGATTTGAGTTTATCTTGCTATCGTGTCTTTTGGGTCTCTCTGTTTCAGATTCATGCATAACATCCTGAAATCCACAGTTTTACCCTGCCATTGCATTTAGGTTCCCAGAATATCATGTGGGGCCGAGTATAATGGACACCCACCTTTTTGACTCAAAAGACATGAATTGGAACAAACTCTGGGAGATAGCAAAGGACAGAGGAGCCTGGTGTGCTGCAATCCATGGGGTCACAAACTTAGTTGGACACGACTTAGCAACTGAACAACAGCAACCTTTCTATAAAAGGGGATCTTGCACAACAGCAGTTTTGCCTAATAAATGTCATTCTTTGGGCTACTGGGTCTGGTTGGTGGCTTTGTAGCCAATTCAAAGGTCAAGGATAGAGTTGCTTATCTTGTGCCTACAGATCTGACTTCTACAATCCTAGGAAGAAGATATGGCTGCCAATTCAGCTTTGAATATCAATAAAGATACAGGCACTGACATTTTGATGAGTGGCATTTCTGTTATCCTACCTGAAAGAGGAGACTGAAAAGTGTTATACCATGGCACAAGAAACTGGAGAGCAAACTGTGCAGGATCCCTGGCTGTCTCACTGGACTTCATGAAGGCACTTTCCCAGTCATACAAGGTCTACAACCATTCTCGGGATGGACTGGAAGAGAATGATGAGGCGTGTAGTATGATAGTGAGTTAGGTCTACTTTTCTAAGATTTGGTATGAAGTTGTACCCTCTTCTAGGGAGATATGAATAAACAATCTCAGGAGCCATGCAGGTCAAGTAGGCTAATGTGAACTGGTGAAGATCATTTTTGTCCTACTGTTGCTGCAGCCACTGCTAAGTCGCTTCAGTTGTGTCCGACTCTGTGTGACCCCAGAGATGGCAGCCCACCAGGTTCCCTCGTCCCTGGGATTCTCCAGGCAAGAACACTGGAGTGGGTTGCCATTTCCTTCTCCAATGCATGAAAGTGAAAAGTGAAAGTGAAGTCGCTCAGTCGTGTCCAACTCTTAGCGACCCCATGGACTGCAGCCCACCAGGCTCCTCCATCCATGGGATTTTCCAGGCAAGAGCACTGGAGTGGGGTGCCATTGCCTTCTCTGTTTGTTCTACTAACCTGGACATATAATAATGCTCAAGGCCACACCTCCCAGACAGCTTCACCTGGTACCCTAGCAGGGATGAGTCCAGAGAAAGGGAATAGAGAGTCAATGAAAGTTGTGGAGGTTGGGGTAGAGAAGAAATTTCCCTTTAATACTCATCAGACAGTAGCTTCATCCCTAGAGTCTGTGTTCCTGGAGATCTGGTAGCTCCATAAAGTACATCCCAGATAAGAAACGTTCTGTTCTTAAGAAGGAATGAGATAAATGGTCAGGTTCAGGCCTACTCATCCTTCCTTTCAACGTTCTTAAGACCATGGCTTTGGATACTAGTTTGTAACTATAGATCCCATGTAAAGTGGGATTTCAAGCCATTGGAAATACTTTCTATATCCATCCTGTTCGTTGGGGTCAGCCACCTACTGAGCCCATTCGCACACTACAGGGTCCATCCCTCTGAGATCATACATGTAGCACTCCATGTGGATGAACTTTCATCTATTATATGACTTCTTTTTGAACTTCGACATCCTGGCTAAAACCCTATGCCAAGTTCATCTCCTAGCACTCCATGCTCTGGAGCTTCACCAGATTCACTGTTATCAGTATTATCTATTGTCACAGTCAGCCACCCTTCTTGTTTTATAGGTATCTGGGTATTAACAAGTCATATTATTACTCAAGGGAGAGGTCTTCTCACAACAGGATGTAGACTTACCCTCACTTTAGATTGTGGCTGTGCCTTTGATTATGTGCAGTGTTTATTCTTGGAACCAGAAGAAGGGCTCTCCTGGGATTATATAGATAAGAATGTTTAATCTTAAAACAGATTTGTGTGCCTCAACTAATCCTGCTGGGATTGCTGAGCTCCTCATGAAGAAGAAGGATGGAAGTTCAAACCATGATAGTATTGCTCTAGCCTTATATGATGACAATATGTGCCCACTGTCCATTTTCACCCATTGGGCTTTTATAGCTGTGAGGCTGGAGTATTCATGAAGTTCAGTCTTGTGGAGGAAAACAGCCAATTAAAAGCGGGATAATGGCATAGGTAAAGCCTTCCAGACACTCTTAGGGGCACAGAAATATTAAGTAATGTGTTTCTTTTCAGGACGGAACTTCAGTATCTTAGCAGCTAATAAGTGTGACTCTTCATAATCCAGTAGATTGAGTGACTGCTATCCAGAAGATCTATCAAAAACTCCTCACACTGAACCTCACTTACCCAGGCCTTGATCTGTTTGGGGCTGGGCCAACTAGCACAGCACACATTCTGTGAGAGCTTAGAGGCCTCACTTCTGGGTGTTATATTCTCCAAACAGGTTTATCTCTATAATGTAAGATGATATATCTTCTATATTTAATGGTAAGCCCCCAAGACTAAGGAGTATAACTCCTTTGGGAGTTCAAAGGCCCTCCTAGAAGATCAAATCCCTTTAATCACTTCATTGTCCATTCTCCAATTTCCTTAAGAAAGGTCAGGTTTACCTGAAACTTGGCTGAAGCTTCTGTCCATGCTCAGTCATGTCAACTCTTTGTGACCCCATGGACTGTAGCCCACCAGGCTCCTCTGTCCATGAAATTCTTCAGGCAACAATACTGGAGTGGGTTGCCATTTATTCCTCCAGGGAAACTTGGCTACACACCAGCTTTTTTTTTTTTTCTTTTTCAGGATATCTTCCTTCTCAGATCTTAGCATAACTCAGTACATCATGTCCTCTCTAATTCTTAAAGACAGATATCACACTAGTAAAGTGGCTAAATTTACATTTATCTCTTTCAAGATAATGCCACTGCGAGACCGCTACCCTCAAACTTACTTGTTCATCTGGTTTTCCCAGGGTCATCTACTCAGGATGGGAAAATAACTGCTTACTTTTAAATTGGCATAGAGGCTCTTACCGTGAGGGGTCTGTATTCATAACCCTGAGGCATGATCACTATAGTGGCCAAGAAAAGCTCAGTTCCTCCCAGATGTGATATTATTTTTTTAATAGGGATTTTAATTCCAGATAATGTACATATATGTGGCCCAAATGTCAAGATCCATAGTGCTATGACAATCCAAGTGCTAGTACTCAATGCCTAGCAGCATAACTCAGCTTATATAATAATATAACCTCATTGCATTCATTAGATTCATTGAATTCATTACAGTTGATAGAATTCACTCAAAAGCAATGTTAAAATATGCCTAGGTCATGGGACTTCCCTGGGGTCCAGTGGCTTAGACTCTGTGCTCCCAAAGCAGGGGGCCGGGATTCAATCCCTGGTCAGGGTACTAGATGCCACATGCTGTAACTAAGAATTCATGTGCCACAACTAAAAAAAGATCCCACATGCTGCAAATAAGACCCGGTGCAGCCAAATAAATAAATTAAAAAAATATGTATCTAGTTTAGCACTCTCTAAAAGAACCATAATTGCCTCCAAGAAATTTCTGAAGAATGGAGAGGTCACTATAACAGTTTAGCTACTTAAATTTTTAAAAATGACTATATGACAAAAAATGGCTATATGCAAATACTATAGCAGTTCAGCTACTTAAAATGTGTTTGAGCACACAGATGCTCAATGAACATATTTTGAATGAGTGCATAGATAAATGAATAAATAAGAGCTGATTTGTAGGTCTTCTGCTTCTTCCAGGTGTCAGCCTGGTGACCACCCCCTCCCAATGCTAATTTCCTATCCTTCATGTGGTCTGTCAGATCTTCTTGTACCTTATACCTGAGCTGATACTGTGTTAGACATCATTGCATGAAAGCTCCACTGCTGGTGTTGGGAGTGGTCCTAGGGGAACCAAGATATTACTACTTTATTTGCTACCAGCCCTGGAGCTGAGAGATTATCTAGATTCCATAGTAGACCTGCCCATGCCTGCTCCAAGAGCCTCAGTGGGGTACTAATGTGACTGTGCTTCTACTAATATCTCTTCCAGTCACTTCCACTGCCCTGCTTCTCTGGCAGGATTTATCTGCTCATTCATCTCTCTACATGGCAGTCTGGTTAAAACTGCAACCTGAACCTCACCCAAGGCTATAGGAATTTATTGGCCCACCTGGCAGACGGTTAGACAGGAATGGTCTGAGTAATGGTTTTCAAAATTTATTGTACATCAGAGTCACCCTGGAGAGCTTGTTCAGACACAGCCTGCTCATGTCACCCCTCAGAGTTTCAGGTTTATTTGATCTGGCTTGAGGCCCAAGAATTTGCATTTCTAACAAGTTTCCAGGTGATGTAGATGTTGCCAGGCCAAGGGCCACACTTGGAGACTCACTACTCCAGGTGTGAATTCCTTGAAATCAGGAAACAAAGGAAGACCTTTTCGCTTTCATTTCCCTCTACCTAAAATATCTTTGGCTGATTTCTCAAATGGGTAGAAAAACTATTCAGATTTGACTGAAAAAGGAAAGAGAAAACTCAATAGTGCCTTTTCTTTCCAGGGGCTTAGCACCCAGGTGACAGCAAGGGCCGCTCCAGTTTCTAAGTGAAAGTGGCCAGGGGCACTTTTCCTTGTTACCTTTTAAATCTTCTTCTTATCATGTTAATACATGAAGAAATTTACTTGCTGTATCTTTCTACCCTAAGAAGACTAACAGTCATCCCTGCAACTTTGACTCAAGGACTAGTTTGTTGTGGAAATAGATTGCAATGAGGTAAGGCTTGTGTGAATTTTTCTTGAAAAAGCTCAGGCAGAACCACTTGCTCATCGAAAAACTAGAAAGAAACAATGGTTGTGGGTTTCTGCGGTGGGAAACGCGGTGGTATTGACAATATTCCAGAAAAAGAAAATCTGTGGGTAGTTTGATTCTAAACCTCCAGTTGACTGAGGGAACAGAAGTTAGCTTTTATTTCACCACAACTGAGATTTTAACAAAAGGAAATGCATTTGGCTGTGGCAGGAATTAGAATGTATTGTGCAGGAGGTTGACCCAGACTGAGTCTAAAAGGGATTCTGATTTTCTGGGTGTGTTGGTCTGCAGGTGTCTTATTGATGTGAGTTTATTTTTAGAGGCTTTTGATTTCTGGCCAAAGGAGGGAGAAACTTTAGGGCTGGGGATCTGTTTCTAAGAAAAAGACGAGAACAATGGCATGACAAAATGCCTATGATGTAATATTAGGTTAAAAACATCAGAATACGAAACTGCATTATGTATTATTCCTGAGGTTAAAAAAGTACCTAGGAGATAAACTCTTCATAGATTCAGAAGGGCAAGAGTATATAGCCTTTAAACTTTTTTTTTTCTATTGCACATTTTAATTTCTATTTCTTGTAGTATTACATGACAGAATATTTGTTTCCGTTCACTTAAGATTGAACCCCCTTTCCCCTGCATTCACAGCTAGATTCTTTGAGTTTGAGGAATAAATTAGATTCATGTGACAACTATTCTTTAAAATAGGTTGAGACATCTCTTATAGCCTTATTAAATATATAATAAACATTTCTAAATGTCCCATCAGATGAAAGTTGTTAATTGTGTTATTCAGCACTTCTATATTTTTGCTGAATTGTTTTGGTTGCTTGAATCATAATTTATTGAAAAAAACATGTGCTATAATCTCCCACCATCATGGTGATTTTTCAGTTTATTTCTGCAGGTCTTTTGACTTTTGTTTATGTCTACTGAGTCTACCTATTTAATAATACATCTACATGTTTAGAATTGTTATGTTGCTTTAGTTACTTTAATTTTTAATCATTGTATAGAAACTCTGTTTAATGATGTTATTTGTCTTAAAGTCTTCTTTGACTGATTTTAATTTATCTATACTGGCTGTCTCTTAGCATTTGACGTATCACTTCTCATTCTTTTCAACTTTTCATTATTTTCATGCTGTAGGTGTGTCTTTTGTAAGAAGCACAGAAGTTGGATTGTGTTGTAATCCAACCTGATATTCTCTTTTAACTGACAAGTTTGATTTACATGTGTTGAGATAATTGATATATTTGGATTTGGTACAATTAATTTTATTTTCATATTATACTTCTTCTATGTTTGCTTTCTCCTTTTTAAACATCTTTTTTTTAGGATGAATATTTATATATTTCCCTTCATTTTTAAAAAAAAAGTATTTATTTTTAATTGAAAGATAATTGCTTTGCAGTATTGCATTGTTCTCTTGCTTCTTGTTTCATAAGTCCTATGTCATTAAGTCTGTGAGGACAAGGCATTTTCTTAGAGTCCAGGTAAATTGCTACCAGATGTTTTCTCACTCCTTTTAAAAAATGGAGGTGAAATTCATGTAACATAAAATTAACCAGTTTAAAGTGAACAATTCTGCAGCTTCTACAATGTTCATAATGAGTATGCAAGCGCAAGTCTATCTAGTTCCAAAATATAACAAGGTCTCTTTTGCTTTGCTCTGCAAGATGTTTTATTAGACCTCAGGCCAGGTTGTTTTACTTTTCTTGTAAGAAAGAGTTCTTTCTATATACCTCCTGTGCTGTGCTGTGCTTACTTTCTCTGTCGTGTCCAAATCTTTGCGGATTCCATGGACTGCAGCCTGCCGAGCTCCTCTGTCCATGGGATTCTCCCTGAAAGAAAACTGGAGTGGGTTACCATGCCCTCCTCCAGAGGATCTTTCTGACGCAGGGATCGAACCCACATCTCCTGCATTTCTGGTGGATTCTTTACCTCTGAGCCACCAAGTAAGCCTCTATGCACCTTCAGTTCAGTTCAGTTCAGTCGCTCAGTCGTGTCCGACTCTTTGTGACCCCATGAACTGCAGCACTTCAGGCCTCCCTGTTCATCACCAACTCCCGGAGTTTACCCAAACTCATGGCCATTGAGTCCGTGATGCCATCCAACTGTCTCATCCTCTGTCGTCCCCTCCTCCTCCTGCCCCCAATCCCTCCTAGCATCAGGGTCTTTTCAAATGAGTCGACTCTTCGCATCAGGTGGCCAAAGTATTGGATTTTCAGCTTCAACATCAGTCCTTCCAGTGAACAACCAGGACTGATCTCCTTTAGAATGGACTGGTTGGATCTCCTTGCAGTCCAAGGGACTCTCAAGAGTCTTCTCCAACACCACAGTTCAAAAGTTCAATTTCACCATAGTTCAGTTTTTCAGCACTCAGCTTTCTTTATAGTCCAACTCTCACATGCATACATGACTACTGGAAAAACCATAGCCTTGACTAGAGGGACCTTTGTTGACAAAGTAATGTCTCTGCTTTTTAATACACTGTCTAGATTGGTCATAACTTTCCTTCCAAGGAGCAAGTGTCTTTTAATTTCATGGCTGCAATCACCATCTGCAGTGATTTTGGAGCCCCCCAAAATAGTCAGCCACTGTTTCCACTGTTTCCCCATCTATTTCCCATGAAGGTATGGGACCAGATGCCATGATCTTAGTTTTCTGAATATTGAACTTTAAGCCAAGTTTTTCACTCTGGTCTCTCACTTTCATCAAGAGGCTCTTTAGTTCTTCTTCACTTTCTGCCATAAGGGTGGTGTCATCTGCATATATGAGGTTATTGATATACACCAGCAGCACCTTCCAAAGCATACATGGACTGCCCTCAGCCTCATTCTCTGTCCACTCTGCTATTAGAATGATCATTAGATCTGATTAGACAGATGATCTGTTAGACTGATGATCAGTCTAATAGCAGAGTGGAAGGGACCGAGGCTGCAGGCATTCCACATCTGCTTTGGAAGGTGCTGAAGGTATATAGAGGCTTACCTGGTGGCTCAGAGGTAAGAATCCACCAGCAATGCAGGAGACGTGGGTTCGATCCCTGTGTCAGAAAGATCCTCTGGAGGAGGGCATAGTCACCCACGACAGTTTTCTTGTAGGGAGAATCCCATGGACAGAGGAGCCTGGCAGGCTGCAGTCCATTGTGTGGCTTCTAATTGATCAGGCTTCCCTTGTGGCTCAGCTGGTAGAGAATCCGCCTGCAATGTGGGATACCTGGGTTCAATCCCTGGGCTGGGAAGATCCCCTGGAGAAGGGAAAGGCTACCCACTCCAGTATTCTGGCCTTCCATGGATTGTACAGTCCATGGAGTAGCAAAGAGTCAGACATGACTGAGCGACTTTCACTTTCACTTCTAATTGATCTGAATCTTGTCCTACTGTTTATTTTATTCATTTATTATTTTTTAAATTCAGATATAGTTGACATATAACGTTATATTAGTTGCAGGTGTACTGACTATTTATTTTAGATGCTGAACGCTGGATTACAAGGAAACCCCAATCCCTAGTAAGGATTGTTTGCTAGGGCTCTACCTGACTCTACCCACCTACACAGCGGGTTATAGTGAGAATGTAAAATTCCCTAGACCACTAATGGAATGGAATATTGCCACAGCACCCCTACCCTCACCCAAAATTTTCCTTGATGTTTTCTAGATGTTGTAATTCCTGAATGTATGTTGAAAGAAGGAGGATGAGAACAGATAACACTTTGGCCACTAAAATATCAATATGCATGCAGAGAAGGGTTTGATCTCAGTTTTCTACTTGGCACAGACTCAATTTCTCTAATCCAGAGGGGCAACATTGCAGAAGGGACAAAGTGTCTCCACACTTTTTGGTTTTAGGTGGACAGGTTTTGTGTAGCAAGGTATATTAAGGCTACTGATTGCACTTACCAAGCAATTACCATCAGCTTTTCACGTTAGGCTAATAGGTTGACTGATGGTGGTGTAAGATTTTTCTTTTTTCTTTGTAAATCTTCACATCTATCTTTGTCTTCATAGATAATTCGCTGGAAAGTCAGGAACATCTGCTTTGGAAAATCTTCACTGTTTTTTTTTTTTTTTAATGACATTTTGGGGTTCATAGGCCCTCATATACAAAGGGCAGAGGAAGAACATCTGAGAAAACATAGAATTTGAGTCTTTTGTGCATAAATGGCACCTCCCAATCTGGTGACACTTCAGATTCTGGTTCTCAGAGTTCTCATCGAATAAGATATTATAAAAGGACTCCTGAAGCAAGTTTTATGTGGAAGTAGGGCCATGGTCTCGGAGAAGACAATGGCACCCCACTCCAGTACTCTTGCCTGGAAAATCTTATGGACGGAGGAGCCTGGTGGGCTGCAGTCCATGGGGTCGCTAAGAGTCGGACACGACTGAGTGACTCCACTTTCACTTTTCACTTTCATGCATTGGAGAAGGAGATGGCAACCCACTCTAGTGTTCTTGCCTGGAGAATCCCAGGGACAGGGAAGCCTGGTGGGCTGCCATCTCTGGGGTTGCACAGAGTCGGACATGACTGAAGTGACTTAGCAGCAGCAGCAGCAGCAGGGCCATGGTCTTGGTCTCAACCATACTCAGGGATCAGGGAAGAGGCTGAAGGGAAACCCCCTCACTGCCTCAGCCTTGTCCTGTGAGCTGGTTACAGACAACTCTCTCCCATGGCTTTACAAAGACACCTGCCCTCGAGACACCTTGAGGTCCTGAAATTCTGTCTCCTTCATACCTTCTCTAATATGATTTCCTTCCTTGTTCTTCATGGGAGAATTTAGAGCAGCAGATTTGAATGACTTTCCTGGGTCTGCTTTGAGGCAATTTGGTATAGCATTGACTTTGATAAAACATAACAAAACAAAAAGTTGGTAAAACATAACTCACATGACCTGAGTTTAATGTCTGGCTCCATCATTTAGAAGCTCAATCATTTTCTTTACTTCATTTGTTTTTCATTGATGTGATCACTACTTGACACATATTTTTATTTGTTTGTCCCACTAGTGCATAAACCCAATGTGGGCATGGAATTTTTCTTTGAACTGTATCTCTACTGCTTCGTATACAGGCTAGCACATTGTTATTAATATTTATTGCATTAGGCTTGTTCCCTTTTTTTTTTCTTTTGCAATCCTAAGTAACTCTGAAATGAGCATCTTCAAGTTTTCATCATATGTAACTCTGATGTGGAATCTTTTTTTGAATTATTTCGCAAGATACATCACAAGTGCAATTGTTAAGTCAAAGTCATAACTATTTTTTGACTCAATATGTATTAACAAATTGCTTTCTAAGATGTCCTGCAAGTTTATCAGAGTTTCCATAAATAAATGTTACTAATTTAATAGGCATAGAATGGTAGAAATTAATTAAATTTAATTTATTTGATGAAGTTTCTATACTTCCTATAATGTACCCTAGTCTATCATAGGAGAAGAATCGTGTCACTTCCTTTTTTCTATGCTTAATTAAGAAGCACTAGGTATCATTAAGCTTCCCTGGTGGCTCTGAGAGTAAAATCATCTGCTTGCAATGCTGGAGACCTGGGTTCAATCCGTGGGTCGGGAAGATCCCCTGAAGAAGGAAACAGCAACCCACTCCAGTACTCTTGCCTGGAAAATTCCATGGATGGAGGAACCTCATAGGCTACCGTCCATGGGGTCACAAAGAGTCGGACACGACTGAGTGACTTTGCTTTTGCTAGGTATCTTGAGTATGTTGAGAAGATATTTGGCTGTTAAAGAAAAACTGTGGCATCTGGTTAAAAGGGAAAAATAAAGCAAACAGGGACTTATTTATGACATTTTCTCATTTTTTTCTGTTATCTTTCATGTATCTCATTTTTTTTTCTTGAAGCCTGGGTGAGATTACAATCACTCAAGTGTGAATATGAAGAAATTTTGATGATTTTTTCTTTTCACCCTTTGTTTTGCCAAAAGTTTTCACTTTTGTCTCAGGTTCAAAGGATTTATTAACAAAATAAGCCACTTGTTATATAAAAATAAATAATATAGATATTTATTAGAGAATTATCTGCTTACTTTCAACATATTAACATTAAAAGAAAAGAAAAATAGAAAGAGCAGAGAATACATCACCAAATTGGGTTTTGACCAACATCCAGGCTTAATCAGTGCTGGGATGTCCCAGAGTCACAGCACACCTGGAACCCCAGTTGGTAAAGGGTCTCAGGCAGCAAGTCTGCTCCGTGGGTGAGACTTCAAAGATTGCAGTTCAGGGTTCCTGTTTATAATCCCAGGACAGAAGCAAACTGATACCATCATCAATCTGTGACCAAATTGCAAGCCTGGTTTCATGTTAATACTGTTTGTTTTGTCTTATAAAACTTGGAATGTTGCTAAGTGTGGGGCTTGGCTGACCAGGCCCCCTTCAGGGCCTCAACAATCTCAAGATTCCTCTCCCATCTTATTTAAGGTGTTGCAAGTCTTGCACTCTCAGCAGGCGGGTTAGAAGCAAGGTCAGAGACCTGCTCTGCTTTATCTCTGAAGCCTAAAAAAGACTATTCATTTAATTTCTGTAACACCCTCAAATCCTGCCTCTCTTCAGGTCACTAACCAGTTCTAGAGCATTTAACATTTTCTGGAAAGAAAAGGATTAAGGAGGTTTCTAGGGAAGATACAAAAACTAACTGACTGAGGCTCAGACATTTGGAAGTAGAGCAGTTGTGTGTGCTGGTGTGTCTGCGTGTGTGGGTGGGGTGGGGATGCTGGTAGGAAGCTAGGTTGAAGGGACCCTCTGGCAGCTTTGTGTGACACAGGAGAATAACTAAACACAGTGTTATATTCCATCCTTTGTATCCACTCTTTCCCCTCTCTGCTCCATTTCCTGCGTTCATTTCTTCAATCTCATGTTCACCTTGATGTGGGAGTGTTGGGGGAGGGTTAGGAAATAATCTTGTCGAAAGATAGGTATGTGTTTACAAGCCCATTTATCCATGAAAATACCTTATGATATTAAAGAAAATCTTTTGAAAAATTTTTTTAAAGGGAGGTAATTTATGTGGCTAGTTTACTCATTTTCAAGAGGTGTGATTAGCATCTTTATCTGTGTACATTTTTTTGTAGAAAAACAATACTGCCTATTAGAAATGGTCAGGATACAACTGGAGAGTGTGGTCCACTTTGCTATTGGTTGGCACAGACTATATTAAAGCAACAATGATCCCATGAGAAAGAAGTTTTTTTTTTTTTTGTATTCAATTGAAAGGCACAGAGACTTGAATAAACAAAAAATAAAACAACATTGACTTAAACAGACATTTAATCCAAAGCTTTATTTTTATGTCTGCTAGTGAACCACCCAGGGCTGGTGTAGCAGCTTTGCAAAGCCATATGGGACTTAAGGCATGTCTTTTTTTTTCTACTTAGTCACACATAGAGTGTGCTTGTCACCTTATGGCCACAAAATGGCTCTTTCAATTCCGTGTTAGTGTCCTATTTGAAGCAGTAGAAGTGGATGGGGAAAGGCATGAGTGTGCCTCCCCTCCCACTTGTTCACAAGCTCTGCTGTGAGGTCCTCCCCACAGCTTTTGCTTCGTAAATATTGTGTCATATGGCTCTCCTTATGCATTGTGGAGGCTGGGGAAGGTGGGAGCTGTGGCGTGTTTTTCTTTCTCTTTGCTTGCTTGTAAACTGGGCACAACTGAGAGCACATGGGATGCTTTTAGAAAACGGAGTGAAGATTTAACACTGAGTAACATTCCGTAACAGGCTCCCAGGTGGCGCTAGTGGCAAAGAATCCACCTGTCAATGCAGGAGATGCAGGTTTGATCCCTGGTTTGGGAAGGTCCCCTGGAGGAGGGCATGGCAACCCACTCCAATATTCTTGCCAGGAAAACTCCATAGACAGTGGAACCTGGTGGGCTACAATCCATAGGTCACAAAGAGTCGGACACAACTGAAGTGACTAATACACATACAAATACAACATTCAGTAACATTGAGCTGCCCTAGAACCTGAACACTTGGCCTTCAGAAGTATGAGTTTGTCAGCCATGTGATCTTCATCATCACTGGGATTTAAGTGAGAGATAATCATGGGTTTGTGGGTTTGTAATTCATGGGTACAGATGTGAGAGTTGGACCATAAAGAAGGTGGAGAGCTGAAGAATTGATGTTTTTGAACTGTGGTGCTGGAGAAGACTCTTAAGAGTCCCTTGGACAGCAAGGAGAGCAAGCCAGTCAATCCAAAAGGAAATCAATCCTGAATATTCATTGTAAGACTGACGCTGAAGCTGAAGTTCCAATATTTTGGCCACCTGATGCAAAGAGCCAGCTCCTTGGAAAAGACCCTGATGCAGGGAAAGATTGAAGGCAGAAGGAGAGAGGGTGACAGAGGACAGATGGTTGAATGGCATCACTGGTTCAATGGACATGAACTCACACCATTTGGGAGATGGTGACAGACAGGGAAGCCTGGCGTGTTGCAGTCCTTGGAGTCGCAAAGAGTTGGACATGACTTGGTGACTCAATAACAACAACAACAACAATCATGAATTTAGAATAAACATCAAAAATAAAAAGGCAGGACTTCCCTGGTGGTCCAGTGGCTAAGAATCCAGCTTGTAATGCAGGGGATGCCAGTTTGATTCTTGGTCATGGAACGAAGATCCCATATGCCATGAGTGACTAAGCCCATGCACCACAACTAGAAAGCCCATGCACTGCAATGAGAAGATCCTTTGTGACTCAATAAAGATGTTGTGTGCCACAGCTAAGACCTGAGGCAGCCAAAAGAAAAGAAAGCAATGGGAGTTCAGGTGATGAAAATATTTTGGTTATAAGTAGTGGTGACACATAAAATTGTGAGTGTATTTAATGCTGTTGAATTATAGGCTTAGAAATGGTTAAAATGATAAATATTATGTCATACACATTTTATCACAGTAAAAATATGCAACAAGAGGGATGGCCATTAGACTGGGGGAGAGTTCTAAACTTCTCTGGGTGGAACAGAAGTGGAGGACCTAAAATGTAATATTAAATAAGATGGTTCTTTGAGGAGGGTTGACCATGATAGCAGTGAGGAAATAGTCTAAGAAAGAGTAAACAATGATTTCCTCTGCCCGTCTACTATTTCTTCTTGTTCCTCTTTCAGAGGGCTGTCTAGCAGGCATCGCCTTCTTCCACATTTGCTGCAGCCTGCAGGCTCACCCTTCCTGCTCTGAGGAGTCATTTGCCAACTGTGTCAAGCAGTGTCTTCCCACTCACATCTGGAGGAAACCTGGCACACGATCAGTATTGACAGGAAAAGCAGAGGCTTTTGGAGTTGGAATTGGCTAAGTGTTAAGTTTCTCAAGACTGTTTTTCATCTAAATTACAAATTATCACCCAGTTTCAACTTCAGGGCACACTGCTTTCTTACATATACCCCTTTCTTTTTATTTCTTTTTTTAAAATATAAATTTATTTATTTTAATTGGAGGCTAATTACAATACCTTTCTTTTTATTTCTATTGGAGTATAATTGCTGTACAATCTTATGTTAATTTCTTCTGTACAATGAAGTGAATCAGCTATATGTATACACATATCCCCTCCTTCTTGGGCCTCTCTCCCACCCCTCTAGGTCATCACAGAGCACCAGGCTGAGCTCCCTGTGTTATACAGCAACTTCCCACCAGCGCTGTATTTTATACATGGCAATAGCACCTCCTGGGAAGCCCCAAATATATATATGTCAATCCTATCCCCCCAGTCGGGCCCATTCTCCCCTTCCCTCTTGTGACCACATGTCTGTTCTCTATTTCTGAGTCTATATTCCTGCTCTGGAAATCCATTCATTTGTACCATGTTTCTAGATTCACATATACAGTATTTTTCTGTTTCTGACTTCCTCTTTTTTGAGAGTTTCTCTCTCTAAACACTTGGTGTGGTTTCTGAATGTAGGATATAACTTCTCTAGATGTGATTTCCCATTTGCTTCAAAATAAAAGCCTGAGACCAGACAGCAGCTTAACAGTTGGGCTACCAAGCATCCTGTTTTGTCTGGTTTGTGATTTTTGCTCCGGTATAATTATTAGTAACACCTTTTTTACTCTTACATGGGTTCCTGTCTGGACAATAAATTATATGGTCCTTCTACCTGTAAGGCTCTGCATGATCTATCTCACTCTCAACATACATCTCTGACCTCACCTTGATTTACCTCCCTGCTTCTTGCTCTGAATTGCAGACTTACAAATGGATAAAATGATAAATATTATGTCATATGCATATTGTCACAGTATAAATAAGCAACAAGAGTGATAACTATTAGACGGGCTCCTCACTGACTCTTGAACTCATGTGTGTGCTCCTGCCCTAGAACCTTCACACGAGCTTTCTCTTTCTGGAATGCTGTTCCCCAGAGATCTATGTGGTCAACTCTTTCATGTCTTTGCTTAAATTTTACCTTCTCAAGGAGACAAACTGGTCACCCAGTTTATTGGGTTGGCCAAAAAGTTTCGTTCAGGTTTTTCCACATGAATGTATGGAAACATGCCATCACTCACTTCTGCTGCATCCCTGGGCCCCATTATTCTTCCCTGGTGTTTCGTAGAAGTATTCTATCTCACTTGGGGGCTTTCCGGGTGGTGCAGTGGTAAAGAATCTGCCTGCCAATGCAGGAAATGCAAGAGACATAGATTTGATCCCTGGATTGGGAAGATCCTTGGAGTAGGACATGGTAACCTGCTTCAGTATTCTTGCCTGGAAAATCCCATGGACAGAGGAGCCTGGCAGGCTACAGTCCATAGTTTTGTTAAGAGTCGGACATGACTGAATACGGCACACACACATTCTATCTCACTTACATATATTTGATATTTATACTGTCTCAGTTACAAATCTATTATGTTTATTGCTCCTCTCCCCTAGCTAGAATATGAGCTTCTCCAGGGCAGGGACCTTGTCTCATACATAGTAGACACTCCATATATATTTGTTGAATGAATGAGAGAAGTAATAAGTGAAAAGAGATATGATTTGTGGCCCATTTCCTCAAAATCTTGCAGGGTGACTTGATAGCTATAAAGAGCCTTGGTGTTAATAGCTGATGGTTTTGTGACTCATTAGTTTATTCCTAAACTGGATAACTTTTCATTTTCTTTTCCCAAAATAGTATTGGAAATTGTATGGCAAAGGGTTTGACCATTTTATCACAAATCAGTTTAGGGGTAATTTGGAAGATGGGTAGGTCTTCAGGATCCTTAGAAATAATCCCAGAGAAGCAACTATTTGTTTTGTCTAAGAGAAAGGCTAATTCTGCAGTAATGATTATGAAAGTAAAAATAAATTGATATTGGCACAATACTCTGTAGTTTATAGAGCTCTCTCAATCTTACTATCTTATTTAATCCTCATAATAACACTTTGTATTATCCCTATTAAATTTATGGGGAAACAGAGCCCAGAGAAATTAATGTCTTTCTGAAAGATAGATGGCTAATTTAGTGGCAGAGTGATTAAGTGGCAAAGTGCCTTCACACTCCTAGTTTAGTGACACATTTTTTCTAATATCCCTCTCTAAGTTTTATCAGGACACTTTGATTTGTTGTCTTTTGGCATCCGGTGGGGAAGTAGACAAGAGACAGAGAACATCATAACCCATAGCCTAGGAGAGGATGTCCTCAGGTCCTAATGTGCAGCTGGACACTATGACATCCGGGCCATGGGCATTTTTCACCCAGATCCAAATGGACATTTTATACAAGGCTTTCATAAGACACAGGAAAAGACTTTCTTCATGATATTTTATAGTCTCCTCCCAGTTTTTTTCTTCTCTCACCACTGTAACAACTATAGGCATAATAATAGGAACAATTGTTACTATATATTAAGCACACCATGTGTCCTGAGCTATTCTAAGTGTATTACATATGTTAATTCACTTGCATCTCATATCATTTCTGTGTAGCAGTTAGCAGCCTATTTTTCATAAATGGTCCTGAAGCACATTTGAGCTCATTTCATAGATAGAAAGTGGAAGAAATGAAATTTAAACTTATGTCCATGCTCCAGAAAAGTGCTAGCCAGTAGAGATATAATATGAGACACATGTAATTTTAATTTTCTAGTACTTACATTAAAAAAGTAAAAAGAAAGAAATGAAGTAAATTTTAATGTGTTTGATTTAACTGAGTATATCCCATGTATTAACACTTCACCATGTAATCACTGTAAAATTAATACAAATTTCACATTTTTTGTACTGTTTTCTAAATATGGTATATGTTTTATTTAAAAAAAATTTATTTATTTGTTTTTTGGCTGTGGTGGGTCTGTTGCTGCACGCAGGCTTTCTCTAGTTGCAGCAGGTGGCGGCTGCTTTTCATTGCGGTGGCTTCTCATATTGCGGAGTACTGGCTCCAGGCACAGGCTTCCGTAGTTGGCAGCACATGAGATCAGTAGTGTGGCTCATGGGCTTGTTGCTTAGTGGCATGTGGGATCTTTCTGGACCAGGGGTTAAACTGATGTCCTTTGCTTTGCAAGGCAGATCCTCCTTAACCACTAGACCACCAGGGAAGCACTGTACTTGCTCTTATAGCACATCTTGACTTGGATGCTAAATTTTAATCAGAAATACTTAATTTGCACTTATATTTCATACAATTTATAGCTGAAAAAGTAGATTTACATATCAGAGTTATTTCAATCATACTTAAGTTTTCCAATAGCTGAGTTGAATATGAATTTTTAAATTAAAATAAATACAGTGTAAAATTCATTCCTCTGTGGCACATTTTGAATGCTCCTTCACTACTATGGTTGTAGCTGCTGTTTTGGGCAGAGTGGCTCTGGAGCCCATGCCCATAACCACAACACCATATGACTTTGATTGTTAGGGGAGACAGTCCCAGAAAGAGCCCATCAATGTTCCTCTCTAATGTCTAGGTTCCTGAACTATGGATCTATTCTATGTCATGTTTAACAGCCTTTTTAAAATGTTTAGAAAACCTAGAGTTAAAAAATGGATTCTCCCATGTTGATGTTTTATATAGTAATTTAGGAACATTGACACAGCTGCAGGGTCATCTAACATGGTAGCAGTTCTGATTTGATTAAAGTTATTACCATGTACATTTATACCACAAAAGCAGTATACTGGGTTGGGTAAGTACACTTTCTACCCTAGAATGAGATTTTTAAAATTTCCTCTTGGCTTTGCATCATGTCCAAAGGGGTACTTTTGGGCAAAAAAGAGGGAAAAGCCTTTTTTTTTTTTTTTTTGATACTTCAAAAGAGAAAGGGCTGAGAAACAATGGCCAATCCCTGATAGGAGGGGTCAGAGGTGTGCGTGTGTGCTGTGTGCTCAGCCACTCAGTTGTGTCTGACACGTTGCCACCCCATAGACTAGTCTGCCAGGCTCCTCCATCCATGGGATTATCCAGGCAAGAATACTGGAGTGGGTTGCCACTTCCTCTGCCCAGGGATCTTCCCGACCTAGGGATCGAACCTGCATCTCCTATGTCTCTTGCATTGGCAGGCAGATTCTTTACCATACCCATGATGAAATGCTGTTACCCTTACGTTTATCCCAAATCTCTGGCTTCTCCATTCATTGACTTTGTTTGATTGACTCTCACTTCCCTTGAAGATTTAATTAAGTTCAACCATATTCTGTCAACCTCCCCAGTTTCAGTGGAGTCTTTTATTTCTGGTTCATTATAACAAGAAATTGTCTCTCAATTTTTTAAAAAAAGCACCCCCAAACAAAAACCACTCTCCTTGCCAGAGAAGCCTTCCTGACACTGTGGTAATTTCTTTCTATCTTCTCCTCCTCAGCTTTTTAGATCTTATGACATTCAGCCCATAATCTTCACATTTAGCTTTGACATTCAAATGCCCTGAATGACACAAATCCTACATCCTACTTGGGGTACGGTGAGAAATTTTATGAAACAAAAAGAATATGTAGGTTTTTTTCTGCTCTGCTTAACATCTAAGAAAATTCAGGAAAAGGTAAGGCTATCTCTTACCAACTGTGGGAGGAAATAATAGCTAGAATAGACTTCATGTCAGACCCCCATTGCTTAATTGGGTTTCAAAATAGCTCCTTTGCATCCTTTTGGTTTTGGTGTGTGTGAATTTGGGAGAGGGAGATGATTGGTAAGAAATGGAAAAGTGAAAGCTACATCTAGAATTTCCTTTCATGTTTCAGAACTGACCTTCAGAGAAGACATTTTTGCCTCTCTTCAGCCAAGAAAAGAAAAGTATCTGTAAGGCAAATGAAAGGGGAAGGTTTTCTTCTCTCACATTTTAGTCAGGGAGGGGGGGGGGACACTAAGTTAGGACTCTAGAAAATGTTAGCACAGTTGCCTTACTCACTTGTGCCAGGCCCAGAGCCACGAAGTTATGAACTAAGCAAACCTGCCTCCATCTTTTCTTCTCCAATTCTGAACTTGGTGAGGTAGAGAGAGATGGCTTTCTCTCTTTGACCAGGACAGGCTTGCTGCAGTGATGGACAGTCTCTCTGAGATGAACACTAAGCTGATGATTTTCATAAGCCCAACACTGTAGACTGGGAAAAGAAAATATGGTAAAAGTATGAGTATATGTGATATTCTCTAGCTAGTGTATCATAAAAGCAAAGTACAGACCCTCTGCTGCACGTGGGTGAGACAGCCTATGACAGTCAGAATACACTTTGGCCTGGGGCAAGTTAGGCCTGGAAACCAAGTGGCGACAGTCAAGGATCTCATCCATTTCCGGTGCCCTTTAGATTTTACCAATATTTCAGTTCAGTTACCTCACTTAAGCATGGGTCACAGAGTAGATGTTAACAGCCTGACTCAGATTCAGAGGGGTTAGGGAGCTCAGGCTGGGCCACAGAGCCAGGAACCACGTCATTGACGTCAGCCCCTTCTGTACCAACCACCCTGCCTTCTCTATAGCTAAAACCTAAGAAGAAGAGTGCATGTCTCCTGATTGATTGTTGTAAAGGAATATTCTATACTGATCTAGAGCTTAGGCATGAACACAAGCTTAAGGAAGGGCCTTACAGGCACGTTTCTGCTTATTCCTGCCTCGCCCTTTGGTTACAGGAACATCCAACTTATCTCTAGCCTCAGTGTTTTTCTCCTTCCAAATTCATATATTCCTTCTTCTCTCTTTCCCTTTTCTTCTTTCCTCCCTTACGCCTTTATTAAGCATATTCTTTGTATTAGGCATTACCTAATGCTTTAGTTATCAGGAAAACAAAGGTGAATAAAATATTGTTCTTTGTTTCAAGAAATATGTGGTTTATAATGGGAAACAGATTAGAAAACAAATTGCAGTAAAAATAAACAGTGGTGGCCTGACGGTGAGAATGTTTTATGCAGGAAGATGGGGGAAGGTTTGTAAAGGTTTAATGAACATGGAAAGTCAATTAAGTGGGGTCCACAGGGGTAAGTCGGAGAAGGCAATGGCACCCCACTCCAGTACTCTTGCCTGGAAAATCCCATGGACGGAGGAGCCTGGTAGGCTGCAGTCCATGGGGTTGCTAGAGTCGGACACGACTGAGCGACTTCACTTTCACCTTTCACTTTCATGCATTGGAGAAGGAAATGGCAACCCGCTCCAGTGTTCTTGCCTGGAGAATCCCAGCGATGGCGGAGCCTGGCGGGCTGCCGTCTATGGGGTTGCACAGAGTCGGACATGACTGAAGCGACTTAGCAGCAGCAGCAGCAGCACAGGGGTAAGTAGGAGTATCTCAGACATTATAAGATGTAGAGAGGACAATCTATGTTTCTGTAAAAAGTTTACCTAGAGTGATGCATTTTAACTTTTGCCAGGTTTTATCTATCAATTTGGGGCTTTCCAGGTGGCACTAGTGGTAAAGAACTGCCTGCTAATGCAGGAGACACAAGAGACCTGGGTTCGATTCCTGGGTAAGAAAGATCCCTTGGAGGAGGGCATGGCAACCCACTCCAGTATTCTTGCCTGGAGAATCCCATAGACAGAGGAGCCTGGCTGGCTACAGTCCATCGTGTCGTGCAGAATCAGACATGACTGAAATGACTTAGCACACACACATGCATCTACCAATTCACTTTTTATATATTGCGGACATGTGGTAAGTATTCATAATTTGATTTCAGAGTGTAGATCCATGGTAGAAGTCAATATAAACAGTTAAAACTGGGAGTAAGCATTACACTCTGCTCTTGTTTTATAAGCCCAAAGAAGGCAATTATTAAGGTCAATGTGTAAATAAATGTCAACACTGGTGGGGATATCAGTTGAGACTTGTGTACTTCTTTGCCATTGCTTAAATCAGTCTCCCTTAGTTCAGCTTAACCTTGTTTCTAAAGTTGTACTTATTGGTTGCCAGGTTAGAATTCTACTTAAGGCACACGAGGCTAAGATTAAGTGATCCTCTGACTTTTCTAGGGAAAGTGTGAGGAACCCAGAGCTGCAGGAAGTCCTTTACTAAGGAAAATCAATGTAGAACATGCCATGAGGACCTGGTGCACCAGACAGGTGTGGTTGTGTCCTTATTCTGTGTGTGTGTCTGTGTGTGTGTGTATGTGAGTGTGTGCATTTTGTCCTTGCTCTTGATTCAAGTAGATGATTTGAAAAAAAGAAAAGCAGTTAATATAATCAGATACAGTGTGATATAGGAGATCTAGCAGTTTGGGGGAGGAAAAAGAAAGCCAAAGCAGGTCTATGACAACCTCATGGAACATGGTTGTGAGCTGTACATTGTCAAGGTGAGTCAGAGTTTTGGATTTATGTATTTCATCTATGTCATCTTTCACCTGTATTCTATTGTGTCCATCTGGTTTTATGGCCATTCCTATAGAGACCTTTTTTTTTTTTCCTCTGAATAATAAAATTTAAACATTTTCTTCTGACCAAAACTTGATGTCTCTCTATCCTTGAAACTCTATCACCCAGTTGTCCCTGCCCTCTGTCTCCTTCTGATTCATCCAGATTTCCAATTTTGGGCCTATCTTCTCAGTGTCTATTAATCCCACCCCTTCAATGCTTTTTTCTTCATTTGAATTTTTGGTTGTGCTGGGCCTTTATTGCTGCATGGACTTTTTTTCTAGTTACGATGAGTAGGGTCTACTCTTGCGCTGCATGGTCTTCTCTTGTTGCATGGGCCCTCCAGTGCAAGGGCTTCAGTACTTGTGGCTCCTGGGCTGTAGAGCAGAGTCTAAGTGGTTGTGGTGCATGGACTCAGTTGCTCCACAGCCCTGGTCAGAGATGGAGCCCGTGTCTCCTGCATTGGCAAGTGTATTTTTTTTTTCTTTTAATTATTGTTATTTTTTTTTAATTTTATTTTTATTAACTTTACAATATTGTATTGGTTTTGCCATATATCAAAATGAATCTGCCACAGGTATACATGTGTTTCCATCCTGAACCCTCCTCCCTCCCCATACCATCCCTCTGGGTCGTCCCAGTGCACTAGCCCCAAGCATCCAGTATCGTGCATCGAACCTGGACTGGCGACTCGCTTCACATATGATATTATATATATTTCCATGCCATTCTCCCAAATCATCCCACCCTCTCCCTCTCCCACAGAGTCCAAAAGACTGTTCTATACATCAGTGTCTCTTTTGCTGTCTCGTATACAGGGTTATTGTTACCATCTTTCTAAATTCTATATATATGCATTAGTATACTGTATTGGTGTTTTTCTGGCTTACTTCACTCTGTATAATAGGCTCCAGTTTCATCCACCTCATTAGAACTGATTAAAATGTATTCTTTTTAATGGCTGAGTAATACTCCATGTGTATATGTACCACAGCTTTCTTATCCATTCATCTGCTGATGGACATCTAGGTTGCTTCCATGTCCTGGCTATTATAAACAATGCTGCGATGAACATTGGGGTACACGTGTCTCTTTCCCTTCTGGTTTCCTCAGTGTGTATGCCCAGCAGTGGGATTGCTGGATCATAAGGCAGTTCTATTTCCAGTTTTTTAAGAAATCTCCACACTGTTCTCCATAGTGGCTGTACTAGTTTGTATTACCACCAACAGTGTAAGAGGGTTCCTTTTTCTCCACACCCTCTCCAGCATTTATTGCGTGTAGACTTTTGGATTGCAGCCATTCTGACTGGCGTGAAATGGTATCTCATTGTAGTTTTGATTTGCATTTCTCTGATAATGAGTGATGTTGAGAATCTTTCATGTGTTTGTTATCCATCTGTATGTCTTCTTTGGAGAAATTTCTATATAGTTCTTTGGCCCATTTTTTGATTGGGTCATTTATTTTTCTGGAATTGAGCTGTAAGAGTTGCTTGTATATTTTTGAGGTTAGTTGTTTTTCTGTTGCTTCATTTGCTATTATTTTCTCCCATTCTGAAGGCTGTCTTTTCACCTTGCTTATAGTTTCCTTTGTTGTGCAGAAGCTTTTAAGTTTACTTAGGTCCCATTTGTTTATTTTTGCTTTTATTTCCAATATTCTGGGAGGTGGGTCATAGAGGATCCTGCTGTGATGTATGTCAGAGAGTGTTTTGCCTATGTTGTCCTCTAGGAGTTTTATAGTTTCTGGTCTTACATTTAGATCTTTAATCCATTTTGAGTTTACTTTTCTGTATGGTGTTAGAAAGTGCTCTAGTTTCATTCTTTTACAAGTGGTTGACCAGTTTTCCCAGCACCACTTGTTAAAGAGATTGTCTTTAATCCATTGTATATATTCTTGCCTCCTTTGTCAAAGATAAGGTGTCCATATGTGCGTGGATTTATCTCTGGGCTTTCTATTTTGTTCCATTGATCTATATTTCTGTCTTTGTGCCAGTACCATACTGTCTTGATGACTGTGGCTTTGTAGTAGAGCCTGAAGTCAGGCAAGTTGATTCCTCCAGTTCCATTCTTCTTTCTCAAGATAGCTTTGGCTATTCGAGGTTTTTTGTATTTCCATACAAATTGTGAAATTATTTGTTCTAGCTCTGTGAAGAATACCGTTGGTAGCTTAATAGGGATTGCATTGAATCTATAGATTGCTTTGGGTAGTATACTCATTTTCACTATATTGATTCTTCCAATCCATGAACATGGTATATTTCTCCATCTATTAGTGTCCTCTTTGAATTCTTTCACCAGTGTTTTATAGTTTTCTATATATAGGTCTTTAGTTTCTTTAGGTAGATATATTCCTAAGTATTTTATTCTTTTCTTTGCAATGGTGAATGTAATTGTTTCCTTAATTTCTCTTTCTATTTTCTCATTATTAGTGTATAGGAATGCAAGGGATTTCTGTGTGTTGATTTTATATCCTGCAACTTTACTATATTCATTGATTAGTTCTAGCAATTTTCTGGTGGAGTCTTTAGGGTTTTCTATATAGAGGATCATGTCATCTGCAAACAGTGAGAGTTTTACTTCTTTTTTTCCAATTTGGATTCCTTTTATTTCTTTTTCTGCTCTGATTGCTGTGGCCAAAACTTCCAAAATTATGTTGAATAGTAATAGTGAAAGTGGGAACCCTTGTCTTGTTCCTGACTTTAGAGGAAATGCTTTTGATTTTTCACCATTGAGGATAATGTTTGCTGTGGGTTTGTCATAGATAGCTTTTGTTATGTTGAGGTATGTTCCTTCTATTCCTGCTTTCTGGAGAGTTTTTATCATAAATGGATGTTGAATTTTGTCAAAGGCTTTCTCTGCATCTATTGAGATAATCATATGGTTTTTATTTTTCAATTTGTTAATGTGGTGTATTACATTGATTGATTTGCGGATATTGAAGAATTCTTGCATCCCTGGGATAAAGCCCACTTGGTCATGGTGTATGATCTTTTTAATGTGTTGTTGGATTCTAATTGCTAGAATTTTGTTAAGGATTTTTGCATCTATGTTCATCAGTGATATTGGCCTGCAGTTTTCTTTTTTTGTGGCATTTTTGGCAGGTTTTGGTATTAGGGTGATGGTGGCCTCAGAGAATGAGTTTGGAAGTTTACCTTCCTCTGCAATTTTCTGGAAGAGTTTGAGCAGGATAGGTGTTAGCTCTTCTCTGAATTTTTGGTAGAATTCAGCTGTGAAGCCGTCTGGACCTGGGCTTTTGTTTGCTGGAAATTTCTGATTACAGTTTCAATTTCCGTGCTTGTGATGGGTCTGTTAAGATTTTCTATTTCTTCCTGGTCCAGTTTTGGAAAGTTGTACTTTTCTAAGAATTTGTCCATTTCTTCCACGTTGTCCATCTTATTGGCATATAATTGCTGATAGTAGTCTCTTATGATCCTTTGTATTTCTGTTTTGTCTGTTGTGACAGACAAATGTGTCCATTTTCATTTCTAATTTTATTGATTTGATTTTTCTCCCTTTGTTTCTTGATGAGTCTGGCTAATGGTTTGTCAATTTTATTTATCCTTTCAAAGAACCAGCTTTTGGCTTTGTTGATTTTTACTATGGTCTCTTTTGTTTCTTTTGCATGTATTTCTGCCGTAATTTTTAAGATTTCTTTCCTTCTACTAATCCTGGGGTTCTTCATTTCTTCCTTTTCTAGTCGCTTTAGGTGTATGGTTAGATTATTTATTTGACTTTTTTCTTGTTTCTTGAGGTATGCCTGTATTGCTATGAACTTTCCCCTTAGGACTGCTTTTACAGTGTCCCACAGGTTTTGGGTTGTTGTGTTTTCATTTTCATTCGTTTCTATGCAAATTTTGATTTCTTTTTTGATTTCTTCTGTGATTTGTTGATTATTCAGCAGCATGTTGTTCAGCCTCCATATGTTGGAATTTTTAATAGTTTTTCTCCTGTAATTGAGATCTAATCTTACTGCATTGTGGTCAGAAAAGATGCTTGGAATGATTTCAATTTTTCTCAATTTACCAAGGCTGGATTTATGGCCCAGGATGTGATCTATCCTGGAGAAGGTTCCGTGTGCACTTGAGAAAAAGGTGAAATTCATTGTTTTGGGATGAATGTCCTATAGATATCAGTTAGGTCTAACTGGTCTATTGTATCATTTAAAGTTTGTGATTCCTTGTTAATTTTCTGTTTAGTTGATCTATCCATAGGTTTGAGTGGGGTATTAAAGTCTCCCACTATTATTGTGTTATTGTTAATTTCTCCTTTCATACTTGTTAGTATTTGTCTTACATATTGCGGTGCTCCTATGTTGGGTGCATATATATTTATAATTGTTATATCTTCTTCTTAGATTGATCCTTTGATCATTATGTAGTGACCTTCTTTGTCTCTTTTCACAGCCTTTGTTTTAAAGTCTATTTTATCTGATATGAGTATTGCTACTCCTGCTTTCTTTTGGTCCCTATTTGCATGGAAAATCTTTTTCCAGCCCTTCACTTTCAGTCTGTATGTGTCCCCTGTTTTGAGGTGGGTCTCTTGTAGACAACATATGTAAGGGTCTTGTTTTTGTATCCATTCAGCTAGTCTTTGTCTTTTGGTTGGGAAATTCAACCCATTTACGTTTAAGGTAATTATTGATAAGTATAATCCCATTGCCATTTACTTTATTGTTTTGCGTTCGAATTTATACACCCTTTTTGTGTTTCCTGTCTAGAGAATATCCTTTAGTATTTTTTGGAGAGCTGGCTTGGTGGTGCTGAATTCTCTCAGCTTTTGCTTGTCTGTACAGCTTTTGATTTCTCCTTCATATTTAAATGAGATCCTTGTTGGGTACAATAATCTGGGCTGTAGGTTATTTTCTTTCATCACTTTAAGTATGTCTTGCCATGCCCTCCTGGCTTGGAGACTTTCTATTGAAAGATCAGCTATTATCCTTATGGGAATTCCCTGTGTGTTATTTGTTGCTTTCCCCTTGTTGCTTTTAATATTTGTTCTTTGTGTTTGATCTTTGTTAATTTGATTAATATGTGTCTTGGGGTGTTTTGCCTTGGGTTTATCCTGTTTGGGACTCTCTGGGTTTCTTGGACTTGAGTTATTATTTCCTTCCCCATTTTAGGGAAGTTTTCAACTATTATCTCCTCAAGTATTTTCTCATGGTCTTTTTTTGTCTTCTTCTTCTGGGACCCCTATGATTCAAATGTTGTAGCATTTAATATTGTCCTGGAGGTCTCTGAGATTGTCCTCATTTCTTTTAATTTGTTTTTCTTTCTGATTCATTTATTTCTACCATTCTATCTTCTAATTCACTAATCCTATCTTCTGCCTCTGTTATTCTACTATTTGTTGCCTCCAGAGTGTTTTTGATCTCATTTATTACATTATTCATTATATATTGACTCTTTTTTATTTCTTCTAGGTCCTTGTTAAACCTTTCTTGCATCTTCTCAATCCTTGTCTCCAGGCTATTTATCTGTGATTCCATTTTGATTTCAAGATTTTGGATCAGTTTCACTATCAGTATTTGGAATTCTTTATCAGGTAGATTCCCTATCTCTTCCTCTTTTGTTTGGTTTGGTGGGCATTTATCCTGTTCCTTTACCTGCTGGGTATTCCTCTGTCTCTTCATCTTGTTTAAATTGCTGAGTTTGGGGTGTCCTTTCTGTATTCTGGCAGTTTGTGGAGTTCTCTTTATTGTGGCATTTCCTCACTGTGTGTGGGTTTGTACAGGTGGCTTGTCAAGGTTTTTTGGTTAGGGAAGCTTGTGTCGGTGTTCTGGTGGGTGGAGCTGTATTTCTTCTCTCTGGAGTGCAATGAAGTGTCCAGTAATGAGTTATGAGATGTCTATGGTTTTGGGGTGACTTTGGGCAGCCTGTATCTTGGAGCTCATGGCTGTGTTCCTGTGTTGCTGGAGAATTTGCTTGGTATGTCTTGCCCTGGAACTTGTTGGCCCTTGTGTGGTGCTTGGTTTCAGTATAGGTATGGAGGCATTTGATGAGTTCCTGTCAATTAATGTTCCCTGGAGTCAGGGTTTGGACTTAAGCCTCCTGCTTCCAGTTATCAGTCTTATTTTTACAGTAGTCTCAAAACTTCTCCTTCTATACAGCACCATTGATAAAACATCTAGGTTAAAGATGAAAAGTTTCTCCACTGTAAGGGTCACCCAGAGAGGTTCACAGCGTTACATGGAGAAGAGAAGAGGGAGGAGGGAGTTAGAGGTGACCCGAATGAGATGAGGTGGAATCAATAGAGGAGAGAGCGGGCTAACCAGTAATCACTTCCTTATGTGCACTCCACAACTGGACCTCTCAGAGATGTTCACGGAGTTATACAGAGAAGAGAAGAGAGAGGAAGGAGACAGAGGTGGCCAGGAGGATAAAAGGGGGGAATGAAAAGGAGAGAGACAGATCCAGCCAGTAATTAGTTCCCTAAGTGTTCTCCACCGTCTGGAACACACAGAAATTCACAGAGTTGGGTAGAGTAGAGAGGGGTTAGGGAGGAGACACAGGCAACCTGGTGGAAAAAAAAAGAGAGTCCAAAGGGGGAGAGAGCAGTCAAGCCAGTAATTTCACTCTCTAGTAAAAAATGGGTACTGAAGATTGGGTTCTTAAAGGCACAAAATTGGTAACAAATACCTAAAAGCAAAAATTAAAAATCTAGAGTAGAGTTTGGAATTTCAAAAATACAATGTTAAAGAAAAGAAGAAGGAAAAGAGAGAAAAAGAAAAAAAGAGAAAAAAAAAAACAAAGTCACAAAAATTATAAAGAAAATATAGGTACAAAATTGATAACAAATACCAAAAAGCAAAAGTTAAAAATCTAGAGTAGAGTTTGGAATTTCAAATTACAATGTTAAAGAAAAGAAGAAGAAAAAGAAAGAGAGAAAAAAAAAGTCACAAAAGTTATAAAAAAAAGTATAGGTACAAAATTGATAACAAATACCAAAAAGCTAAAATTAAAAATCTACAGCAAAGTTTGGAATTTCAAAAATACAATGTTAAAGAAAAGAAGAAAAAAAAAAGAAAGAGAAAAAGAAAAGAAAACAAAACAAAACAAGGTCACAAAAGTTATAAAAAATATATATATATGAAGTTTGCTTTTTTAAAAAAAAGGGTCTTTTTTTTTTTTTTGCAAAGTAATAGTAGATTATAAAAGTGAAAATTAAAGGAGTAATAGAGGACTTAAAATTTTTTAAAAAGTTAAAGAAAGAAAGAAACAATGATCGTAAAAATAGTAAAAAAATATATAGGACTTTCTCTGATGTTATTGTGGGTATTGTGGGTTCAGTTCATTTTCAGCTAGTTCCTTGTTCCAGCTTATATTTCTCAAGATCTATAGGCCCCTTCCTATGTAGTCGGTACTAGCCATGGGGTTTTAATCTATTGCCTGTTGCTTCCAAGGCGGTTCCCTCTGTTATAGCTTCTTCTGTTTGCTGATCTCTTCAGTGTCTGGTTTCCGCCCTGATACAAAGAGGGCCATAGTGGACACCTTTTTTTTTTTTTTTTTTTTTTAAGGCTCACTTGTTCAGTCCTGCTGTGGGGAGGGAGGGACGCTGCAAATAAATAAGACTGGTGTGTGCTTGCAGTGCCTCAGCCACACTGGGCCTGCCCCCGTTCACGGCATGTGTAGCCTCCCTGCCCACACTGCTCAGGCTCTAGGTTGCTCCACTGGGAAAAATCCGCGGCCAGCCCTGGGCTGCTTGCACCTCCCAGGTCTAAGCCGCTTAGGTTCAGGCACTCGGGTAGTCCTCAGAGACACAGACTCAGTTGGGCCTGCGTTTTGTGCCCTTCCCAGGTCCGAGCAGCTCAGGTGATGAGGTGTTTGGCGAGCGCGGTTGCTGTGACTTATCGCCTCCCCGCCGCTCGGTTATCTGGGTGTACAACCGGCACACCTTCTCAGGCGGATGTTGACTGTCCAGAACCCCAAGAAGTCTAAGTTAGCAAAGAAGCCTGCTTACAGTTTTGTAGATATTGTCTCTCTGGGGCTGTGATTGCCCCCTTCCGGCTCTAGCTGCCTGTCACCGGAGGGGGACGGTCTGCAGCCGGCTATCTCTGTACAGTCCTTTGTTCTGTGCGTGGGCCTGGCAGTGTCTTAGGTTAGGGCTGGCTTTTCACATGGTAGATATCTTACAGTCTGGTTTGCTGGCCCAAATTATTTCACTTAGATAGCGCTTGGGGTATTCAGGCCAGATCTTTACTCTAAGCGATGCAGCCTGCACCGTGCCTCCCTGCCCAGCCCCCGCTTGCTACTGGCGGATGCAGGCGTCTGCGCTGCTTCTCCGCTGGGGGAGTTACCCTAGGGCTCGCAATGTGCGGGTTTTAATTGTTTATTTATTTTTCCTCCCTGTTATGTTGCCCTTTGTGCTTCCAAGGCTCGGCACAGACTCGGCAGTGAGAAGGTTTCCTGGTGTTTGGAAACTTCTCTCTTTTTAAGATTCCCTTCCCGGGATGGAGCTCTGTCCCTCTCTCTTTTGTCACTTTTTTGTCTTTTATATTTTTTTCTACCTCCTTTCAAAGACAATGGGTTGCTTTTCTGGGTGCCTAATGTCCTCTGCCAGCATTCAGAAGTTGTTTTGCGGAATTTACTCCGCGTTTAAATGTTATTTTGATGAATTTGTGGGGGAGAAAATGTTCTCCCCATTCTATTCCTCCGCCATCTTAGCTCCTCCTCGGCAGGTGTATTCTTTACCAAGAATCTTTACCAAGGAAGCCCTTTCACTGCTTTTTCTATAAACTTGAACTGCATGGTCAGAAACTTCAATAACCTTCCCTTTATCCTGAATTCTATTGTCATCTGTCTATTCTATAATCATCCTGTGCTGCAATATCCCAGCTGTCTGCTTTTTTTGAAACTACTCTTGGGTTGCTGAGCACTGGTTAAAAAAGATGATATATTTAAGTTTCTCAAACAACTGGATTTTCACTTCTCAACAAACTGAAGTATCCTCTGGTTTTTTTTTTTTTTTTTCCTGCATAGCTTGTGTCACAGACAGAAATTTTTTGGAGAGTATATTTGTTTATTGATTGTCTTCATTAAGGTTCTGTGAAAAAGAGTCTCTGTTTATATTGCATGCTCCTCTACTCCTGGTACTTGATAAACGCTTGTTAAATAGATGAACATGTCTCAGCTTGGATGTCACTATCTCTAAAAATTGTTCCAGCATCAATATTTCCTATCGGTCTGAGTTAGGGATTTTCCCCTTAAGTATCCTATTTCTGTTACAGCATTTTCTGTGCCATATTCCCTTTGCATGTTCACACCTTCCAATAGGACTTTTCACAAGGATGTTGCTGCTAAGTCACTTCAGTCGTGTCCGACTCTGTGCGACCCCATAGACGGCAGCCCACCAGGCTCCCCTGTCCCTGGGATTGTCCAGGCAAGAACACTGGAGTGGGTTGCCATTTCCTTCTCCAATGCATGAGAGTGAAAAGTGAAAGTGAAGTTGCTCAGTTGTGTCCGACCCTAAGCGACCCCATGGACTGCAGCCTACCAGGCTCCTCCATCCATGGGATTTTCCAGGCAAGAGTACTGGAGTGGGGTGCCATTGCCTTCTCCATTCACAAGGATAGGTATAGTCTATAGTCTATCTCTGTGTTTTCCAGTGCAGTACCTACTAAGTATATGTGACTACTTAACACTTAGAAAGTGGCTAAGGACTTTCATGTTGGTCCAGTGCTTCTGACTCTGAGCTTTCACTGCTGAGGGTCTGGGTGTGATCCCTGGTTGGAAAACTAAGATCCCACAAGCTGCATGGCATGGCAAAAAAAAAAAAAAAAAAAAAAAAATGTGGCTACTATGACTCAGGAAATACACTTTCATTTGATTATAAATAATTTTAAATTTAAATAGTCATACATGCTTTATGGCAGCCACATTGGAGAGCACATACAACTCTAAATTTTAAACTTTATGAGCTGAGGGAATGTATTTGTCTCATTTTCTGTTACAAGCATTCAATAAAAGGGCATATAATCTAGATTGTGTGTCTAGATCATAGATTGTGTGTCACTTGGGGGTTGATGCCTTCTATGTTGAGAGTGAGGGGGAATGTGAGAAAATTCTGTTTCAGAAAGGCTTGGATATCTGTGCTGATGATTTTAAGAGATTAAGTTCTTATTATTGTGTGTAGCTCACTTTAAAAGTGAGCTAGCAATGGTGGCTAGGCTTCAAGTAGCTGGATTTGTGATAGAATTGCTTATTCTGTCTCAGTGCTGAACTAGACCATAGAGACTTTTAACAGATGTGTTTTCATAAATTGTCTGAAGATCCACAAAATCAGAAAAATGAAGGTGATCCCTCCTGGGAATGAAACACTACCTCAGAACAAAGTGAGTATCTTTTATTTCTCTTTTATGAGTGAGTGGTTGTAGCACTTGCTCTTCTTTTCTTTAAATAAATATTTACTCTTTTAATTTTTAATGATCATTTTTAAATTTTGGCTGCACTGGGTCTTCCTTGTGGCATGTGGGCTGTTCATGTGCGCTTATCTGCCCCACAGCATGTACGATTTTAGTTCCCCCACCAGGCATTGAACCCACGTCCCCCTCCATTAGAAGGTGGATTCTTAACCACTGGACCACCAGGAAAGTCCCACACCTGCAATTCTTGAGTTCTAAAATTGATTTGCTGACTTAGTGATGTGAGCTAATAATTTGTGTCATATACCAAGCACTAACCTGTTCTCTATGCATTGATTTATGTGATAACCAAGTACTACTTTCGACTTTAGAGACAAGAAAGTTAAAGCATAAGATTAGTGACTTACCCAGTGTTAGTTCAGTGGGGAAAGGAGGATTTGAACACAAGCACTCAGTTTCAGAATCCACTCTCACCTGTATTGCCTCTTGTATAATCATTTGTGTCTCTCTATACTTCTGTGTTCTTACTTATGGAGTTTTGGGAAAATATCACTCACCTCATTTGGTTATTAAAATTACATGTACTATGTATTTGAAAGGGCTTTGTAAAGTATAACAGACTTCATCAGTTTGGGTGCCCAAGAATCTAAAATATCAGCACAGTGACCTTTAAGAAATGCCAGCTCTCAGAGATAACACAGCTATAAGATTTAGTGGTTTGCCTAAGAACTGGGGAGAATTTTCATTTTCCTACATCCTGTAGTTCAAGGATTTTTGCTTTTGGAGTGTAAGAGGCCTGACAGCTTTCCTGCAATTCCAAGTTTTCAGTGTCTTAGAGTTGCTTCAGTCCTAGAACAACCTAATGTCTTTGAAATCACAAGTAGGAAAGGGATTCAAGGATGAAGAGAGGTAGTGGTGTGTGTATGTGTGTGTGTGTGTGCGTGTGTGTGTGTGTGTGTGTGTGTGTGTGTGTGTGTATGACTAAAGGCCAATGCAGAACATTTATAGACCCTCCAGGAGGTGAAATCTTCAAGCAGCACATTTATATATACCCCTACTCTCATGGCTGCTAATACTTACAAAGAGTTACATGCATTCTTGGCTGGTTCCAGCTGTGACAATTTAGTGAGTAGTACTCTGTCACCATGACCTGTTTGCCTGAGAGTCCGCTTGCTGTTCTGATTGGATTCATACTTCGAGGTGCCAGTATCCATGCATGTGTGTATATTAAATTGCTTCAGTCATGCCCGACTTTGTGACCCTGCAGGCTCCTCTGTCCATGGGATTCAGATTCTCCAAGCAAGAATACTGGAGTGGATTGCTATTCCCTTCTCCAGGGGATCTTCCAAATGCAGAGATTGAACCCACGTCTCATATGTCTCCTGCATTGGCCGGCAGGTTCTTTGCCACTAGTGCCACCTGGGAAGCCCATTAGTAGGCCATGCTGCTGCTGCTAAGATGCTTCAGTTGTGTCTAACTCTGTGCGACCCCATAGATGGCAGCCCACCAGGCTCCCTTGTCCCTGAGATTCTCCAGGCAAGAACACTGGAGTGGATTTCCATTTCCTTCTCCAATGCATGAAAGTGAAAAGTGAAAGTGAAGTCACTCAGTCATGTCTGACTCCTAGCGACCCCATGGACTGCAGCCTACCAGGTTCCTCCATCCATGGGATTCTCCAGGCAAGAGTACTGGAGTGGGGTGCCATTGCCTTCTCCATTAGTAGGCCATAGAAGTCAGGAAATTTTAGAGAGGCTGTCTTAGGAAGCAATAGTTTTAAAATGTCTCTTAAAGGTGGAAAGGAAGACTGGATAAATAGCATCAAAATCCATTAATTTTTTTAAAATAAAAGTAAATGGTAATTTATTTATTAGATCAGTTCAGTTCAGTTCAGTTCAGTCGCTCGGTCGTGTCCGACTCTTTGTGACTCCATGAAGTGCAGCACCCCAGGCCTCCCTGGAGTCCACCCAAACCCATGTCCATTGTGTCGGTGATGCCGCCTAACCGTCTCATCCTCTGTCGTCCCCTTCTTCTCCTGCCCTCTATCTTTCCCAGCATCAGGGTCTTTTCAAATGAGTCAGCTCTCCTCATCAGGTGGCCAAAGTATTGGAGTTTCAGCTTCAACATCAGTCCCTCCAGTGAACACCAAGGACTGATCTCCTTTAGGATGGACTGGTTGGATCTCCTTGCAGTCCAAGGGACTCTCAAGAGTCTTCTCCAACACCACAGTTCAAAAGCATCAATTCTTCTGCACTCAGCTTTCTTCATAGTCCAACTCTCACATCCATACATGACTACATCTAGCCTTGACTAGATGGACCTTTGTTGACAAAGTAATGTCTCAGCTTTTTAATATGCTGTCTAGGTTGGTCATAACTTTCCTTTCAAGGATCAAGCATGTTTTCATGGCTGCAATCACCATCTGCAATGATTTTGGAGCCCAGAAAAATAAAATCAGCCACTGTTTCTACTGTTTTCCCATCTATTTCCCATGAAGTGATGGGACTGGATGCCATGATCTTAGTTTTCTGAATGTTGAGCTTTAAGCCAACTTTTTCACTCTCCTCTTTCACTTTCATCAAGAGGCTCTTTAGTTCTTCTTCACTTTCTGCCATAAGGGTGGTGTCATCTGCATATCTGAGGTCATTGATATTTCTCCCGGCAATCTTGATTCCAGCTTGTGCTTCCTCCAGCCCAGCGTTTCTCATGATGTACTCTACATAGAAGTTAAATAAGCAGGGTGACAATATGCAGCCTTGACATACTCCTTTTCCTATTCGGAACCAGTCTGTTGTTGATACTTGATTATTATTCCCCTGATATACACAGTATAGCTGACTTTGATTGAACTCATACCACTTTAACTTTACCATCACTTTATACTTTCTTTCACTTTATTATCATAACAGCCTTGACTTGAAAATGAACACCTATGGTGCAGAATAAAGTACAAATTGAAGCTTAATGCTTTCCTTTCAGTGCTCCTACCTCCTTCATAGGGAATACTTGTTAGTACACAGTGTATGTTATGCCAATTAAGTTATGAAAATTTTAAATGCATCTAGCCATTTTAGATTTCCATCATCCATTAAGATATTTTAAGCATAGCTTTTCCACTTCAAAGAAAGTGTGGTACCTTAAGATCTCAATTTACATACACTTTCAATATTACACACAGTAAACTAGGTAATTTCAATATAGGCTACTAAGGAGGAAGACAAAGAAAGGTGCAGAATATAGTAGAGATTATTCTAGAGCACCTGATTGGGAAGATAGAGCTGGCCAAGAAAACTGTCAGATAAACAGAGAGGCCCTGGAGGCTGGGATGGCAGACACTGGGCGTGGGTGCTTCTTCCTCCTTTCTTCCTAAGCTCTTGGCACAGACAGAGTTCACAGCTTAGCTCCATTCGCATAAAGTCTCTCAAAACAGAGCTCACACAGCCACCAACAACTAACTGATCTGATCGGTGCTGACACTCATATAATGAACGCTGTTCTTTATCCAGCCTCTGTGATTTTTACTGCCTTGAGGGAAGGATTCAGAGTTTTCTGCTCTCTGATGTGGATTGACTAAATTATGGTAGATTATAAAACACGTATAAAAAAAGTACTACTCTTTCCATTATTGTAGTAACTCAAAGCCAGCAAGGAAAGTGATCTGAAAGAATTTTCACAGACATGTCAGGAGTGCTTGCCTCTCTGGGTTTATGAAGGATTTTTTTTTTTTTGGTCTACTTTTGGTTGGCTACATTTTCTGATGTTTCAGTAATGACTTAAATTGTTCTATCACAGTAACAAAAAGGTAAAACAACTGGAGCTTAATCAAAGAAATAGTAAAATGTATATTTTTTATAGTCAGGTTGTTTTTTTTTGCTAGCATAAGCAGCCTAGAACAAGAATAGCACTGAAAATAAATTAGACACACAAAATGAAAAGGTAGACCAAAATCCTCAATTTTGGAAAAATTATTGTAAAACTTTAAAACACCATAAACAATTGTAAAAGAGCTTCAGGGTGTGCCTAGTTAGCCATACCAAAAAAAAAAAAAATTCACTGAGAACACTTGATGTCTTGAAATTAACTATTGCATAGATACACAAAACAGTATTTATAAGCACATGTTTAAGATACAGACATATAAAAGCACAATAAATACCTGTGTGCTTACCACCCAATTAATTTATGAAATAGAATATGATCATTATTTCCAAAGCCCTCCCCTCAAGCAACTACTCTTCTGAATTTAAGGGCTGTATCCCTTTGCTTTTCTTTTAAGTTTTATACCAATAAATAATAATTGTTTAATGTGTACATTTTATGCTTTAAATACATGAAATCATATTATGTATATTATGTAACTTGCTAAGATTCTTTCATGTTATTATTTTAACTGTAGTTCAATTTTGAAGTTGTATAATATTCCACTACATGAATACACAACAATTTATTCATCCATTTTACATTTGGTCACTTTGGATTTCTTTACTTCTTTTTATTTTTTCTTTTTGCTTGAACAAACAGTGCTCCTAAGAAGTTTATCTAGCATGGGGCATGCTGTATCATAGGATATATATATATCTTCAAAAATAATACTAATGCCACATTATAATCCAAACAACTTATACCTCTTTATGTTTTTACAGTGAATAAAATTACTTTCCAGAGGACTTCCCTGGAGGTACAGTGGTTAAGACTTCCAATGCAGGGAGTGTGGGTTTAATCCCTAGTTGGGGAACTAAAAGCCCCCCATGCCGTGTGGCATGGCCAAAAACAATAAATAAATAAACAAATAATTTCAAAAAGACTGTAAAAATGAAAGTGTTAGTCGCTCAGTTGTGTCCACCTCTTTGCAACCCAATGGACTGTAGCCCATCAGGCTCCTCTGTCCATGGAATTCTCGAGGCAAGAATCCTGGAGTGGGTTGCCATTCCCTTCTCCAGGGGATTTTCCCGACCCAGGGGCTGAACCCATATCTCTTGTGTCTCCCGCATTGGCAGGTGGATTCTTTACCACTAGTGCCACTTTCCATTTATCCATGTCGTCACTAATATTTGCGTTTGTCAGATTTCGACATTTGCTTTTCTGGTAGTGGTGCAGTAGCACCTCTGTGGCTTAAAATTTCATTTCTCTGGTTACCATTGATAAATGTAAGCACCTTTTGCACGTATTAGTTTGCCAGTTGTGTTTCTTCACATATAAAGTGCTGCTCTCACCTGTGCTCATAAATCTACTGGGTTTTTTGTTTATTTCTTACGGGTTTACAGAACTTCTTTGATTGTTCTGGATTAAACTTCTGTTGGTTATATGGGCCTTTGTACATCTTCTCCCAGTTTTTAGCTTGTTTCCCCACTTTTTCTGATGTTTTAGTCAACAGAAGGTCTCAATTTTAATACAATGTACTTTGTCAACTTTTTCTCTCATGATTTTCATTGTGTACCTTTTACAACTCCTTCATAGTGAATTTATTGTTATATGTGTTCTTCTTAGAGCTTTAATAATATTTTCTTTCTCATTTAAGTTTTCGATCCACTTGAAGCTGATTTATGTATAATGTTTTTTCATTTCATATGAAAGTATGAGAATGACTATTAATGTAGTTCCCTCCTGTCAAATATACATTTATACATTTGATGTTTTCTCTCTATATTCCAAAGCTTAAATTTATGAAAACTGACTTCGAAAATTTATTCTGCATATTTTTCTGGTTGTCTGATAGCTCAGTTGGTAAAGAATCTGCCTGCAATGCAGGAGACCCTGGTTCTATTCCTTGTTTTTGAAGATCCACTGGAGAAGGGATAAGCTACCTACTCCAGTATTCTTGGGCTTCCCTTGTGCCTCAGCTGGTAAAGAATCCACCTGCAATGCAGGAGACCTGGGTTTGACCCCTGGGTTGGGAAGATCCCCTGGAGAAGGGAAAGGCTACCCACTCCAGTATTCTGGCCTGGAGAATTCCATGGATTATAGTCCATGGGATCGCAAAGAGTCGGACACAACTGAGCAACTTTTACTTTCTTTCTTTTAGGCTGTGTAAGATATCTATTATGTTAACCAATAGATGTAACCTTTCCCTTGATTCTTTGTGCTTTCAAAAAATCTAGTATTTTCTCTGCTTCCAAGTGAATGATAAAAAAGCTCTGCAGAACTGAATCCCGAGGCATGTCTCTCCAGATTGTTCTTCCAACTGAATTCTGTTCACAAATCAAAATTCTAGAAATGCACCTTTTAAAGCAGCTACAAATCCACCAATAAATATTATCAACTTATTCTTTCCAGGTAATCTGTTGTTGTTATCATGGTTATTCAGTTGCTAAGTCATGTCTGACTCTGCGACCCCATGTACTATAGCCCACCAGGCTTCTTAGTCCTCCATTATCTAAAGGAATTTCCTGAAATTCATGTCCATTGAATTGGTATCTTCTGTCACCCGCTTCTTCTTTTGTCTCCAATCTTTCCCAACATCAGGGTCTTTTCTAACAAGTCAACTCATCACATCAAGTGGTCAAAATACTGGGACTTCAGCTCTAGCAACAGTCCTTCCAATAAATATTCAGGGTTGATTTCCTTTAGGATTGACTGGTTTGATCTCCTTGCTGTCCAAGGGACTCTCAAGAGTCTTCTCCAGTACCGCAATTCAAAAGCATCAATTCTTCAGTGCTCAGCCTTCTTCATGGTCCAACTCTAACATCTGTACATGACTACTGGAAAAACTATAGCTTTGACAATATGGACCTTTGTCAGCAAAGTGATATCTTTGCTTTTTAATACACTGTCTAGGTTTGTCATCATTTTCTTTCCAAGGAGCAAGTGTCTTTTAATTAGCAAATATTAAATTCATTCACCCTCCCTAGAATCTAATGTGTCTGGCTACACACCTCCACTGACCCTGGGGAAATTTGAATATCCTTTAATATTATATATAGAAAGCAAAGAGGAACTAAAAAGCCTCTTGATGAAAGTGAAAGAGGAGAGTGAAAAAGCTGGCTTAAAACTCAACATTCAAAAAGCGAAGATCATGGCATCTAGTCCCATCACTTCATGGCAAATAGATGGGGAAACAATGGAAACAGTGATAGACTTTATTTTTTTGGCTCCAAAATCATGGCAGATGGTGACTGCAGCCATGAAATTAAAAGACACTTACTCCTTGGAAGAAAAGCTATGACCAACCTAGACAGCATATTACAGAGCAGAGGTATTACTTTGCTGACAAAGGTCCATATGGACAAAGCTATGGTTTTTCCAGTAGTCATGTATGGATGTGAGAGTTGGACCATAAAGATGTTCGAGCGCCGAAGAATTGATGCTTTTGAACTGTGGTGTTGGAGAAGACTCTTGAGGGTCCCTTGGACTGGAAGAAGATCAAACTAGTCAATCCTAAAGGAAATCAGTCCTGAATATTCATTGGAAGGACTGATGCTGAAACTGAAGCTCCAATACTTTGTCCACTTGATGCAAAGAACTGACTCACTGGAAAAGACCCTGATTCTGGAAAAGATTGAAGGCAGGAGGAGAAGGGGATAACAGAGGAGGAGATGGTTGGATGAAATCACCAACTCAACGGACATGAGTTTGAGAAAGCTCCAGGAGTTGGCGATGGACAGAGAGGCCTGACATGCTGCAGCAGTCCATGGGGTTGCAAAGAGTCAGACATGACTGAGTGACTGAACTGAATGGAACTGATAGCCAAGGAGGTGAATTGAAATAACATGTTAGACCTTGTGGAATTATATATGCCATCAATAATACTCCCTTTATTTATGAATGTCATGAAGCTATGTGTGTGAGTGTATGTGTGTGTGTTAATGTCTTTCCAGTAATTTATTTATGCAGAAGCAAATTGGTATTTGGTTAAAATTTTAGGCTCTAGAGAATGATTACCTAGGATCAAATTCTTACACCGTACTCATATCTTTGTAACCTCAGGAAAGTTACCTATCCTCTTTATATCTTAGCATCTCAGTCTGGACATAGACACTATGATTGTTTCTATCCTTAGGGCTGTGGTTGGGCCTGGAGAACACAGGGACATGAAGATACACCTTTCCCCTCTCAGCTGCTTGCACGGGGCTGTGTTCTCACTCCTCATCCCCCCTTCACTGTGTTCTGCCCCTCCCCCAGATTAGAGCTTCAGCCTGCTTCAGTCTGATAATGTGGGGTAGGCAGAGAGTGGGAGCCAATCTCTGATCTATATGATTGTGGGGCATGTTTTGTGGGGCTTGACTCATGCCTAGTTAGGGCTAAAACTGTTACATGCCATCACAAACTCCAGCTGCACATATGTTCATGAAATTTGGTACTTGTATATATTATGTAGTATTTTTCAGATAGCACAGCATGGTGAACCGTTTCCTATGTTATGTTTTTCAATAGCAGTCTGATGACTGGTCTCTTAGTTTTGTTCAGAAAATATTTTTGTATTTTACTGTTAAAACTGTGTTAGGATGAATAGTCATTTCTTTAGATCTTTAAAGATTCACATTTTTTGTTTCTTAAGGTGAATTCTAGAAAGTGGATTGCTAGATTATAATTATTTGCTCTTTTTTGTCAAGAATCTTTAATTCATTGTAAAATGCAGACTGACCTAATTGTTGTGGCCTAACAATTTCACCTTTTAGTTGTTTCCTTCCTTAATTTGAATGAAAGGAAAAGGGCTATCTTTAGGGTGAGCATCTGTAGACAAATCACCCTCTTTACTTATTGTTATCTTGTGTAACATCAGGGATGCCATTCACTTTCTCTTCTTTGTGTCCTTGAAGCCACTGCATGACAGAACACTTATTTTTTTTTAATATAAATTTATTTATTTTAATTGGAGGTTAATTACTTTACAATATTGTATTGGTTTTGCCATACATCAACATGAATCTGCCACAGGTATACACGTGTTCCCCATCCTGAACCCCCCCTCCCTCATCCCTCCCTGTACCATCCCTCTGGGTCATCCCAGTGCACCAGCCCCAAGCATCCTGTATCCTGCATCGAACCTGGACTGACGATTCATTTCATATATGATATTATACATATTTCCATGCCATTCTCCCAAATCACCCCACCCTCGCCCTCTCCCACAGAGTCCAAAAAACTGTTCTATACATCTGTGTCTCTTTTGCTGTCTCCCATACAGGGTTATCATTTCCATCTTTCTAAATTCCATATATATGCGTTAGTATACTGTATTGATGTTTTTCTTTCTGGCTTACTTCACTCTGTATAATAGGTTCCAGTTTCATCCACCTCATTAGAACTGATTCAAATGTATTCTTTTTAATGGCTGAGTAATATTCCATTGTGTATATGTACCACAGCTTTCTTATCCATTCATCTGCTGATGGACATCTAGGTTGCTTCCATGTCCTGGTATAAACAGTGCTGTGATGAACATTGGGGTACACGTGTCTCTTTCAATTCTGGTTTCCTTGGTGTGTATGCCCAGCAGTGGGATTGCTGGATCATAAGGCAGTTCTATTTCCAGTTTTTAAAGGAATCTCCACACTGTTCTCCATAGTGGCTGTACTAGTTTGCATTACCACCAACAGTGTAAGAGGGTTCCTTTTTCTCCACACCCCGTCCAGCATTTATTGCTTGTAGACTTTTGGATTGCAGCCATTCTGACTGGAGTGAAATGGTACCTCATTGTGGTTTTGATTTGCATTTCTCTGATAATGAGTGATGTTGAGCATCTTTTCATGTGTTTGTCATCCATCTGTATGTCTTCTTTGGAGAAATGTCTATATAGTTCTTTGGCCCATTTTTTGATTGGGTTGTTTATTTTTCTGGAACTGAGCTGCAGGAGTTGCTTGTATATTTTTGAGATTAGTTGTTTGTCAGTTGCTTCATTTGCTATCATTCTCTCCCATTCTGAAGGCTGTCTTTTCACCTTGCTTATAGTTTCCTTTGTTGTGCAGAAGCTTTTAAGTTTAATTAGGTCCCATTTGTTTATTTTTGCTTTTATTTCCAATATTCTGGGAGGTGGGTCATAGAGGATCCTGCTGTGATGTATGTTGGAGAGTGTTTTGCCTATGTTCTCCTCTAGGAGTTTTATAGTTTCTGGTCTTACATAAACCCTAGTGAAAGAAATCAAAGAGGACATTAATAGATGGAGAAATATACCATGTTCATGCATCATAAGAATCAACATAGTGAAAATGAGTATACTATGCAAAGCAATCTATAGATTCCATGCAATCCCTATCAAGCTACCGATGCTATTTTTCACAGAGCTAGAACAAATAACTTCTCAATTTGTATGGAAATACAAAAAACCTCGAATAGCCAAAGCAATCTTGAGAAAGAAGAATGGAACTGGAGGAATCAACCTGCCTGACTTCAGGTTCTACTACAAAGCCACAGTCATCAAGACAGTATGGTACTGGCACAAAGACAGAAATATAGATCAGTGGAACAAAATAGAAAGCCCAGAGATAAATCCATGCACCTATGGCCACCTTATCTTTGACAAAGGAGGCAAGAATATACAGTGGATTAAAGACAATCTCTTTAACAAGTGGTGCTGGGAAAACTGATCAACGACTTGTAAAAGAATGAAACTAGAACACTTTCTAACACCATACACAAAAATAAACTTGAAATGGATTAAAGATCTAAACGTAAGACAGAATACTTTTAGAGGTAACATCAGTTTAATTGGAGAAGGAAATGGCAGCCCACTCCACTGTTCTTGCCTGGAGAATCCCATGGACAGAGGAACTTGGCAGGCTACAGTCCATGGTGTCGCAAGAGTTGGGCACGATTTAGTGACTAAACCACCACCACAACCAGTTTAATGGTCACATCTTAAAGAGGGTATTTTCAACGGAGAGGGACAAAGCCACTTTTGTTTTGGCAGTTACTGGCATTTGATGAACACACACACACACATACACGTTTGCACATCATTTATTGGATATCTCTTATACTTCACAGGGTTTCTCTGGTGGCTCAGACTATGAAGAATCCGCCTGCAATGCAGAAGACCTGGGCTTGATCCCTGTGTTAGGAAGATCCCCTGGAGGAGGGTGTGGCAATCCACTCCAGTATTCTTGCCTGGAGAATCCCCATGGACAGAGAAGCCTGCGGGCTACAAAAAATCAGACACAACTGAGCGACTAACACACACACACACACACACACACACACACACTTATACTTCAGCCTCCTAAGTTACTTTCCAAATAAAAGGGTGTCTGGAGAGGAAAGCCTTGATCTGGTTGCTTTGGTTCATGCTATCCAGGTTGCTCCAAAAATGGAGATAATCAGGATACAAGTAATGATTTTGTTTTATAAGTATATAATTTTATTCATGCTTCCCACCCTCAGGCATATATGATGGTACTGTAATTTGTGAATCTTTAAGGATCACAATTCTTCCTCTTCTTCCCTGATGGGATCAGTGAAAGGCCCTTAGTAATATGAAAAAGGAAAGATGGAACACAGGAAGGCATACCATGAGGAGCATGTCACTGTGGACTGATTCTGCCCTGCTTTTTTCAGGGGTCACAACAACGCATAGTATTAATCTGACTGAAGAAAAAATTTTCTATCCTCCTCATCCATGAGACCAAGAATGTCTGAATATAGAAACTTTAACCTCTATCCCATCATTCTTTTCTCTGTGTTATTTAAGTTACTTAATCTTTTGTTAATTATTGTTATTATTATTATTTTTACTGTCTTCCTAAGTTTAACATTTCCTTAGGACAACACAAACTAAGCTCTATAAGTTTAACATTGGTGTTGAGGTTTCTCACTTAACAGTGATTTATCTTTCCTGATGACAGTCTTTACTGTCATCTTTACTCTCATGTTTTCAATTAAAGAAGAGACTAAAACAGAAAGAAGGTCAATAAGAAGTTCCTGAATAACAGGGATCCCAGGAGGAGTTTGGGCTTGAGTCTTTGAGACTGAGACACTTTATGCTAATGTGGTTAATTAAAGTGAGTTTCTCCTAGTGAAAAATTTTATCATCAACTTAAAAGAGAATTTTACCCCAAAGTGGGATCAAAAGCTGTTGTCCCAATGGTTTTCTAAAGTTGAACCATGTGTAGCACATGTCTGATGTTGATACTGATCGAAAAAGACCTCTGTCTAATCAACATATCAGAACACTAGATGAGTAGCTCAAGGTCAAAACTAAAATAAAACTTTCAATCACAACCTTGTAAGAAAGACTAACTATTTTCACTATGAAGATTTCAGGTAAAATTTTGGCCTTGGTCTAAAGGAGTGAAAGGAAACATCTAATTAAGTCTTATTAGAGATTAAAATACAAAACTGAAGGGCAGGGAATTTTTATGGTGTGATGACAATTACAAAGTTATGAAATGTGAAGTGGTCACACACTTTAGCAGCATATGACAACAGATTGATTGATTCCCAATTCACATATGACTTTTACTTCCTGGTGTTTTTCTGAACTATATATCCATATGCTTCGCTGATATATATCTTTGCACTCTTGCATGTTATTTAAAGTGACAATGTTTCTGGTGAATTTGAGGTTCTTGCTTTGTCATGAAAGAATTCAGAGATGAAGTGATAGGTAAGAAGTGGATTTATAGGGAGAGAAACACACTTCACAGACAGAGTGTAGGCTATCTCAGAAGGAGACAGAGTACAAGAGTCCTGAAATATGGGGTGGTTAGTTTTTACAGGCTGAGTAATCTCATAGACTAATAGGTGGGAGGATTATTCCAATTATTTTGGGAGAAGGGTTGGGGATTTTCAGAAATTGGGCTACAGCTCACTTTTTGACCTTTCATAGTTGGCCTCAGAACTGTCATGGTGGGAATCTACTGCCATCTTGGACCTAGTTGGTTCTAAGCAATCTTTGTCATGTCCTATGTACCGGTGGCTCAGCAGTAAAGAATCCACCTGCCAATGCAGGAGGTGCAAGAGACATGGGTTCAGTTCCTGGGTTGGGAAGATCCCTTGGAGAAGGAAATGGCAACCCACTCCAGCATTCTTGCCAGGAAAATCACATGGACAGAGCATTCTGACAGACTCCAGAGTCGGAAACAACTTAGCAACTAAGCAACAACAACAACAACAACAACAATGGCTATGTCATTCTTTTAAAGGTTGTGCACTAACCCCTTCCCTTCTGTTTCAACAGTATCTGTGAATATCACTGATGCTGAGTTGAGTATTGTCTTAGGTTAGGGGTTCCCTGAGAAAGATTCTGAGATTTGCCTGCAGGAGACTTGTGCAAGGATGTTCTTGTAACTGAGCAGGACCCTATGGGGCCTCCCTAGAACAAGCCTTCCCCCAATATCCTCTGCTTTAGCTCCTCTATTTAGTACCCAGATAATAGTATTTGAGGCACATTTCCTGAGCTGTTATGCAGATGTGAAATCCCCTCTCCTCTCACAAATGGAAGATGTTAACTGCTCGATGGCCATAAGCACATAGCCCTAGGCCTTCTGGAGCCTAAGAGCTGATAATGTTACCCACATGACACAACCTGCTACCCCAACATCAGCCAGTCAGAGAATTGTGCACAAGCTGATCACATACCCTCCAAACCCCACCCCACTCCCCAGCTTTTAAAAGTGCTTTGTGGAAACCCTTGGGGAGTTCAGGACCTTTTAGAACAAGAGCCACCTTGTCTCTTTACATTGCCCTGCAATAAACCTTTCTCTGCTCCAAACTGATGTATCCATTTGTCTGGCTTCACTTTGCTTTGCGGATGGAGCTAGCCGAGCAGTCTGTGCCTGGTTGACCCCAGGCTGGTGGACTCCCTTCTCTGAGCCCCCAACAGCAGCCAGAGTACATTTGGTTCTGGGGGTTTTAGAAGGACTATCCCTGACAGGTGCTGGCTGCCCATGGCATGAAGTTGTTTGGAACCAAGAAACATCTGGAGCTGTGGTCCACATTTGGTATTGTTGGGTGAGTTGCTCTGTTGCAGCAAAAATCTAAATGAAGCTTTTTCTCTCTTGAGAACTAGAAAAGTAAGGGGAACAGTGAACAGGCTAGAGAAGAAACATAATCAGGCCTGAAAAGGTTAATCACTTCTAGTTTCATTTTAACCGTTGCTAATCTGTGGTGTTTGTCACTAGATTTGTCCTTCATGAAGCTAAACTATCACCTCCTCCTAATACTATGTCAACTGTATCTTGCACCTGGTGTTTGCTCTCCTTTCTCTCTCTTGTAGCAATTCACCCCCTATAACTGTTTGTATTTCAGAAATAAGGTTTCAGGCTCTTAACCCAGAGACAAACAGACCCAGTTACTGGGCTGCCAGATGCCAGTTGTGACTGTTTTGAAATAAGGCAGGAAGAGGAAGAATACAAGAACTTCATTACTTTGAGCTATATGATCTGCCTTAGACCACGAGACCCAGGATACATAACATCTCTCAATGCCCCTAGGAAGTGGGCATAGTTCTTGAGTCACTAGCCTGTTTTTTTCTCTCCCCTTGTTCAGGAGACAGAATAAAAGCCACTCTTTCTATTTCCTCCAAATCTGTCTCTGCATTTCTATTTGACATTGGGCAGGGAGCCAAGATTGGCTTGCACAGGCTGGGGATTCTCTGCACTCCATTTGGGAGGCTTCCTTTGCAGTGAGTGAGTCACTCCATCCACTCTTTTGAGAGCTGGGCCGATTTATTTGGAGGCCTCCATCTGGGAGTGGAAATGGGCATTCTAGACTACACCTTCTCTGATTTTCTGTCTGTGTCAGCATAGCTTAGTTGTTGTTTGTGTTTTTCTGTGTATTATGTTGGGGTGGAGACCTCCATTTGCTTGAGGGTATGTCACTCTCCTGAGTACAACCAGGAAAAATTTCCCCTCTCAATTTGGGCTCTCCCTCTATGAGACTAGCCAGTTTGTTGATTGGGGTACCCTGTTGGAGAGGGAAACTGTTGCAGGACTCTACCCATTTTGAGAACGGATTCATTTGCTTCTGTTTTGTGTGCATTTATGTTGGAATTTGTACTTTTAATTGCTATTTGCTTGATATTTAATAATACTGGTCATGAATAATTAAGTGTGGATGATCAGAGCTCTGTTCCATCTTACAGTCCCCTGGGGTACTTTTGCAAAACTGAGAGATCTTTAGCTATGATCTTTCACTAAATGAAAGAAAATACCTCAGTACTCCCGGAGATCTGGAGAGTAAAGTCCCTTGATGGCTCTGCTATTTTATCGAGGTGTGCCTTTTGCAATTGCTTTTATCTTGGGGGTATATGTATGTATATGTGAATAGTGTCTTGGTACCTATGTCCAAATCCCTTCCTGATTTGCTTCAAGGGGTGCAAACTAATGTGAGAGGATGATATGTACTATTTTTTGTCTATTACTGTTATTTGTTTGTTTGAACTGAGGTGGATATTTGGGAATGGGAAAAAAGAAAGTTCCCTGAAAATAGCCCAAGATGACTGGATTTTGTATAAGCAGATACAAGAAAAATCTGAGATGTAAATGATCTACTTGGGTTCTCTGGAGCTCACTTAATCAATCTGAGTTGCTTGGACTTGAAGAGTATCTATGGCAAATTTGTTAGCAAGAAACATAACTTGGTATGATGAAATTTTTATGAGTGAACTAAATGCAAATGTGATAAGAGCTTTTAGGTAAACTCTATAGTAATAATTATGTTCTAAAAATTATCTAAAATAGCCTCTCGATTTTGATAACAGTTATTTGCCTCTTGGTTTTCACAAAAGTTCCCTGGAGAAGGAAATGGCAGCTCACTCCAGTCCTCTTGCCTGGAAAATCCCGTGGATGGAGGAGCCTGGTAGGCTGCAGTCCATGGGGTGGCCAAGAGTTGGACAAAACCGAGCGGCTTCACCTTCATTTTCACTTTTCACTAAAGTTAAGGTTTTAATAGGGATTTTCATTTAAATATGTAATTAAAGTTACTGAATAAAACATTTCACTACACAGTAGGAAATTGGGATATATGTTTTGAGTAAAAAGGAGTTGTGTGCATGGTCAGGCTGAGACTAAACTTAATTGGTCAAATGGATTCTGTTATTAAAATTAGACTGGTGAAGGACTAGATTTTATTTCTCTCTGCTAAGAGAACCAGTGTACAAGAATGCTGCTTTTGATAATAGATTGTGTGAACTTTCTTGCCTTTAACTGATCTCTGTGTGCTCAGTCACTTCAGTCCGACTCTTTGTGACCCCTGGACTGTAGCCCACCAGGCTCCTCCATCTGTGGAATTTCCCAGTCAAGAATACTGGAGTGGGTTGCCACGCCCTTCTCCAGGGGCTCTTCCTGACCCAGGGATTGAACCTGTGACTCCTGTGTCTCCTGGATTGCTGGCAGATTCTTCATCCACTGAGTCACCAATGAGGGTTTAACTGATCTATATTTCTTTTTAAATATTCACAGTGACCTATGTATGATTCTATCTGACCAAATGTTTTTTCTTTTTTAACTTTATGATAATTTTGATGAAAAGTGAAAGTCGCTCAGTCATGTCTGACTCTTTGTGACCCCATGAACTATACAGTCCATGAAATTCTCCAGGCCAGAATACTGGAGTGGGTAAGCCTTTCCCTTCTCCAGGGGATCTTCCCAACCCAGGGGTCGAACCCAGGTCTCCCACATTGCAGGCGGATTCTTTACCAGCCGAGGCACAAGGGAAGCCCAAGAATACAGGAGTGGGTAGTTTATCCCTTCTCCAGTGGATCTTCCCAACTGAAGAATTGAACCGGGGTCTCCTGCACTGTAGGAGGATTCTTTACCAGCTGAGCTATGAGGGAACTTCCTATCAAATTCTAATTAAAGTTCTTTTGATCTCAGCTGCAGTGCAGGAGACCTGACTTTGATCTCTGGGTTGGGAAAATCCCCTGGAGAAGTGCATGGAAACACCCTCCAGTATTCTTGCATGGAGAATCCCATGGACAGAGGAGCCTGGTGAGCTACAGTCCAGAAGGTTGTAAAGAGTCAGACATGACTGAGTGACTAAGCACAGCACACACAGCTTTGGCATGCTTCAGCGGGCCTCTGAGGCACCTCAGGGAGAAAAAAAAAAAAAATATATATATATATATATATATATATATTACTATTAAACTGACTAGAATTTGTGGGTATTCTAAATTACACAGAAAGCATTGTCAAATGAGTGATAAGCCTCCTCAGATTATACTATATGAATCAGTTCAATTCAGTTGCTCAGTCATGTCCGACTCTTTGTGACCCCATGAATCGCAGCATGCCAGGCCTCCCTGTCCATCACCAACTCCCAGAGTTCAGCCAAACTCATGTCCATCGAGTCGGTGATGCCATCCAGCCATCTCATCCTCTGTCATCCCCTTCTCCTTTGGCCCTCAATTCCTCCCAGCATCACAGTCTTTTCCAATGAGTCAACTCTTCACATGAGGTGGCCAAAGTACTGGAGTTTCAGCTTTAGCATCAGTCCTTCCAATGAACACCCAGGACTGATCTCCTTTAGAATGGACTGGTTGGATCTCCTTGCAGTCCAAGGGACTCTCAAGAGTCTTCTTCGACACCACAGTTCAAAAGCATCAATTCTTTGGCACTCAGCTTTCTTCACAGTCCAACTCTCACATCCAGACATGACCACTGGAAAAATCATAGCCTTGACTAGACAGACCTTTGTTGGCAAAGTAATGTCTCTGCTTTTGAATATGCTATCTAGGTTGGTCATAACTTTCCTTCCAAGGAGTAAGCATCTTTTAATTTCATGGCTGCAATCACCATCTGCAGTGATTTTGGAGCCCAGAAAAATAAAGTCTGACACTGTTTCCACTGTTTCCCCATCTATTTGCCATGAAGTGATGGGACCAGATGCCATGATCTTAGTTTTCTGAATGTTGAGCTTTAAGCCAACTTTTCACTCTCCTCTTTTACTTTCATCAAGAGGTTTTTTAGTTCCTCTTCGCTTTCTGCCATAAGGGTGGTGTCATCTGCATATCTGAGTTTACTGATATTTCTCCCGGCAATCTTGGTTCCAGCTTCTGCTTCTTCCAGCCCTGCATTTCTCATGATGTACTCTGCATAGAAGTTAAATAAGTAGGGTGGCAATATATAGCCTTGATGTACTCCTTTTCCTATTTGGGATCAGTCTGTTGTTCCATGTCCAGTTCTAACTGCTGCTTCCTGACCTGCATATAGGTTTCTCAAGAGGCAGGTCAGGTGGTCTGGTATTCCCATCTCTTGAAGAATTTTCCACAGTTTATTGTGAAATGTTATTAATATAAGCAATCTAGAACTTTTATAAAGTTTCTGAAATTTGGATATGTCTTGGTATTATTTTTTACTTTTAGTTGTTATTTTAAAATGCTGTATGTCACAACAACATGGATAAGCTTCTTTGCCAAAAATCAGATCTTTAACCTTGCCTTTTTAAGAACTTTATCATTCATAGGTAGCTAAGGTGATACTTTGCAAAACTACCACATCTTCAAGAAGAGTCATTGAAAGAACATTTTTACAAAAACATATTTCTGATAACTTTTAAAATATTATTGCTAAACTAGGTAAGATATTTTAAAAGTCTAATGGAAAGAGGGTTATTTTTTACATGTGGTGTATGGGAATCATATAATTAACAAATGTGCATCCAAGTCTTACTAGATTCCAGTCCCAGTGATGATTTTTTTTTCTTTCATTTTTTAGACAGGATAGATTCAATTTCTACCCCTATAGAGTTTATATCTCAGTGAAGAAGGCAGATATTAGGCCTCATAAAGCAATATGATGAGAGTGACAATACTGACATTAATAATAATGTACAGTGTTTGCCAAGTGTTTTTTGTCTTTTGTGTCTTTCACTTCACTTCATGCTTTAAATGTGTGAACTCAATTTTCACAGCACCAACATGGACCGTGGTCCTACTGGTCCACAGTAGGGTAAGAGATATTTCCAAGCTCACACAGGTATTGGAGTAGGGATTTTAAATTTGTGCAGAACCAGAGCACAGGCACTTCTTTGCACAATGTTAATATATAGGAAATCCTAAGTTTCATGGGGATTGGCAGTAGGATTACATAACCCAGATTTAGGCTGGGAGGACTTGAAAATAATTTTTGAGGAAGTAAAATATAAAGAAAGACCTGGATGTGAATAGGAATGAGCTAAATGAAGGATAAGGAGGAAATGGAGGGGAGGTATGATAAGGGTAGCCTGAGCTTAGTCTATTGGGGCAGAGAGATATGGGGGAATGCCTGACCACAGAGCATTCTGGATAAGATGGCCAGGAAGAGAATAGAAACCTGTCCACACACCACAAAGGGCCTGTCTTCATGAGACAGGAAGAGGAGGAGGCACTGAGAATACAGGGGAAAGAATATGATTCAGAAGTTGGAAGAGCATTAGGATCAGTTCTCAAGTTTTTATTGTTGCCTCAGCCATGTTGTATTTTTACCTACTCTGTTTCAGTTTATTGTGACCCAACATAAGAGATCAAACCAGACTAAAGTTATGGAATGAGGGATAAAATTTGGAGGAAATGAATAATTACCTAATACCTGATTCTACAAGGGTCTGCTGGGTCTGAACCCTACCCTTCTTGAAATGTGCTCTGCCTTGTCTTCCAGAACCCCATTAACTGTTGCTTCTTTTCCATTCTGCCCTGACTTTCTTTGTCAGTTCTGTTTGCTGACCCTTCCTCTTCTGCTCAGCTACTTCCTGTCTGAGCTCCCTATGGCTCGAAGGCTTACTCTTTCCCCACTCAGCATGCCCTGACTATCTCATCCTGTTCTAGAGGATCAACTGTCATCTGTATTCTGACTCTGTTCACGTTATTATCTAGAGTTCTGACTTTTCATCTAAGCTCCAGGGTCATATATTCAATTAAGCATCTCCATTTATATCTCACAGGAACCTCAAGTTCAACACTTCAAGCATTAAAATTACATCTCTTCACCTATTCTGATGTACTCCTCCTCCAGTGCTCCCGTTCTCTGTAATGGGCCCATCATTTATTCACCTACGATCTTGAGCTAGAAATCTGTGAATGATGTGGCTCCTATGTCTTTTGAATGGGTTTACAGTATAAACCCATTTTTGTCATATTCATGGCTACCCAACATCTTTTAAACAATCCACTTGTAGCAATTCACACCTTCTAACTCAGAAGTCAAACTCTCAAGTTCTCTTGAAATCCAGCTGGGTACATGTGGCATAGGTTTGCCCTATCACCTGCTTCCAAGTGAGGTTTGATTTAGAAGTCATCAGCAGAAGAACCAAGATATACATGGGGCTTTGGTCTGGTGGATACAGCTGGTGTCAAATATGTGAGGGTATTAGGTAACAGCAGCAATCACAAGGTCAAATTCCCTATTTGGAAGTGGCACTAGTACTGCAGATTTAGTGAATAAGGTGAAATCAGGTCTTGACATCTTGTATGCAGTAGCAGTGAAACAACAGACTGGTTCCAAATAGGAAAAGGAGTACGTCAAGGCTGTATATTGTCACCCTGCTTATTTAACTTATATGCAGAATACATCATGAGAAATGCTGGGCTGGAGGAAGCACAATCTGGGTCAAGATTGCCTGGAGAAAGATCAAGAACCTCAGATACCCAGATGACACCACCCTTATAGCAGAAAGCCAAGAAGAACTAAACAGCCTCTTGATGAAAGTGAAAGAAGAGAGTGAAAGTTGGCTTAAAGTTCAACATTCAGAAAACTAAGATCATGGCATCTGGTCCCATCACTTCATGGCAAACAGATAGGGAAATAGTGAAAACAGTGGCTGACTTTATTTTTTGGGCTCCAAAATCACTGCATATCACTGTGATTACAGCTATGAAATTAAAAGATGCTTACTCCTTGGAAAAAAATTTATGACCAACCTACATAGCATATTAAAAAGCAGAGACATTACTTTGTCAACAAAGGTCTGTCTAGTCAAGGCTATGGTTTTTCCAGTAGTCATGTATGGATGTGAGAGTTGGACTATAAAGAAAGCTGAGCACAGAAGAATTGATGCTTTTGAACTGTGGTGTTGGAGAAGACTCTTGAGAGTCCCTTGGACTGCAAGGAGATTCAACCAGTCTATCCTAAAGGAGATCAGTCCTAGGTGTTCATTGGAAGGACTGATGTTGAAGGTGAAACTCCAATACTTTGGCCACTTGAGCAAAGAGCTGACTCATTTGAAAAGACCCTGATGCTGGGAAAGATTGAGGGCAGGAGGAGAAGGGGATGACAGGGGATGAGATGGTTCGATGGCATCACCAACTCAATGGACATGTGTTTGGGTGGACTCCAGGAGTTGGTGATGGACAGGGAGGCCTGGTGTGCTGTGGTTCATGGGGTTGCAAAGAGTTGGACATGACTGAGCGACTGAACTGAACTGAACTGAATGCAGTGGCAGAAGTACTGAGCTTGCTCATTCAGAACAGTTTTGCTGCCTTGTTTGGAGTGTGTGAATGTGGATGGGATGAGGAGGTATGAACCATGGTGGAATTTTTTTGTGTGAGGTTAGACTTATTTATTTATTTACTTTACACTATTGTATTGGTTTTGCCATATGTTGACTTGAATCCACCATGGGTGTACATGTGTTCCCCATCCCAGACCCCGCTCCCACCCCCTCCCATCCCTCTGGGTTATCCCAGTGGACCAGCCCCGAGCACCCTGTATCATGCATCGAACCTGGACTGGCAATTTGTTTCACATATGATAATTTATTTGTTTCAATGCCATTCTCCCAAATCATCCCACCCTCTCCCTCTCCTACAGAGTCCAAAAGACTGTTCTATACATCTGTGTCTCTTTTGCTGTTTCACATACAGGGTTATCATTTCCATCTTTCTAAATCCCTATATATGTGTTAGTATACTGTATTGGTGTTTTTCTTTCTGGCTTACTTCACTCTGTATAATAGGCTCCAGTTTCATCCACCTCATTAGAACTGATTCAAATGCATTCTTTTTAATGGCTGAGTAATATTCCATTGTGTATATGTACCACAGCTTTCTTATCCATTCATCTGCTGATGGGCATCTAGGTTGTTTCCATGTCCTGGCTGTTATAAACATTGCTGTGATGAACATTGGGGTACACGTGTCTCTTTCAATTCTGGTTTCCTCGGTGTGTATGCCCAGTAGTGGGTTTGGTGGGTCATATGGCAGCTCTATTTCCAGTTTTTTAAGGACTCTCCACACTGTTCTCCATAGTGGCTGTACTAGTTTGCATTCCCACAAACAGTGTAAGAGGGTTCCCTTTTCTCCACACCCTGTCCAGCATTTATTACTTGTAAACTTTTGGATAGCAGCCATTCTGACTGGCGTGAAATGGTACCTCATTGTGGTTTTGATTTGCATTTCTCTAGTAATGAGTGATGTTGAGCATCTTTTCATGTGTTTGTTAGCCATCTGTATGTCTTCTTTGGAGAAATGTCTGTTTAGTTCTTTGGCCCACCTTTTGATTGGGTTGTTTATTTTTCTGGATTGAGCTTCAGGAATTGCTTGTATATTTTTGAGATTAATTCTTTGTCAGTTGCTTCATTTGCTATTATTTTCTCTCATTCTGAAGGCTGTCATTTCACCTTGCTTATAGATTCCTTTGTTGTGCAGAAGGTTTTAATTTTAATTACATCCCATTTGTTTATTTTTGCTTTTATTTCCAATATTCTGGGAGGTGGGGCATAGAGGATCCTGCTGTGGTTTATGTGTGAGTTTAGACTTAAAAAGTTTTTTAAAATTTATTTAGGCTGCACTGAGTCTTCGTTGCTGCATGTGGGATTTTTCCTAGTTGCAGCAAGGAGGGGCTTCTTTCTCTTCATTGAGGTCTGCAGCTTTCTTGTTGCAATAACTTCTCCTATTGAAAAGCACAGTCTCTATAGGGTGCAGGGGCTTCACTTGTTGCTGCACGCAGACTCAGTACTTGTGGCAAAGGAATGGGCTAAGTTCCCCTGCTTCATGTGGAGGGATTGAACCCTTGTCCCCTGCATTGCCAGGTGAATTCTTAGCCACTGGACCACCAGGGAAGTCCTGAGTTTAGACTTGATTTTGCTCCTTCAGCTTTTACACAGATCAGAGAGATTAATATCCTTTACTGAAACCCATTTGATTCACTAAATCATTACATTATACAGCAAACTGGGAAAAAAAAAAAAAAAAAAAAACAGAAAACACTAGTTACAATTTCCGGTAAGGATCTTGAACAGTCTGAGGTTGTTGCTTCCTCTCCGGTAGAATGTTTATCTCTGTGTTGAGCTGTGTGAAAAATGAAGTGTGGTGAGAAAGGCCTAGAAAGGGTGGATGTGGGTGAATGTGGGTGTTCAGTTCAGTTCAGTTCAGTTGCTCAATCATCTCCAACTCTTTGCGACCCTATGAATTGCAGCACTCCAGGCCTCCCTATCCATCACCAACTCCCGGAGTTCACCCAAACTCATGTCCATCGAGTCGGTGATGCCATCCAGCCATCTCATCCTCTGTCATACCCTTCTCCTCCTGTCCCCAATCCCTCCTAGCATCAGAGTCTTTTCCAATGAGTCAAGTCTTCGCATGAGGTGGCCAAAGTATTGGAGTTTCAGCTTTAGCATCACTCCTTCCAAAGAACACCCAGGACTGATCTCCTTTAGAACAGACTGGTTGGGTCTCCTTGCAGTCCAAGGGATTCTCAAGAGTCTTCTCCAACACCATAGTTCAAAATAATCAATTCTTTGGCACTCAGCTTTCTTCACAGTCCAACTCTCACATCCATACATGACCACTGGAAAAACCATAGCCTTAACTAGACGGACCTTTGTTGGCAAGGTAATGTCTCTGCTTTTGAATATGCTATCTAGGTTGGTCATAACTTTCCTTCCAAGGAGTAAGCGTCTTTTAATTTCATGGCTGCAGTCACCATTTTTAGTGATTTTGGAGCCCAAGAAAATAAAGTCTGTCACTGTTTCCATTGTTTCCCCATATATTTGCCATGAAGTGATGGAACTGGATGCCATGATCTTTGTTTTTGGTATATTGAGTTTTAAGCCAGCCTTTTCACTCTCCTCTTTCACTTTCATCAAGAGGCTTTTTAGTTCCTCTTTGCTTTCTGTCATAAGAGTGGTGTCACCTGCTTATCTGAAGTTATTGATATATCTCTTGGCAGTCTTGATTCCAGCTTGTGCTTCATCCAGTCTGGCATTTCATATGATATACTCTGCATATAATTTAAATAAGCAGAGTGACAATATACAGCCTTGCTGTACTCCTTTCCCAATTTGGAACCAGTCTGTGTTCCACGTCTGTTTCTAACTGTTGCTTCTCATCCCACATACAGGTGTCACAGGAGGCAGGCAAGGTGGTCTGGTATTCCCATCTTTTAAAAATTTTTCCATAGTTTGTTGTCCTTGAGCAGTTGCATTAACCTTTTTCAATTTCAGTTCCCTTATTGATGAGATGTAGTTAATGTTTAATGTCTTTACCACATAGTATGTTGTGAAGTTACTTGAGAAACTATTTGGAAGGCCCTAGGACTAGATGGGGAAACAGTGGAAACAGTGTCAGACTTGATTTTTCTGGGCTCCAAAATCACTGCAGATGGTGATTGCAGCCATGAAATTAAAAGACGCTTACTCCTTGGAAGGAAAGTTATGACCAACCTAGACAGCATATTCAAAAGCAGAGACATTACTTTGCCAACAAAGGTCCGTCTAGTCAAGGCTGTGGTTTTTCCTGTGGTCATGTATGGATGTGAGAGTTGGACTGTGAAGAAGGCTGAGTGCCAAAGAATTGATGCTTTTGAACTGTGGTGTTGGAGAAGACTCTTGAGAGTCCCTTGGACTGCAAGGAGATGCAACCAGTCCATTCTGAAGGAGATCAGCCCTGGGATTTCTTTTGAAGGAATGATACTAAAGCTGAAACTCCAGTACTTTGGCCACCTCATGGAAAGAGTTGACTCATTGGAAAAAACTCTGATGCTGGGAGGGATTGGGGGCAGGAGGAGAAGGGCACGACAGAGGATGAGATGGCTGGATGGCATCACTGACTTGATGGACGTGAGTCTGAGTGAACTCCAGGAGTTGGTGATGGACAGGGAGGCCTGGCGTGCTGTGATTCATGGGGTCACAAAGAGTCGGACATGACTGAATGACTGAACTGAACTGAACTGAGGACTTAGTGGCTAGAGATAAAGTTTAGCTCTCTGTGCCAGAGGCAATCAGAGACTCCAGGATATATATGGCTTATTGACTACTTATTGTAGATAGTCTTTGGAATTGACTATTTTATTCTGTTGACCCGGGATTCCATTTTTTGTATTCCCTCTTACTAAAATATAATTCTTTCTCATAAGACCATTCCAGTGTCTTTTTCCTTAATGGAAGCTTCCCAAATTCTCTTAGTTGTAAGTAATTAAATCTACTTCTGAAATAGTAAGTAATTAAATCTACTTCTGAAATATTATTATGTCTTAATGTAAGTTGTGTTTGAAATTTTGTGTAAAATTAGTAGATCCTTAGGATGAGCGAGTGGGAAGGTACTATAATCAGCATCTAGTAGAGCCCATTATGTTTTAGTTTAATCTTTAAAAAAAATTTGTTATTTTTTAAATTGAAGTATAGTTGATTTTTACTTCTTCTAGTCAAGTTCGACAGTCTTCTCAGCGCTCTGCCAGGGCCGTGGGCCGACCCCGGTGGGGCCGATCCGAGGGCCTCACTAAACCATCCAATCGGTAGTAGCGATGGGCGGTGTATACAAAGGGCAGGGACTTAATCAACGCAAGCTTATGACCCGCACTTACTGGGAATTCCTCGTTCATGGGGAATAATTGTAATCCCCGATCCCATCACGAATGAGGTTCAACGGGTTACCAGCGCCTGCTGGCGTAGGGTAGGCCCACGCTGAGCCAGTCAGTGTAGCGTGTGTGCAGCCCCGGACATCTAAGGGCATCACAGACCTGTTATTGCTCAATCTCGGGTGGCTGAACACCACTTGTCCCTCTAAGAAGTTGGGGAACGCCGACCGCTCGGGGGTCGCGTAACTAGTTAGCATGCCAGAGTCTCGTTCGTTATCGGAATTAACCAGACAAATCGCTCCACCAACTAAGAAAGGCCTGATGTTCAAGCTGGTTTTAGAAAAGGCAGAGGAACCAGAGATCAAATTGCCAACATCCGATGGATCATGGAAAAAGCAAGAGAGTTCCAGAAAAACATCTATTTCTGCGTTATTGACTATGCCAAAGCCTTTGACTGTGTGGATCATAATAAACTATGGAAAATTCTGAAAGAGATGGGAATACCAGACCACCTGATCTGCCTCTTGAGAAATTTGTATGCAGGTCAGGAAGCAACAGTTAGAACTGGACATGGAACAACAGACTGGTTCCAAATAGGAAAAGGAGTTCATCAAGGCTGTATATTGTCACCCTGTTTATTTACCTTATATGCAGAGTACATCATGAGAAACGCTGGGCTGGAAGAAACACAAGCTGGAATCAAGATTGCTGGGAGAAATATCAATAACCTCAGATATGCAGATGACACCACCCTTATGGCAGAAAGTGAAGAGGAACTCAAAAGCCTCTTGATGAAAGTGAAAGTGGAGAGTGAAAAAGTTGGCTTAAAGCTCAACATTCAGAAAACGAAGATCATGGCATCTGGTCCCACCACTTCATGGGAAATAGATGGGGAAACAGTGGAAACAGTGTCAGACTTTATTTTTCTGGGCTCCAAAATCACTGCAGATGGTGATTGCAGCCATGAAATTAAAAGACGCTTACTCCTTGGAAGGAAGGTTATGACCAACCTAGATAGCATATTCAAAAGCAGAGACATTACTTTGCCAACAAAGGTTCATCTAGTTAAGGCTATGGTTTTTCCTGTGGTCATGTATGGATGTGAGAGTTGGACTGTGAAGAAGGCTGAGCACCGAAGAATGATGCTTTTGAACTGTGGTGTTGGAGAAGACTCTCGAGTGTCCCTTGGACTGCAAGGAGATCCAACCAGTCCATTCTGAAGGAGATCAGCCCTGAGAGTTCTTTGGAAGGAATGATGCTAAAGCTGAAACTCCAATACTCTGGCCACCTCATGCGAAGAGTTGACTCATTGGAAAAGACTGTGATGCTGGGAGGGATGGGGGCAGGAGGAGAAGGGGACGACAGAGGATGAGATGGCTGGATGGCATCACCGACTTGATGGACATGAGTCTGAGTGAACTCTGGGAGTTGGTGATGGACAGGGAGGCCTGGCGTGCTGCGATTCATGGGGTCGCAAAGAGTCGGACACGACTGAGCAACTTATCTGATCTGATCTGATAGTTGACTTACATTGTTGCACCAAACTCTGCTGTATAGCAAAGTGACTCAGTTATATACAAATAGAAATTCTTTTTAATATTCTTTTCCATAAACAAGAATGAAATAATGTCATCTGTAGCAACATGGATGCAACTAGAGAATATCATATTAAGTGAAGTTAATTTAATCTTTCTTGTCATCAAATGAATGTTACTATGGATCAGATTTCAAACAGTGTTACAGGATGATAAAAAGAATTATGATAGATAGCATTCTTTAGATGGGTTGATACTGAGTCCATGGGCCCAGTCACATAGTCACCCTGGTCCTGGAATTTGTAGCCATTTGGGATTTATGTCCATTCACACAAGTCAGAAGGGGGATCTAGGGGAACTGACTAACTGATAACATGAGAGTCAGAGGGGCTGGTTTTCTTGATGTTGTCAAGAGGCCAACCTGCCTAAAAAACCAAACTGACCCAGTGTTAACTGGGTTAACAGTTAACCAATCCTATTCAAAAGCTATTAACAAGTCAAAAGGTATATAATGAGACGTCTTAAAGGGTGGAGAGGTCTCTTCCTACCCCTTTAAGATGTTTATGTCAGAAGTTGTCTCTGTAATTTCTAACTTCAAGTAAAACTGCTACTTTGCTGCAAAGACCTGAGTGACTGCTTTCCTTTGGTCCTGGAGTGAAATTTTTTTCCTTGTGAGACTGTGAACCAACACCAAATGTCTCCGAACACTAATCCTTGTATGTGATCTATTCCCTCCCCCCGCCCCACCCGAAACTTTAAGACTTGCTCTCTTCTTGGTGTTTTGTGATTTTAAAAATGGTGTGCTTTTATAAGCACATTCATCAAGCTAGATATTATTTCTTTGATTTTTTTTTTTTTTGTTCCATATTGTCTTGGTTCACTCTTGCTTGGCACCTATTATATATAACCATTTTGATCTGGTTCATATTCACCAAGGCATAAACTTCTACATTTCTCCTTTTCTCTGTCTCATCGTTTTTTAGGTATACACTGAAAAAGAACTCTTCAAATTTATCCTCTACCACTCTATTACATGTAAATTTGTTCTATCACATTTAAAAGACACATCTCTAAAAACTCTTCTGTTAATTAAAATTTTTTTTTTCACATTTGTTAGCATTATCTTTTTGTTTCAGTGATACAGTCTCTTCTCCTGTCTCTGGTGATTAAATATGTGTGTGTGTGTATGCAGTTTCCTTCTGTCTCCTCTGTTTCTTTCAAGTTCTTTTCTCTGAATGCTTTGTTCTTTGTCTTTCACTTTAGAGGTTTTTCTGAAGGTGATTCATATTTAAGAGTGGAAAGAGTTAAAAGTTACCTATTTTTGTAAAGAAGCTTAAGATTTAATCTCCTGGCAAACTTCAAGTGTACATTACAGTATTATTAGCTATAGTCACCATAGTGTATTTTAGATGCTTAAATATTACCTATTGTTAAATATTTTTTGAATTAAAAAAAATAAGACAGAAGAACTTTCTTCTAAGCATACAAAACCAAGAGAATGATTGGTTGTCTCTGTGAATATGTATGTACATGATGTATGCTAATGCATACATGTATGTGTATGTATATGTACATATGTGTGTGTTTGGGCCATAAAAGCCAAACCTAAAGGATGAGATGAATATTATTCAGCTGAATTGCCAAAGCCAAAGATTGATTTTAATCTGCAAATTGATTATTGTCATTTCCTCTAATATTGAATCCACTGAATTTCCAAGCCGATTGTGGCCATGGCATGAAATAACTAACTCCCCCCTCAGAGGAGTCTAGAATTTGTCTTGCTGTCATAGAACCAGTAACAAACATCTTAACTGTGCTGACATTTCCTCCTCCCTTCCTATCTCTCCTCTCTAACTGAATTATCTTGTTTTGTACAACTGAGTATCTGTCTCTGTTTCCATCCATAAGTTTCATCCTCCTGAGAGTGCAATTCTATAAACCTTAACTAGCTTGGCAAACTGAAGGGTTTTTAGCATTCCTTTGCTTCATGTATTAAAATGTCAAACTGCACAGTAAGAATTATTTCTGGAGTTATTTCTCCACTGATCTCCAGTAGCATATTGGGCACTTACCGACCTGGGGAGTTCATCTTCCAGTGTCCTATCATTTTGTCTGTTCATACTGTTCATGGGGTTCTCAAGGCAAGAATACTTAAGTGGTTTGCCATTCCCTTCTCCAGTGGACCACATTATGTCAGACCTCTCCACCATGACCCGTCTGTCTTGGGTGGCCCCACATGGCATCGTTTAGTTTCATTGAGTTAGACAAGGCTGTGGTCCATGTGATCAGATTGGCTAGTTTTCTGTGATTATGGTTTCAGTGTGTCTGCCCTCTGATGTCCTCTCACAACACCTACCATCTTGGAGCCAAGGCAAAAACAATACCCAGCTGTGGATGTAACTGGTGATAGAAGCAAGGTCCAATGCTGTAAAGAGAAATATTGCATAGGAACCTGGAATGTTAGGTCCATGAATCAAGGCAAATTGGAGGTGGTTAAACAGGAGATGGCAAGAGTGAATGTCGACATTCTAGGAATCAGCGAACTAAAATGGACTGGAATAGGCAAATTTAATTCAGATGATCATTATATCTACTACGGTGGGCAAGAATCCCTTAGAAGAAATGGAGTAGCCATCATGGGCAACAAAAGAGGCCAAAATGCAATACTTGGATGCAATCTCACGAACGACAGAGTAATCTCTGTTTGTTTCCAAGGCAAACCATTCAATATCACAGTAATCCAAGCCTATGCCCCAACCAGTAATGCTGAAGAAGCTGACATTGAACGGTTCTATGAAGACTACAAGACCTTTTAGAACTAACACCCAAAAAAAGATGTCCTTTGCATTATAGGGGACTGGGATGCAAAAGTAGGAAGTCAAGAAACACCTGGAGTAACAGGCAAATGTGGCCTTGGAATATGGAATGAAGCAGGGCAAAGACTAATAGAGTTTTGTCAAGAGAATGGACGGGTCATAGCAAATACTCTCTTCCAACAACACAAGAGAAGACTCTACACATGGACATCACCAGATGGTCAACACCATTATATTCTTTGCAGCCAAAGATGGAGAAGCTCTATACAGTCAGCAAAAACAAGACCGGGAGCTGACTGTGGCTCAGATCATGAACTCCTTATTGCCAAATTGAAGAAAGTAGGGAAAACCACTAGACCATTCAGGTATGACCTAAATCAAATCCCTTATGATTATACAGTGGAAGTGAGAAATAGATTTAAGGGACTAGATCTGATAGATAGAGTACCTGATGAACTATGGAAGGAGGTTCATAACATTGTACAGGAGACAGGGATCAAGACCATTCCCATGGAAAAGAAATGCAAAAAAGAAAAATGACTGTCTGAGGAGGCCTTACAAATAGCTGCGAAAAGAAGAGAAGTGAAAAGTAAAGGAGAAAAGGAAAGATAAAAGCATCTGAATGCAGATTTCCAAAGAATAACAATGAGAGATAAGAAAGCCTTCCTCAGTGATCAATGCATAGAAATAGAGGAAAACAACAGAATGGGAAAGACTAGAGATCTCTTCAAGAAAATTAGAGATACCAAGGGAACATTTCATGCAAAGATGGGCTCGATAAAGGACAGAAATGGTATGGACCTAACAGAAGCAGAAGATATTAAGAAGAGGTGGCAAGAATACACAGAAGAACTGTACAAAAAGATCTTCATGACCCATATAATCACACTGGTGTGATCACTCACCTAGGGCCAGACATCCTGGAATGTGAAGTCAAGTGGGCCTTGGAAAGCATCACTATGAACAAAGCTAGTGGAGGTGATGGAATTCCAGTTGAACTATTTCAAATCCTGAAAGATGATGCTGTGAAAGTGCTGCACTCAATATGCCAGCAAATTTGGAAAATCAGCTGTGGCCACAGGACTGGTAAAGGTCAGTTTTCATTCCAATCCCAAAGAAAGGCAATGCCAAAGAATGTTCAAACTACTGCACAATTGCACTTATCTCACACACTAGTAAAGTAATGCTTAAAATTCTGCAAGCCAGGCTTCAGCAATACATGAACCATGAACTTCCTATGTTCAAGCTGGTTTTAGAAAAAGCAGAGGAACCAGAGATCAAATTGCCAACATCCGATGGATCATGGAAAAAGCAAGAGAGTTCCAGAAAAACATCTATTTCTGCTTTATTGACTATGCCAAAGCCTTTGACTGTGTGGATCACAATAAACTGTGGGAAATTCTGAAAGAGATGGGAATACCAGACCACCTGACCTGCCTGTTGAGAAACCTATATGCAAGTCAGCAACTGTTAGAATTGGACATGGAACAACAGACTGGTTCCAAACAGGAAAAGGAGTACGTCAAAGCTGTATATTGTCACCCTGCTTATTTAACTTCTATGCAGAATACATCATGAGAAATGCTGGGCTGGAAGAAGCACAAGCTGGAATCAAGATTGCCGGGAGAAATATCAATAACCTCAGACATGCAGATGACACCACTCTTATAGCAGAAAGTGAAGAGGAACTAAAAAGTCTCTTGATGAAAATGAAAGAGGAAAGTGAAAAAGGTGGCTTAAAGCTCAACATTCAGAAAACGAAGATCATGGCATCTGGTCCCATACCTTCATGTGAAATAGATGGGGAAACAGTGGAAACAGTGTCAAACTTCATTTTTGGGGGCTCCAAAATCACTACAGATGGTGATTGCAGCCATGAAATTAAAGATGCTTACTCCTTGGAAGGAAAGTTATGACCAACCTAGATAGCATATTCAAAAGCAGAGACATTACTTTGCCAACAAAGGTCCGTCTAGTCAAGGCTATGGTTTTTCCAGTGGTCATGTATGGATGTGAGAGTTGGACTGTGAAGAAAGCTGAGCACCGAAGAATTGATGCTTTTGAGCTGTGGTGTTGGAAAAGACTCTTGAGAGTCTGTGCAGGGAGATCCAACCAGTCCATCCTAAAGGAGATCAGTCCTGGGTGTTCTTTAGAAGGACTGATACTAAAGCTGAAACTCCAATACTTTGGCCACCTCATGGAAAGAGTTGACTCATTGGAAAAGACTCTGATGCTGGGAGGGATTTGGGGCAGTAGGAGAAGGGGACGACAGAGGAGGAGATGGCTGGATGGCATCACCGACTCAATGAATGTGAGTTTGAGTGAACTCTGGGAGTTGGTGATGGACAGGGAGGCCTGGCGTGCTGCAATTCATGGTGTCTCAAAGCGTCGGACGGGACTTAGAAACTGAAGTGAACTGAACTAGGTCGGTCATAACTTTTTTCCCAATGAGTAGGCGTCTTTTAATATCATGGCTGCAGTCAGCATCTGCAGTGATTTTGGAAACCCCCGAAATATAGTCAGCCATATTTTCGATTGTTTCCCCATCTATTTCCCATGAAGTGATGGGACCAGATGTCATGACTTTAGTTTTCTGAATGTTGCGCTTTAACCCAACTTTTCCCTCACCTCTTTCACTCTCATCAAGAGGCTCTTTATTTCTTCTTGGCTTCCTGCCATAAGGGTGGTATCATCTGCATATCTGAGGTTATTGATATTTCTCCGGAAATCTTGATTCCAGGTTGTGCTTCCTCTCGCCCAGCATTTCTCATGATATATTTGGCATATAAGTTAAATAAGCAGGGTGACAGTATACAGCCTTGACGTACTCCTTTTCTGATTTGGAACCAGTCTATTGTTTTATTTCCAGTTCTGACTGTTGCTTCCTGACCTGCATACAGGTTTCTCACGAGGCAGGTCAGGTGATCTGGTATTCCCATCTCTTTCAGAATTTTCCACAATTTGTGGTGATCTTCACAGTCAAAGGCTTTGGCATAATTAATAATGCAGAAATAAATGTTTTTCTGGAAGTCTCTTGCTTTCTTGATGATCCAGCATATGTTAGCAATTTGATCTCTGGTTCCTCTGCTTTTTCTAAAACCAGCTTAAACATCTGGAATTCATGGTTCATGTATTATTGAAGCCTGGTGTGGAGAATTTTGAGCATTACTTGACTAGCGTGTGAGATGAGTGTAATGTGCAGTAGTTTGCACATTCTTTGGCATTGCCTTTCTTTGGGATTGGAATGAAAACTGACCTTTTTCCAGTCTTTTGGCCACTGCTGAGTTTTCCAACATTGCTGGCATTTTGAGTGCAGCAGTTTCACAGCATCGTGTTTTAGGATTTGAAATAGCTTCACTGGAATTCCATCACCTCCACTACCTTTGCTCATAGTGATACTTTCTAAGGCCCACTTGACTTCACATTCCAGGATGTCTGGCTCTAGGTGAGTGTGAGTGATCACGCCATCATGATTATCTGTGTCATGATGATCTTTTTTGAAAGGTTCTTTTGTGTATTCTTGCCACCTCTTCTTAATATCTTCTGCTTCTGTTAGGTCCATCCCATTTCTGTCCTTTACTGAGCCCATCTTTGCATGAAATATTCCCTTGGTATCTCTCATTTTCTTGAAGAGATCTCTAGTCTTTCCCTTTCTATTGTTTTCCTCCATTTCTTTGCACTGGTCACTGAGGAAGGCTTTCTCATCTCTCCTTGCTGTTTTTAAGAACTCTGCATTCAAATAGGTATGTCTTTCCTTTTCTCCTTTGCTTTTTGCTTCTCTTCTTTTCACAGCTATTTTAAGGCCTCCTCAGATAGCCATTGTGCTTTTTTGCATTTCTTTTTCTTAGAGGTGGTCTTGATCCCTGTCTCCTGTACAGTGTTATGTAACTCCAACCATAGTTCATCAGGCATTCTGTCTTTCAAATCTAGTCCCTTAAATCTATTTCTCCCTTCTACTGTATAATTGTAAGGGATTTGATTTAGGTCATACCTGAATGGTCTAGTGGTTTTCCCTACTTTCTTCAATTTAAGTCTGAATTTGGCAATAAGTTGTTTGTGGTCTGAGGCACAGTCAGCTCCCGGTTTTGTTTTTGCTGACTGTATAGAGCTTCTCCATCTTTGGCTGCAAAGAATATAATCAGTCTGATATTGACGTTGACCATCTGGTGATGTTCATGTGTAGAGTCTTCTCTTGTGTTGTTGGAAGAATGTGTTTGCTATGATCAGTCCGTTCTCTTAGCAAAACTTTATTAGCTTTTGCCCTGCTTCATTCCATATTCCAAGGCCAAATTTGCCTGTTACTCCAGGTGTTTCTTGACTTCCTACTTTTGCATTCCAGTCCCCTATAATGAAGAAGACATATTTTTTGGGTGTTAGTTCTAAAAGGTCTTGTAGGTCTTCATAGAACCATTCAACTTCAGCTTCTTCAGCGTTACTGATTGGGGCATAGGCTTGGATTACCGTGACATTAAATGGTTTGCCTTGGAAATGAACAGAGATCATTCTGTCATTTTTGAGATTGCATCCAAGTACTGCATTTCAGACTCTTTTGTTTACTATGATGGCTACTCCATTTCTTCTAAGGGATTCTTGCCTACCGTAGTAGATACAATGTTCATTTGAGTTAAATTCACTCATACCAGTCCATTTTAGTTTGTTGATTCCTAAAATGTTGATGTTCACTCTTGCCATCTCCTGTTTGACCACTTCCAATTTGCCTTGATTCATGGACCAAGGTTCCTATGCAATATTGTTTTTTACAGCATCAGACCTTGCTTCTATCACCAGTCACACCCAGAACTGGGTGTTGTTTTAGCTTTGGCTCTGTCTCTTCATTCTTTCTGGAATTATTTCTCCACTGATCTCCAGTAGCATATTGGGCACTTGCTGACCTGGAGAGTTCATCTTTCAGTGTTTGAAAGCATCTCCTGTGGAGGTACGGGTCAGCAGTGGACTGCCACAGGGAAAGGGGCTCTGGATGCAGTGGACTTGATATGGCATAAGTCATCTTGGAGGAGGTAGCCATTAACCCCACCACAGAGCTGCCAGACTTTACACAGGACTGGGAAAAAGACTCTTGGAGGGCACAAAAAGAACCTTCTATGCACTAGGACCCAGGAAAAAGGAGCAGTGACCCCACAAGAGACTGAACCAGACTTGCCTGTGATTATCTAGGAGTCTGCAGTGGAGGCGTGGGCAGGTGGTTGCTTGCTGCATGGTTGGGGGCAGTGAGTGTAGCAGTACATGCATCGGATCTTTTGAAGGAGGTCGCCATCATCTTCATTACTTCCACCATAGTTTGAAAGTGAAAGTGAAGTCGCTCAGTCGTGTCCGACTCTTTGCCACCCCATGGACTGTAGCCCAACAGGCTCCTCCATACGTGGGATTCTCCAGGCAAGAATACTGGAGTGGGTTGCCATTTCCTTCTCCAGAAGATCTTCCCAACCCAGGGATCGAACCCGGGTCTCCTGCATTGCAGACAGACGCTTTACCATCTGAGCCATCATAATTTGGCCTCAGGTAAATAACAGGGAGGGAACACAGTTCTGTTCAGCCGCTCAGTCATGTCCGACTCTTTGCGACCCCATGAATTGCAGCTCACCAGGCCTCCCTGTCCTTCACCAACTCCCGGAGTTCACTCAGACTCACGTCCATTGAGTCAGTGATGCCATCCAGCCATCTCATCTTCTGTCGTCCCCTTTTCCTCCTGCCCCCAATCCCTCCCAGCATCAGGGTCTTTTCTAATGAATCAACTCTTTGCATGAGGTGGCTAAAGTACTGGAGTTTCAGCTTTAGCATCATTCCTACCAAAGAACACCCAGGACTGATCTCCTTTAGAATGGACTGGTTGGATGTCCTTGCAATCCAAGGGACTCTTAAGAGTCTTCTCCAACACCACAGTTCAAACGCATCAATTTTTCAGCGCTCAGCTTTCCTCACAGTCCAACTCTCACATCCATACATGAGCACTGGAAAAACCATAGCCTTGACTAGATGGACCTTTGTTGGCAAAGTAATGTCTCTGCTTTTGAATATGCTGTCTAGGTTGGTCATAACTTTCCTTCCAAGGAGTAAGCGTCTTTTAATTTCATGGCTGCAATCACCATCTGCAGTGATTTTGGAGCCCAGAAAAATAAAGTCTGACACTGTTTCCACTGTTTCCCCATCTATTTGCCATGAAGTGATGGGACCAGATGCCATGATCTTAGTTTTCTGAATGTTGAACTTTAAGCCAACTTTTTCACTCTTCTTTCTCACTTTCATAAAGAGGCTTTTTAGTTCTTCTTCACTTTCTGCCTTAAGGGTGGTGTCATCTGCATATCTGAGGTTATTGATATTTCTCGCAGCAATCTTGATTCCAGCTTGTGCTTCTTCCAGCACCACGTTTCTCATGATGTACTCTGCATAGAAGTTAAATAAGCAGGGTGAAATATACAGCCTTGACGTACTCCTTTTCCTATTTGGAACCAGTCTGTTGTTCCATGTCCAGTGCTAACTGTTGCTTCCTGACCTGCATAAAGGTTTCTCAAGAGGCAGGTCAGGTGGTCTGGTATTCCCACCTCTTGAAGAATTCTCCACAGTTTATTGTGATCCACACAGTCAAAGGCTTTGGCATAGTCAATAAAGCAGAAATAGATGTTTTTTTTGGAACTCTCTTGCTTTTTCCATGATCCATCGGATGTTGGCAATTTGATCTCTGGTTCCTCTGCCTTTTCTAAAACCAGCTTGAACATCAGGAATTTCATGGTGCACGTATTGCTGAAGCCTGGCTTAGAAAATTTTGAGCATTACTTTACTAGTGTGTGAGATGAGTGCAATTGTGAGGTAGTTTGAGCCTTCTTTGGCATTGCCTTTCTTTGGGATTGGAATGAAAACTGACCTTTTCCAGTCCTGTGGCCACTGCTGTATTTTCCAAATTTGCTGGCATATTGAGTGCAGCATTTTCACAGCATCATCTTTCAGGATTTGAAATAGCTCAGCTGGAATTCCATCGCCTCCACTAGCTTTGTTCGTAGTGATGCTTTCTAAGGCCCACCTGACTTCACATTCCAGGATATCTGGCCCAAGGTGAGTGATCACACCATCGTGATTATGAGTTGTGAAGATCTTTTTTGTACAGTTCTTCTGTGTATTCTTGCCATGTCTTCTTAATATCTTCTGTTTGTGTTAGGTCCATACCATTTCTGTCCTTTATCAAGCCCAGCTTTGCATGAAATGTTCCCTTGGTATCTCTAATTTTCTTGAAGAGATCTCTAGTCTTTCCCATTCTGTTTTTTCCTCTATTTCTTTGCATTGATCGCTGAGGAAGGCTTTGTTATCTCTCCTTGCTATTCTTTGAAACTCTGCATTCAGATGTTTTTATCTTTCCTTTTCTCCTTTACTTTTCACTTCTCTTCTTTTCGCAGCTATTTGTAAGGCCTCCTCAGACAGCCATTTTTCTTTTTTGCATTTCTTTTCCATGGGGATGGTCTTGATTCCTGTCTCCTGTATAATGTTATGAACCTCCTTCCATAGTTCATTAGGCACTCTGTCTACCAGATCTAGTCCCTTAAATCTATTTCTCACTTCCACTGTATAATCATAAGGGATTTGATTTAGGTCATACCTGAATGGTTTAGTGGTTTTCCCTACTTTCTTCAATTTGGCAATAAGGAGTTCATGATCTGAGCCACAGTCAGCTCCCGGTCTTGTTTTTGCTGACTGTATAGAGCTTCTCCATCTTTGGCTGCAAAGAATATAATCAGTCTGATTTTGGTGTTGACCATCTGGTGATGTCCATGTGTAGAGTCTTCTCTTGTGTTGTTGGAAGAAGGTATTTGCTATGACCAGTGCGTTCTCTTGACAAAACTCTATTAGTCTTTGCCCTGCTTCATTCCGTATTCCAAGGCCAAATTTGCCTGTTACTCCAGGTGTTTCTTGACTTCCTACTTTTGCATTCCAGTCCCCTATAATGAAAAGGACATCTTTTTTGGGTGTTAGTTCTAAAAGGTCTTGTAGGTCTTTATAGAACCATTCAACTTCAGCTTCTTCAGCATTACTGGTTGGGGCATAGGCTTGGATTACTGTGATATTGAATGGTTTGCATTGGAAATGAACAGAGATCATTCTGTCATTTTTGAGATTGCATCCAAGTACTGCATTTTGGATTCTTTTGTTGCCCATGAAGGCTACTCCATTTCTTCTAAGGGATTCCTGCCCACAGTAGTAGATATAATGATCATCTGAGTTAAATTCGCCCATTTCAGTCCATTTTAGTTGGCTGATTCCTAGAATGTTGACGTTCACTCTTGCCATCTTCTGTTTGACCACTTCCAATTTGCCTTGATTCATGGACCTAACATTCCAGGTTCGTATGCAGTATTGCTCTTTACAGCATCGGACCTTGCTTCTATCACCAGTCACATCCACAACTGGGTACTGTTTTTGGTTTGGCTCCATCCCTTTGTTCTTTTCCATCAACAGAAAATTGGATTAAAGATTTACTGAGCATGGCCCTGACCATCAGAACAAGATCCAGATTCCCCCTGTCAGTATCCCCCATCAGGAAGCTTCCATAGGCCTCTTATCCTTCTCCATTGGAGGGCAGATAGACTGAAAACCACAATCACAGAAAACTAACCAATCTAACCACATGGACCACGGACTTGTCTAACTCAATGAAACTATGAGCCATACTGTGTAGGATCACCCATGATGGACAGGCCATGGTGAAGAGTTCTGACAAAATGTGCTCCACTGCAGAAGGGAATGGCAAACCACTTCAGTATTCTTGCCTTGAGAACCCCATGATCAGTATGAACAGAACAGTATCAGTGATTTGCGATTCCTGAAAAATAAAGTCTGTCACTGTTTCCATTGTTTCCCCATCTATTTGCCATGAAGTTATGGGACCAGATTCCAATGATCTTAGTTTTCTGAATGTTGAGTTGTATGCTAACTTTTTACTCTTCTCTTTCACTTTCATCAAGAGGCTCTTTAGTTCGTCACTTTCTGCCATAAGGGTGGTGTCATCTGCATATCTGAGGTTACTGATATTTCTCCTGGCCATCTTGATTCCAGCTTGTGCTTCATCCAGCACAGTGTTTCTCATGATGTAGTCTGCATATAAATTAAATAAGCAGGATAACCTTGACATACTCCTTTCCCGATTTGGAACCAGTCTGTTGTTCCATGTCCGGTTCTAACTGTTGCTTCTTGACCTGCATACAGATTTCTCAGGAGGCAGGTCAGGTGGTCTGGTATTCCCATCTCTTTCAGAATTTTCCACAGTTTGTTGTGATCCACACAGTCAAAGGCTTTGGCTTAAGCAATAAAGCAGAAGTAGATGTTTTCTGGAACTCTCTTGCTTTTTCAATGATCCAGCAGATGTTGACAATTTGATCTCTGGTTCCTCTGCCTTTTCTAAAACCAGTTTGAACATCTGGAAGTTCATCATTCACATACTGTTGTAACCTGGCTTGGAGAATTTTGAGCATTACTTTACTAGCGTGTGAGATGAGTGAGATAAGGGTGAATGTTTTAGGTTCTATTTAAACCAATAGATAGCTTATAGATAATCACTCCCAGGAGTTTCAGACAAAAAAAAAAAAAAAAAAAGTAGAAAGATGGCTCTTCCAACTTCTCTTGCCACTGCTACACCAACAACAGGAAACAAGCATTAAGTAGCTGTTGAGGTCCTTTAATGGACCGGAACCTGGTGGTCCGGAGTCGACTGATAAGAAAGTAAAGGAGAGAGAAAAAGTCTGTTTTTTTGGTTTACACAGAAAGCCAATAAAGCCCCTGGCATGGGGCTTGCTCTGTTCATGGCGGCCTTAGGTGCCCTCTCGATGGGGTGAAGGTGCAGAGCGCCTTCTTGAGAGGGTCTTAGAAGCCTGGGAAGGAAAGTGAACTCAGAAAGTCTCTGTACTCCAAAGAAATAGCCTGAGAGAGAGAGGAAGGGAGGGAGAGAGAGAGAGAGAGAGAGAGAGAGAGAAAGAGAGAGAGAGAGAGAAAGCAAGACACGGGACCAAAGCTCTGATGGAGCAAATGTGTTTTAAGCAACAAGGTGTGGGCATATATACTGTAGTTATTATCAGCAAAGATAAAGATTAAAATTCCAGACTTCCAAACATAGGTGATCCATATTAAAAATAGAGAGAAAGAGTTGTAAATAATCACTTTTACCATATGGTTCACAAGAAGGAAGAGGGTACTTATCACCTTACAGGAAAACTAACGAAGGATATACCTGGATTCTTCAGCCCCAGGGAGACGCTTGCCTCTCCTTTTAATTCCTGAATATTCAGGAATTAATAAGGAACAGAGGATTCCTGACAGATACAAAACAGCACACAGGAAGCCTCCTGTTAAATGCTTTCTGACAAGTAGCCAGATGACTCATCTTACTTCTCTTATATTTGAGAATCATTCAAGTGAATATAGATTTTTAATGACCCACATGTAAGTCTTCTGGATAAAAAAGTTCTAATCTTGGAACTCTTTTCATCTACCAACATTTATAATAAAAAAAAAATTAGAGTGTAACCTTGCCATAATTTGTTGTTTTTGAGTAAGATATTTACAGGAAATAAACTGTTTTCTCTGACTGAGGAAATCGAAAGCTAAGAACATTGGTGGGAGGAGTCTCAATACTGTTTCATAACGTTCTCCTCTCTGGGAAAGCACCGTATGAGGCAGCCAGCACTAAATCAAGGGTTTTGACTAGTCAGTTCCCCTTTTCCCTGTTATCTTTCAAAATTTATTTTCCCTCTGCCCTTCAGGAGATTATACAATTCTGCAGTTCAGTCTCTAAGAGCTTTACTGATTTATTATCCTACTTAAAATAAACAGTGATTCTTGTATTTCTAAAGATAACCTCAAGATCTGGACCACTGTGGAAGACATCCCACTGAGGTAAGATGAGTAGGAATTCTTGTTGAGAGCTCTGGGTATCTGGTTGGTAACCTCAAGAGGACAAGGGGAGCTTTAGTCATAAAGAATTTGGGGGGAATGGATTGGTATCAACTATATTCAGAAAAGTGAAAACAGCAGTAACTTGATTCTAAACATTTACTGCCTAGGCAAATAATAGACATTTCATTCTACCACAACTGAAGCCTGAACAAAGGGAGATGCATGTTGACAATAGAAGATATTCAAATGTACTTCCCAGGCAACTATCAGCGTGAGTTATACTTAGAGACAGTACTTACTTTCCTTCCCTAAAAGATGCACAGGAAACTTAGTGGCTGTGGTGGGGGCCTGGGTAAAAGTCCAGATAGGGGCATGATAAAATATCATAAAATAATATTGAGTAAAAAACAGAACCAGATATAAAACTATATTGTGTGATATTATCCTAATTTTTGAAAACACACACACACACACACACACAGAGCAGAGCAGATTAGTTTCAATTTCACAAATGCAGTTATACAAAACATGGCTTCTTTACCTCCCTCAAGACAGTTAATTTTTCTTTCAGACTTCTGTACCTGCTGCCGGAGTTGTTATTTCACTCTCCTTTAGAATTACTTTCTGCTTTCCTGAAAATTAATGACTTTTTTCTGGTGGCACAGCATAGGAGAGATGCAGGGAGAGGCAATTACAAGCAGATTTCTATTGTCTACTTTTAGAGCTGTTTAAAGACTTTCTGAATGACCTGGTGCAATAATATTTTATATGTGCTTGACTAGAATATAAGATTTTTAATATTCATTTCAGAATCTTCTGTATGTTAGACAATTAAAACTGTTTTATCTCCCTAGGAGTTGTTCCTTTTATCATTGTGTTGTGCTCTGATGATATTTTTTATTTCAGATCTGTTTAAAGCCAGATTACATAGATAGATTGCTTTTCTTTTAGGTACTCTTTACATATTTTAGGTAGTCTTTTCATATTTAGGTACTCTTTATCATATTATATCTCCGGGAGTTGGTGATGGACAGGGAGGCCTGGCGTGCTGCGATTCATGGGGTCGCAAAGAGTCGGACACGACTGAGCGACTGATCTGATCTGATGATAAAATATTTTTCTTTTATTTTCCCACCATCAAATGATCTTCTGTTAAAAATACATTGGCAGATTTCCTAAATCCAAGTTGACCAAGTTTTCACTTAAGTTTAACCACTTAGATTCTTTGTGTCTATGCTGACAGTTAACATATATTTTCTTGTTTCTTCTATTCATTTCAAAGTATGATACTTCTATATTCTTTCTTGATTTTTTTTTTTTTTGAGGGGGAGGAGTTAGCATTTTTGGTTTGGCTTTTTACTCATACCCCTATCTTACTTAACGTTTAAGACAAATATGTTAGTGTACTGTCATATTCTTTGTCTTTCCTCCCTCCCTCCCCCATGTTGATATACTTCCTGCTTCTTTTTTCTTTAAACTGAGCTTATTAATTTTAAGGCATAGATAGACACACCTGATCAGGTTAAGTTTTCACTTTTATTTACCTTTCAGCTTACAGTTTTTCTTGACTTCCTTATATGTGGTGTGTATGCTCAGTTGCTCAGTCGTGACTTTTTGTGATCCCATGGACTATCACCCACCAGGCTCCTCTGTCCATGGAATTTTCCAGGCAAGATACTGGATTGGGTAGTCATTCCTTTCTCCAGGGGATCTTTATGACCCAGGAATCAAACCTGTGTCTCTTGCGTCTCCTGCACTGGCAGGCAGATTCTTTATCACTGAGCTACCTGGGAAGCTCCAGCTTCCTTATATATTAGCCTTTTATTGACTAGTTACTTCCAATAGATGTCTCCATGTGATCTTTGCCTGTCAAAACTACTAAGGCCTTGAATACAGGAAAATAGTTTTTGAAATCCTCATATTTAAATATCATTTTGACTAGATTAAAAATCCTACTCTAAAAATTATTTTTCCCTTAAGGTAGATGGGCAGTACCTTGTCTAATACCCCTGGGGCTAGATATGTTGTAAAATTCCGATCTGGAAAGTTCAGAAAATGCTATTTAATTACTGAATCTTATTTATTATTTGGGGAAAAGGGGCTAAAGTTTGCATTTTATTATTTTTCTTCCAGTTTTTTTGAGCCATTATTGACATACACCACTGTATAAATTTAAGATATACTGCATAGTGATCTGATTTATACACTGCTGCTGCTGTTGCTGCTAAGTCACATCATGAAGTAATAAGCACAATAACTTTAGTGAGCATCCATCATCTCATATAGGTGCAAAATTAAAGATGTACAAAAATTTTTTTTTCTTGTAATGAGAACTCAGTTTACTCTCACAATAACTTTCATATATAACATGGAGCAGTCATAATTATATTTATCATGTTGTACATTACATCCCTAGTACTTATTTATCCTACAGCTTTGAAGTTTGTACATTTCGCCTACCTTCATCCAATTTCCCTTCCCCCACCACACCCTGATTACTGGTTACCATCTTTTGCTATGAGTTTGTTTTTGCAATATAATTGACCTAAGAAATTGTGTTGGTTGCTATAACATGACATAGTGATTCGATATTTCTTTTTTTATTTTAAGTGTATTTATTTTAATTGGAGAATAATTACTTTGCAATATTGTGATGGTTTTTGCCATACAGCAGCATGAAACGGCCACAAGTATACACGTGACCCCCCATCCTGAACCCCACTCCCACTTCCCTCCCCACCCTGTCCCTCTGGGTTGTCCCAGACCATTGGGTGTCCTGCTTCATGCATCAAACTTGCACTGGCCATCTATTTACATATGATAATGTACATGTTTCAGTGCTATTCTCTCAAATCATCCCAACCTCACCTTCTCCCACTGAGCCCAAAAGTTTACTCTTTTTCTTTTCTTTTTCCTTTTCAGTATTCTTGCCTGGAGAATCCCATGGACAGGGGACTGTGGCAGGCTACAGTCCATGGGGTCTCAAAGAGTCATACACAACTGAGCGACTAACACTTTTCACTTGCTTCTTAGAAGTATTTTTTAAATCATTTAATAATTTTTAATCCCTTTAGATTGATAGTTATTTAATCCAAATTTCTAGGCTAGTTTTTTGTTTATATGTATGTGTGTGTGTTTAATGTATATATATATATATAATACACATAAAACTATATATATATATACATATATGGCTTTTTTTTTAAAACCTTTTTAGGATCTCTTGCACTTAAATTACACACATAACAGGATTAATCTATTTAAAGCTGAAATACGGGTGCATTATTCTCTTTCTTCAAATGGCTACTAAACACCTGGAGCCAGGCCACAGGGTCACCATATGTTGGTTTTCAATTTTCCTTTGGGTGATACAATGATAAGTAACCTTTCTAATCATCGATGCTCCTTCTTGATCTCTTTAGTGCTATGCTTTCCCCCTTGGCCATTAGGATCCTTTATTGCAAACAGCTGTTGAGAAATGTTACCAATAGGATAATGAGGACAAAGAGAATGTTTCATATCTGTTATACCCTTAGG